>NC_041215.1:88014996-88067307 GCF_002837175.3 Physeter macrocephalus | reverse complement strand
GCAACAAAAAGAATAAAATACCTAGGAATAAAGCTACCTAGGGAGACAAAAGACCTGTATGCAGAAAACTATAAGACACTGATGAAAGAAATTAAAGATGATACCAACAGATGGAGAGATATACCATGTTCTTGGATTGAAAGAATCAATATTGTGAAAATGACTATACTACCCAAAGCAATCTACAGATTCAATGCAATCCCTATCAAATTCCCAATGGCATTTTTTATGGAACTAGAACAAATCATCTTAAAATTTGTATGGAGACACAAAAGACCCCGAATACCCAAAGCAGTCTTGAGGGAAAAAAACGGAGCTGGAGGAATCAGACTCCCTGACTTCAGACTATACTACAAAGCTACAGTAATCAAGACAATATGGTAGTGGCAAAAAAACAGAAACATAGATCAATGGAACAAGATAGAAAGCCAAGAGGTAAACCCACACACCTATGGTCAACTAATCTATGACAAAGGAGGCAAGAATATACAATGGAGAAAATGTGTTAGCATATGGTAATTGTTTTTCTCTTTCTGACTTACTTCACTCTGTATGACACTCTCTAGGTCCATCTACCTCACTGCAAATAACTCAATTTCGTTTCTTTTTATGGCAGAGTAATATTCCATTGTATATACGTGCCACATCTTCTTTACCCATTCATCGGTCGATGGACACTTAGGTTGCATCCATGTCCTGGCTATTGTAAATAGTGCTGCAATGAACATTGTGGTACATGATGCTTTTTGAATTATGGTTTTCTCAGGGTATATGCTCAGTAGTGGGATTGCTGTGTCATATGGTAGTTCAATTTTTAGTTTTTTAAGGAACCTCCATACTGTTCTCCATAGTGGCTGTATCAATTTACATCCCCACCACATGCAGCTCAATATTAAAAAAACAAACAACCCTATCCAAAAATGGGCAGAAGACCTAAATAGACATTTCTCCAAAGAAGACATACAGATGGCCAGGAAGCACATGAAAAGCTGCTCAACCTCACTAATTATTTGAGAAATGAAAATCAAAACTACAATGAGGTATCACTCACACCAGATAGAATGGGCATCATCAGAAAATCTACAAACAACAAATGCTGGAGAGGGTGTGGAGAAAAGGGAACCCTCTGGCACTGTTGGTGGGAATGTAAATTGATACAGCCACTATGGAGAACAGTATGGAGGTTCCTTAAAAAACTAAAAGTAGAATTACCATATGATCCAGCAGTCCCACTACTGGGCATATACCTAGAGAAAACCATAATTCAAAAAGACACATGCAACCCAGTGTTCATTGCAACACTATTTACAATAGCCAGGTCATGGAAGCAACCTAAATGTCCATCGACAAACGAATGGATAAAGAAGATGTGGTACATATATACAATGGAATATTACTCAGCCATAAAAAGGAACGAAATTGGGTCATTTATTGAGATGTGGATGGATCTCGAGACTGTCATACAGAGTGAAGTAAGTCAGAAAGAGAAATACAAATATCGTATATTAACACATGTATGTGGAACCTAGAAAAATGGTACAGATGAACTGGTTCGCAGGGCAGAAGTTGAGACACAGATGTAGGGAACAAATGTATGGACACCAAGGGGGGAAAACCGTGGTGGCATGGGGATGGTGGTGTGCTGAATCGGGTGATTGGGATTGACATGTATACACTGATGTGTATAAAATTGATGACTAATAAGAACCTGCAGTATAAAAAAACAAACAAGCAAAAAAAAACAACTAGGCCCACCTGTGAATGGCTGCAGGAAAGAAGGAAGTAACACATCCGTTCCAGAGTCTGGCCAGAACCAGGAAATGTTTGCAATAACTTCTCTCTCTCTCTCTTTTTTTAAACTTTACCTCTTATATGTTCTAGTATAATGTTATAAATCAAAATTCTAGTTATTACTTTAAAATGTATATCTCAGAAATAACTAAATTTCCTTGTCAATTGCATTATTATGAACTTTCATCAAACCTTTAACCATGGTCATTTGTCTTTTGTCATTTACAGACAGTTCTGGGTGTACTCTGATGCTTTTGCAAAAATGTTCCTATAAAAGGGTTTCATCTTCAAGGAATTCATGGAAAAGACTCTGACAAGTACAGGTTTCTGGTAACTGACTATACTGCTGAACTGAATGAATAAGCATTTTCAGAACTCTAATGGAAAACTGATGAATTCATAAAAGTGCTAACAAAAGATCAAGATAAAAAAAAATTAATTACATGGGACTGAGAACTGATGAGGATGATTATAATTTTTGTGACTCTCTGTTTGAATAAAAGAAAAAAAAAGAAATTATTTACTCGTGTGTTTAGTTAATAATATTGTATCGATCAATCATACATTCAGGGTAGGATTTGGAAATTATAATCTTCCTGTCTTTCTTTATCATTTCTGAGAGATTCCTCAAAGGAGACAGGTTTTACAAGACAAATTTCCTAAGATAAAACCAATCTTGGTGTTAAGATCTTCACTAATTATCATCAGAATGAATCAAGATATCAAGGGAATCAATGGAATAGAATTGAGAGTCCAGAATAAACCTTTACATTTATGTTTAACTCATATTTGACAAGAATGCCAAGACAATTAAATGGGGAAGAATTATCTTTTCAATAAATAGTGCTGAGACAACTAGATAGCCACATGCAAAAGAATGAAGTTGGACCTCTTCCTTACACCATGCATAAAAACTAACTCAAAATAGACCATAGACCAAAATACAAGAGCTAAAAGTTCTTAGAAGAAAACAGGAGTAAATCTTTGTGATCTTGGGTTACTCCAATCCTTCTTAGATTTGACGCTAAAAGCACAAAAGACAAAAGAAATATTGAACTTCAACATTACAAACTCTTCTGCTTCAAAGAACACAATTAAGAAAATAAGAAGGGCTTCCCTGGTGGTGCAGTGGTTGAGAGTCCGCCTGCCGAAGCAGGGGCTACGGGTTCGTGCCCTGGTCCTGGAAGATCCCACATGCCGCGGAGCGGCTGGGCCCGTGAGCCATGGCCACTGAGCCTGCGCGTCCGGAGCCTGTGCTCCGCAACGGGAGAGGCCACAACAGTGAGAGGCCCGCGTACCGCAAAAAAAAAAAAAAAAAAAGTTTTTGAAAATTATATATCTGATAAGGAACTTGTACCTAGACTGTATTAAAAACTCTTACAAATCAAAACAACATAATACAAAGCAAACAAACCAAACCAACAATGACAAACAACCCAATTAAAAAGTGCAAAGGATCCAAAGAGAGATTTCTCCACAGAAGATATACAAATACACAGCTAATAAGCACTTGGAGATATGCTCAACATCATTGGTTATTAAGAAAGTACACATCAAAACCACAATGAGATGCCACTTCTCAGCCACTAGGATGGCTGTAATAAAAAAGACAGATGATATTAAGTGTTGGGAAGGATGTAGAGAAACTGGAAACCCTTATATGTTGCTGGTAAGAATGCAAGATGGTGCAGCCACTTTGAACACAGTTTGGCAGTTTCCCAGAGGTTAAACATAGAGTTACCATGTGATCCAGCAAGTGCACTCCTAGGTATATAGCCAAGAGAAATGAATACATATGTTCACATAAAAACTTGTACAGAAATGTCATAGCAGCATTATTTATAATAGCCAAAGAGTGGAAACTTCTGAAATGTTCATCAACCATTAAATGGATAAGCAAAATGTGGTGTATCCATAAAACGGAATATTATTCAGCAACAAAAATAAGTGAAGTACTGACGTATACTACAACATAGATGAACCCCAAAACATTATGAAAGGTGAAAGAAGCTAGTCACAATGACCATATATTGTATGATTGCACTTATATGAAGAGGTATATGTAAGTCCAGAATAGGCAAACTATAGACACAGAAGATAGATTAGTGGTTGTCTAGGGTTAGAAGGCTTGGGGGAAATGGGGAGTGACTGCTAATTGGAATGGGTTTCTCTTTGGGGATGATGAAAATGTTCTAAAATTGGTTGTGATGGTGGATGCTCAACTCTGAATAATCTAAGACCCACTGGATTGTATACTTTAGAAGAACGAAGTTTATATAATTTATGCAAATTATATCTCAATACAGATGTTATAAAAAAAATCTGGGGGA
This sequence comes from Physeter macrocephalus, assembly GCF_002837175.3. Lineage (NCBI taxonomy): Eukaryota > Metazoa > Chordata > Mammalia > Artiodactyla > Physeteridae > Physeter > Physeter macrocephalus. The sequence goes on along the minus strand of NC_041215.1, from coordinate 88,063,186 downwards.
TTGGCATGATACTTAGTAGGTAAGGTATTTATATTAAAGCACACCCCACTGTCCTAATGAGCACTATGCCAAGACTGCAGGAGTAAGTTTTCATGTGGAGGCAATGCAGGGCCAAGAGGAAGAGCACAGGTCTTACAGTTGGATTGTCTCGATTTGAATCCTGACGTGACCTCTTATTAAGTCGTGAGGTCTTGGGAAATTATTTATTTACTCTGTGGCTCAGCTTCCTCATTCCTAAGTGAGAATAATGTTACCATGTTATCAAGTCGTTGTGATGACTGAATGAATTAGATGTTTTTATGGTGCCTGGCACATAGTGAATCATAGTAAATTCTATATAAATATTTATTATTATTATATATAGTCCACAAATTTCAAAACATAACTTTTTGGTGCTGACTGGATTCCAACTCTTTCTGCTTCCAACTTAGTGAGTAAACGTATGAAAAAAGGAGCCAAAGTTGGAGTAAGGAAAAATGGATTTTTAAGGGACAGATTTCAGACGGATAACAATAACAACAACAAAAAAAAACACAGAGGAAAAGGAAAACAACATCGGCATTTGCCTCCTCATGTTGCTACATTCTAAGAAATAATACCTAGTTTCTGTGAAATGTGATTAAATATATCTCAAGAAAGAGGCAAAATATCTGCATTTACCTTTTGAGAGCTGCAATTAGGAAACTCTCTAACTACTAACTCAACTACTGAGTTACTAAAGTTGTTAGCATTAGGTGGTTCCCACGATTCTGGCCTGAGCTGCACTATAATGATCCAGCCCTTTATGATGGAAGAATGGAGAGAAAGATTGAAAGAGTATTAGTCAGAGGTGGAGTTATTAACAGGTGATGGGAAGAGTAAGATAGCTGAGGGCCAACCTGAGGATCAAGGGCCTCAATTAGAAAGGATTATGGAGGAAAATGGCACAGAGTTATTAATGGTCTTGGATTAGCAAGAAGTTCAACAGGTTAGGATTCTCACACGGGGCAAATTAGTTGATTAGTGATATAAGGGTAATAAGCCTAGTCCCAGGAAAGGTCCTGTTAGCACCAGGAGGATCCATGTTAAGATTTAGGATCTTTACACTGGGTAATTTATTTTGAAGTCTCTCACTTTTTTTTTTAAGTGTTTACAGTAATCATATTACTGGTTGTGCTGTTATTTTTATTCTAAGAGCGTTGTATGTATGCTGTGGGATAAAGCAGATGAGTATTTATTTATTCATTTATTTGGCTGTGCTGTGTGGCATGCAGGATCCTAGTTCCCCAACCAGGGATTGATCCCATGTCCCCTGCACTGGGAGCACAGAATCTTAACCACTGGACCACCAGGGAGGTCCCTGAAGTCTCTCACCTTGAATGTAGAAATCTTTCAATACCTACTTCTGATATTCTGATGAGCATTATTACTCTTCAAAACTGAAAAAAAATTTTTAAAATTCATTGACTTTAGTAATTGATATAGTTGCCAAGTTGGCAGATTCATGTTCTCATTATTTATATAACCATGGAAGAGACCGAATCATCTTCCATGTTAAATATGATATGTGCGACTCACATTTAACAAATCACAGATGACAGAAGACTAGCACTGGGTTATCTGACCACAAATTGAACCCGTGCCCTTGGCAGTGAAAACAAGGAGTCCTAACCACTGGACTGCCAGGGAATTCCCGGGTTATTGCTTCTTATTGATTTTTTTTTGCAGGATTTCTAATCTTGTGGGGATCATTTTAATGCCATTTTCTAATGTGGCCTTGATGGTCACCGTCAGTTGCTCAGTTGTTTACATCATAACTTAGGTTGGGATGACCTGTGTGTTACTTGACTTCTCCTCTGGCACCGTAAGAGGGGGAACTGAGGAGTAAATCAAGACTTCCACACATTTGATAAGATGAAAGATGTAGTGAAACATGGAGGTCTATTCTAGAGTAAGGTGATAGAAAGGGTATTCTAGAAATCATCTGCAGTTAAATCTTGTCAAAGGGAGATTAGAAAGAAATCCAGGATCATCTAGGTTTCAATTGACATTAGACACAGGAAGTGCCACAGGACGAGGTTTCCTTGGATGTGTCCCATACCTTCTCTTCTGGATTCCCAAATCCTTTTAAGCTGTTTGGAAGGTTTGCAAGATTTTAAGGGATTGTGTAAACTGAATACCATTATGTTTAATTATCATATAAACTTTATATAGACATTGGTGTTTCCAAATGGGTGAAAAACACACACCTTCAACAGAGAAGGATGGTATAAATAGAAAGAATATTGAACCGGGAACCTTTAACTACAATTAACTGACTTCATGACTTTACATAAGTGATTTTAACTCTGAGTTTTCTCTTCAAATTAAGATATGGAAGGCTGGGAGGTGAGGGAGGGGGAACAGGTGGGTGGGCTATATTGCTGAGGTTCATGTCTTTACTAAGATACTATGGTTCTTTCTGGAACTTCTCTGAAGCTGGATCTATTGTTCTTTTGTTGCAATGGGGGTGGAGTGGTGCTGTTTACCTTTAGAAAAGTACATTAGGGTCAGAGAGCCAGCTGATTTTATTGTCAGGCCTCACTGGGGCTCTGAGGACGACCTTTGAATAACTAACAGAGGCATCTAGTCCTCTCTTCTTTCCTACCCCTTTCAGAGTGTCATTTAGCTGTTAGGCTGCTTTACTGAAATTTTGTTTCAAGTAAGAGAAGAGAACCAGGAGATAAAATCATGAAATCTTTATAGCATGTAAAGAGTTTACTAAAGGTAAATCAGAACTTAATATCTAGTTCAAAGCGGTGATACTCCAAGTGTCCCTGGACAGCAGTATCAGCATCACTTGGGAACTCATTAGAAATGCAAATTCTCATGCCCTACCCCAGACCCACTACATTAGAAACTCTGGATGAGGCCCAGCAATCTGTGTTTTCAGAAGACCTGCAGGGGATTCTGCTGCACATTACAGTTTGAGAGTCACTGCCCTAATGCTGATGTAGCTAACAGGTGGGAAGCTTTTGTTGGATTGCTTGGAGACTGGAAACGTGAGATCTTCCTAAAGAGGAATTACTAGGTCTGCAGAACAGCTTGGGTAGAGGCCATGAAGCAGGAAGGTGTCCCTGTTTGGAGGGCAAAGCTTTGCATTCTATTCCTGGGTAGCAGAGCCAGAGGCTGAGTGCCAGTGTGGCCGTGTTCAGAGACCCAGTCTCACAGAGAGCCCTGTTTCTCCCATTTCCCAGCTCCCTTCTGCCCAGGAAGAAGTGTGATTGTTGTAATTGTGAAAAGAACATGGATTCAAGTCCCACTTCTGACAGGCCCTTAGCCAGCTGTGAGAGCTTTGGGAAGTGACTTCATTTCTCTGAGCTTCAGTTTCTTCATCTTTGTAACCAATACCTCTGGCAAAGTGTGGTGCGGTTTGTGTGCCTCACACATAGTACGTATTCAATAAACACTAGTTCCCTTGCTCCCCGGGGTACTTAGGGCTGATGCTCAGTTGTTGCAGAATGAGATTGGCTGCAGTCACTCTGACTGGTCAGTGTCTGAGCCGCCCTAGTTGTTAGTTACTTCACACATCAGCCCTGCACATTTCCTTATAGGACAGACATGGACAGTCTTACAAACCACAGCTGGGGTAAGTTTAAAGGTATTTAACAGATGAAAATTATGTTAATGTTTAAATTATTGACAAAACAAGACATTGCAAATTTTTTTTTAATTGGTCAAACTTAAATTTTGAAAATATGGCTATTTCACAGTAATAACCTCTAGCAAGATCTTTTTTTGATGTCTCCACAGGAGCCCTTATCAGGAACTTAAATGGAATGGTACTTACCATGGTGCCATGAGGCATTATAAGAAGACTGATTGGCCATGACTGGGTCTGGGTGTAGTTCCTAAGCAGCCGTCAAGCCCAGAATTGACCCACAGTCCCAACTAGGTGAGTTCTAAAAGATCACTATAGCTATGCCCATCAAAATATCATTTAAAAGCTCCAATTCTCCAGCCCCTTCTGTGTGGCCTACAGATTATCTACTTTGAAATTTCTTCACCAGATAGGGAGAAATGTCTAAAGCAATCAGCTGTCTTTCATGTAGCCCAGGTGAAGTTTTACAGGAAGATCAGTGTTCTGTCAGTTAAACGCTGGTTAAATAAAGTGGTGTAAAATAGAACATAAGAGAAACAAATTACCAATGACCTATTTCCTCTGGGGCACCCGGTTTCAGCCTTCCCTTAATTTTCTCTAGTGTGGGCCTGTTTGAAGGCACTCAGTTTTGAGGGTACAGCTCACCTACTAGTGGAAACTATGCCATATCTCATTTGTGTTTCCTTCATGATTGTATAGCCTACTTTTCAAACTTGGCTATCATAATTTACTCAGTTTGTATTTTACTTCTCTTTAAGATATGTATATTTTAATATTTAAAATATTGCATTCCAAGTTCCATCAGCCAACATTTCTCAAATGACTATTTCAAAGAAATAGAAGATGAAGTCTCTTCTTAAAAAAAAAAAAAATCATACATGCTATTTAGGAAGGCACAGCCCACCCAGATGAAATAATGAAGAAATTTTTCTGAAGCAGTAAATTGGCAAGTGCTAAAGAATAATTTGCAAAAATGAATGATGTTCAAGGGGAACTAACTAGAAAAATGATCAGAACCAGGCAGGGTACTCAAAAAGGCTTCTGGTGGCCAATAGGCACATGAAAAGATGCTCAACATCCCTAGTTATTAGAGAAACACAAATCAAAACTACAATGAGGTACCACCTCACACAGGTCAGAATGGCCATTATTAAAAAGTCTACAAATAACAAATGCTGGCGAGGGTGTGGAGAAAAGGGAACCCTCCTACACTGTTGGTGGGAATGTAAACTGGTACAGCCACTAGGAAAACAGTATGGAGGTTACTTAAAAAACTAAAAATAGAGTTACCATATAATCCAGCAATCCCACTCCTGGTCACATATATATCTGGAAAAAAACCTGTAATTTGAAAAGATACAGAAACCCCTATTTTCATAGCAGCACTATTTACAATAGCCAAGACATGGAAGCAACCTAAATGTTCATCGACAGATGAATGAATAAAGAAGATGTGGTACATATATATAATGGAATACTACTCAGTCATAAAAAAGAATGAAATAATGCCATTTGCAGCAACATGGATAGACCTAGATATTATCATACTAAGTGAAGTAAGTCAGAAAGAGAAAGACAAATACCATATGATATCACTTATATGTGGAATCAAAAATATGACCCAAATGAACTTATTTACAAAACAGAAACAGACTCACAGACATAGTGAACAGACTTGTGGTTGCCAAGGGGAGGGGGCTTGTGGGAGGGATGGATTGGGAGTTTGGGATTAGCAGATGCAAACTATTATATATAGCATGGATAAATAACAAGGTCCTACTGTATAGCACTGGGAACTATATTCAATATCCTGTAATAAATCATAATGGAAAAGAATATGAAAAATAATATATATATATGATGGTATCACTTTGCTGTATACCAGAAACTAGCACAACATTGTAAATCAACTATAGTTCAATAAAGAAATAAATTTTAAAATACCCAAAACCTAAAAAGGCTTCTGGGAGGCAGTGAAATTTATTTTAGGTTTTGATAAAGAGAAATTTGGATTAGAGAAAAGTTGTGAGGGTACATGTTAGACACAGGGGATATTTGACTTCTGTGCAGGGGAAGGCAAACACACTTTATTTCAGATAATTGTAGAACCATTAAAACAACTGGCTCATTTTTTTCCCCTCATGCTGTTAAGATTTAAGATGAACAGGAAAATATATTTATCAAACAATCTATTGTATCTACTCCTCACTTCTTCCTTCTAGTTTATTGAAAATTCCACCTACATTTTCTTTACAGAGCCCCCCAAAGGCTCTATTATTAACTGTTTTTATATTTGTTTTTCCCCTAAATTTTACTTGCTAAATCATTTTTCATCTAATTCATTTATATAATTTTTGGCTTTCTTTTGTTAAATGACACTAAATAATTGTAGACCAGGCAAAGTTGGTATACTCACTTAAATGACTCCCTATCTGCCATCTGTTGTTTTTTCTTTTCTCCTAAGTGGAACAAACTTCCTTCTGAAATAATTTACTGCAGTCCCAAATGGCTGTTTATGGTCATTTTAGAGATAAAATTCCATAAACTCAGGTTAGCACTGACATTTTATAAGTGCTGTCAAGTCAATGCTGGGGAATGGAAACCATCTCACTTGGTGCTCTAAAGTGGAAGCATCTTTTGTCTGCTTATTATTGACTGTGAGAAATGGCTGGATTAAAGCAGCGAAATGTTTCAGTGATGCAGAGCAAAGGTGACTTCCTGTTTTGTTTTAGGGTTTGTTTCCTTCTCTTCTCAATGAAGGCTGTGTTTTCTGACATTCTGCAATCGTTTTGCTCAGTAATTTCCCATTGAAAGGGCAGGGTAGGAGTGCCTCTGCATGTCATTCATTTACAATTTGCCCTGAAAAAGGAGGAAGGGGGAGAGGGAGGAAAAGAGGCGGCTCATTAGTGGAAGGAGCAGACCAGGAGGGGATCTGTTTTCCATTTTCTTTTCTAGATTGAGCTCATTTGGATGAAAAGGGTTTTATTGTTGTCATTATCATCATTATCATCATTATCTTTACCAGTGTGATGTAATTTTCCTACACATCTCTCAAGTGTTAGGTGAAATTATTGGTGAGAAGAGTTAATAAATGCCATTTTATTTTAGTGGGTAAAATCGGAAAAAAAAATTGCCCAAATACTTTAAAGCAGTTTTCAATTTGAAACTTAAAAAGCAAAACTCAAAAGTTTTAATTCTGCAGGGCAAAGGAAAAACAAAATAACAACAACAACAACAAAACCCACCCGTATCTTGCTTCTGGTGGCCTCTTTGTAATTATATAGCATTTCTTCTCCTTTTATGAAAGACGATTTCCCTCCACCTAGTTATTCAAAATGCAGACCTCTGTAGTCAGGAGCTCTGGGTTGATAAGACTCCAACACCGCTGCAGGGGTCCCTGTTTCCTGCGACTTGGACATTAAGTGACGTTGCTTAAGTCTTCCCCCCTCAGGTCTGACTTTCTGCAGAGCCGGTGATCACAGAGGTGAGGCTATAGTTTGCTTAAAGGAAATATCTCCAGGGAGCGTGGGGCTCGGGTGGGTTCCCAAGTGGGGAACTGGGGGCACTCCTTCGTGGAGATTTGGGGTGGGCTCTTCAGTGAGAGGCCGGGGGCTCTCCTTTGGAGCCGGGGGTCGGGGGCTGAGGGGGTGCTCCCCCGTGTGGGGGTGGGGAAGAGGTGGTCGTCTCAAGTCCGCTCTGTCTTGGGTTCTCGCATCCGCACTGCTTCTCCAGGCGTCCCTTTCCTCCGCCTCCAACCCACAGACCTCTCTCCGGACCCTTCACTCCCTTCCCGGGAAGGGGAGCGAGCGCTGGAGGGCTGGGACTGCACCGGGGCGGAGCTGCCTGTCGGGTCAGTAAGTAGGAAAGTGAAGAGCAGAGGGTCTGAGCCATAGACCTCCCGTCGAGGCCCCTCCTGCTGGTCCCCTCCTGCCTGCGGCTGGCTAGCCGCAGCTCACACCAAAAACTGGATCTTCTGCTCAGCCTACAAGACTTGCAAACTCTTCCTGCACCCTCCTCCCGCATTAGGAGTCTTTGCCCTCTGGTTCCCCCCTTCCCCAACCCCCCTCCGGTCCTCCTCCTCACTTGGGACAATTTCATGCTTCTTTTAGCACCTTTTTGTAATCCAGGGGAGGTGACACTCCAGAGCTCCAACTACCTCAGCTGAATTCTACTTTTGTTTTTATTTCTCCCTCGCTTCCTCTTGTTTTCCTCTCATCTGATTCATCTGCGAAGTCCGATGCTTCTGCCAGAGGGAGCGAGGAATAAATAGATGCTGCGGCCCCAGAAGGCTTAGACGTCGGGAAAGAGCAGCCAGAGCTGCAGGAGCGGCAGGGGCGGCGGCGGCTGGAGCTCGGCGAAGCTCGTGGTACCCCATTGGGGGAATTTGATCCAAGGAAGCTGTGAGATTGCGGGGGGAGGAGAAGCTCCCAGATCATTGTGTCCACTTCCAGGGGGGAGGAGGAGACGGCGGAGCGGGCCTCTTGGCGTCCTCGGCACTGCTGTACCCTGCCCCGTCCCGCCGGGATCATGGTCTGCGGCAGCCCGGGAGGGATGCTGCTGCTGCGGGCCGGGCTGCTCGCCCTGGCTGCGCTCTGCCTGCTCCGCGTGCCCGGAGCTCGGGCGGCAGCCTGTGAGCCCGTCCGCATCCCCCTGTGCAAGTCCCTGCCCTGGAACATGACCAAGATGCCCAACCACCTGCACCACAGCACCCAGGCCAACGCCATCCTGGCCATCGAGCAGTTCGAAGGTCTGCTGGGCACCCACTGCAGCCCGGATCTGCTCTTCTTCCTCTGCGCCATGTACGCGCCCATCTGCACCATTGACTTCCAGCACGAGCCCATCAAGCCCTGCAAGTCTGTGTGCGAGCGGGCCCGGCAGGGCTGTGAGCCCATCCTCATCAAGTACCGCCACTCGTGGCCGGAAAGCCTGGCCTGTGAGGAGCTGCCGGTTTATGACCGCGGCGTGTGCATCTCTCCCGAGGCCATCGTCACTGCAGACGGAGCCGGTGAGTCCTGACACTGCATAACCTGCGGCGACCCCCCCGCCCCCCCGCCCAAGCGCGCCCACCAGCCGCTCACTTCTTGGAGTCCTTGCTACTCGCCTTTACTCTCTGATTTCTGTCTTTTCTCTTTGGATCACTTCTCTTAATGTCTCTCTCAATTACTCTGTGTCGAGCACCATGCCTTTTTTGCTCTCACCTCATCACCCTTCCAACGGATGCACTCTATTCCAATAGGCGATCTGTCTTTCTAAAACACTCAGTTCCTTCCACTCCCATTACACTTCTACTCAACACTGCCCCTTCACTTCTTCTTTACATGTCCAAGTAACCTCATCTCCTATAGTGATGCTTTTTTCTTACTTTCTTAATTTGTTTAGAATCACTTAACTTTCTTGCCTGATTCTCTTGCATTCTCAGTCATCAGTTTTCTATATTCCTCGTGTTTAGCTACTTGTCAAGATTGTATGGTGAAAACAGAGAACTGAAGAACTGTTTTCTTCTAATCGTTAAAAATGCCAAGATAATTCCAGTAACCTTACTCCAACCCACAGATGTTAGTGGTATGTGTTTGCTCAACATCCAGTTTAAGCAATTACCTTCACCTTAAATTTCCCCCTCCTTTCAATGAGATAAATTGTTCTTCCATTCCAGACTGAAATAGCTGGGAAACATTGCCATGCACTGCTAATTAGCTCCTGAGACTTCCTGCAGCCACAGAGCTGGTGGAGTAAAATTGCTGGGGTCCTTTCACATTCCCACATGCCTTCAAGTCATTTTGTAAATGACATATGGATGAAAGGAGTTATATTAAGGCGTGTTATCATCATACACTCATGTAATGTTATTTTTAATCTCACCCCTTATCCCACTCTTAAGCTCTGCAAATAATTTGTCTTCGATACTTTATTTTATGCCCTTTCTCTGTGTGCATCAACCATCGGTTTATTTCAATCTTTCCCTACTGTAAAACTTTATTGCAATTCTACAGTAAATGGAGTCGATCACAAGTTGTTTTCTCACTAGTGTTTGGTCTAATTAGGGTAGTCATAACTCTTAAGACCCCAGCTAAACCTAGTTCATTATAATGGGTCCATTTAATTCTAACTCAAAATCATTCCTACCAATTACCCAAAACGCGAAAATTTCACCCTTCATGTACTTTAAATATAAACCCAATGTTTTATGATTGGTCCTCTTTCACACCCTCCCCAGATCAACTCTGCCCTTAGATGTGATGTCTTTATACCTCCTTCTCTGTTCATTTCTGGGGCATCAACTTTTTCTTCTGCCTCTCAACTTGCTCAGCCTAAGCTCATGTCCTTAGTCCATTTCTAGGTAAAATAGTTCTTGGTGGTCCGGGAATTGATTTGGAAAAATTGCTTTCTGTGCACATTGACCCACTTAACATACAGTGAGTGGGGAGGGGAAAAGTAGTTGTACAAATAGCTGCAAAACCAAATTGAACAGAAAGATTTCACGAGCTTTTTGATGGTCACCTCAGTTTATCACCTTTGACTACCCCTATTGTCATCTTGATTTTAATGACAAACCAACAACTGGTTGTTTAAAATAATCAAAAAGAAATGTATTTCTTATTGATCTTTGGTCTAAAAGAGCACTCTTGAGCTTTTGTACTCATTAACGTTACAGGCTGTGCAGACGCTGGGAGAGCTCAGTTGCTGCCCTGGTCTGCCAGACTTAGATTAGTTAAATGCTGGTGCTCTGCTCAGGCCAAGGGCTAGGAATGAGGTGGCCATGGTTCACACTGAAATGCGTTCCTCCTCTTGCTCTGAAACCTCTCTTAGAGATGCACCTCAAATGAGAGAGGTTTGGCAAGGTTAATGGCTCTCAAAAGCCATGGTCAATATGAACGGAAAGCAGTTTTCTTAAGTGTCCCTTAAGTTACCTATCATCGTGGACCAAATGTAGAACAATTGCCTCATTGAAGCCCTCAAATAGGACATGCATGGAAACAATTTGTCAGTCCATGGAACCTGATTGCTAAGCTGCTTTAAAATGCCATTAATGTGCTTTGCTGACAGCATCCTTGCTAGAAAAAGAAGTAAGGGTAGGTGGCAGTTGGAACTATATTTTAGTGATGTTCTCCCTTCCCCTTCCCTTTACCATAACCCTCAGTGTGAATCAGAGACTGTGGTGTCAGGAGGGAGCTGAAGGGGAGGAGGGGAAGGGGAGTGGAATGGTGGGTTCCAAGGCCAGCTTGCTGAAAATTACATTCCCTATCCTGGGTCAAACTGTCAGGCACCTGGAATTACTTAGGAACTACCACATGTGGCCAGTTTAATTTACGATGCAATATGCTCCTTGGTTCAGTGGGATATGGTAGTTCACAAAGCAGGGGTTTTTTTTCCTTCCTCTAGGTATAAACAGAGTTCCTATGTCTTATGCCTAGAATCTAGCAGAATATAAAAATGAGGTCTCCCTGAATAAAATGGAACCACCTTTTACGTTCCTTCAATGTCGAGAGGATTTTCAAATCCTACCATTCACACAGATCTGTTCCCTTGTAGTACATTATGACTCCACCAACAAGTTTAAGGACATTTTACAAAGCAAAATCTTACTGAAATGAAATATTGCTTCAAACTACTTTTTGTTTTGAAATATTAGGGGCAAACATATTTTTATAAAGAAAAGATCATATCTTCCTGATTATTACTAAGAAATTCACATGAAGTTTATTCTTTTTCCACATTTTATATTTACTAGAGACTTGAGACTGCATGTATGTACACCTGCTTTATCTGAGAATTCAGTTCAATTTAGTCATTCAGCCAGTTATTTAAGACATTAGTCAAATCTTTAATATTGTATAGTGAGTAAAGGGTATGTGTTTGGAATGGGGCAGACTAGGTAGGTCTTGAATCTTGACTCTGGCCTCATACCAACTGTTACTATAGGGAAATGATATAACCTCTCCAATTCAAAGTTTTCTAATCTGTAACATGGGGAAATACTGCCTACATCCCATGGACATCTGGTACATAGTAGGTCCTCAACAAATTGCTGCTGTTGCTATTGCTATTTTACCATTATTATTGTTATTCAAATTGATTTTTTGTTTGTTTTTTTGGACAAACATGGTCTGTTGGTAAATGCAGATACGGCCTAGATCTTTTATTAGTTCAACTCTGGGAAACAAGCTTCACACTGAGAACTAACTGGGAAAGCGGATCTTATTTCTCCCGAATATAAACTTAGTATTTCATTGTACACAAATGGACCTGGACCTCAGGCTCAAGAACAAACCCCTTTGGGAGCAATAGGTATAAAGAATGAGTCTGATGGATGTCTGTTAGTTACAAATAGTTTATCTCAGAAATGTAGACGTTGAGTGTTTAAGAAAATTTATGGTATGATAGTTAACTGGTGTTTATACAGCCTCCTGGTTTGCCATGCCAAGGGCTTTATAATCGCTCCTCAGTCATTGCTGCTTTTTGTTGTCACCCCAGCTCTTGCCCAGCACATTTCTCCCAGCCCTCTCTCGCCTGGCAGAGCTGTGCCAACTTTCACATGCATGCACTGCTGTTTAATCATTTCTCCACTTTCTGGGGAACAGGCAGCCTTTTCTTTAGCCCTGTTCTACAAATATTTGAGGGGCCAAATACCAAGAAGGGAGAATTATTTAGTGTGATATGAGGAGGAAAATGGAATGGAAAGGAGAAATGGACATTTTAGATTAAGACTAGAGAGAAAACATGATTCTAAAGCTTCCTCATAATGTAAAATATCAAAAGGCACTCTGGATGGGGTAGGGAAGAGTATTTTAGAATGCGATGATATTAAATTCTATTTATAGCTAACACAATTATCAGTTGCAATGGAATCTTATGTAGTTTCCAAATTGTATTTCAATAATTCACTTTTATCTTGTTCCCACAAAATTCTTAATAGTTGTTTGCTATAAATAGCAAAAATGACTAACTTATATTTGTCCTTTCTCCTCCTACTAGGTGTATCAAAAGAGGAGACCAAGAACCACCATATAGAGTTTTAAATGATTAAGAACTGGCTATATATCCGCAGTTTAAAGAACACCAGTTTTAAAGTTATGGGCCCTTAGTTGGAATCCCAGATTTGCCATTAATGTTGTACCTTGAGCAAGTCATTTGACTTTAACATTGGAATTGTGAAGAACAAAAAGAAATGTTCATGTGAAGTGAATGATAAATGGTAAATCAACATTAATGTGATTAGGAAGAGGACATGTCATTCTCAGAACAGGAATCATTAGCAGCCACAGAATAGGAACTAACAACACCTAGTATGTTCCAGGTGCTGTTCTAAATGGGCAATGCATATTAATTTATTTAATTCTCGTAATAACTGCACGGTAGGTATAATACTATTACTCTTTTTTTAAAAAAAATAAATTTATTTATTTTTGGCTGTGTTGGGTCTTCGTTCTGTGCGTGGACTTTCTCCAGTTGCGGCGAGTGGGGGCCACTCTTCATCGCGGTGCGCGGGCCTCTCACTGTCGCGGCCTCTCCCGTTGTGGAGCACAGGCTCCAGACGCGTAGGCTCAGTAGTTGTGGCTCACGGGCCTAGCCGCTCCGCGGCATGTGGATCTTCCCGAACCGGGGCACGAACCCGTGTGCCCCGCACTGGCAGGCGGATTCTTAACCACTGCGCCACCAGGGAAGTCCAATACTATTACTCTTATCTGCAGAAAGGGAAGCTGAAGCATCTAGAGAAGTTAAGTGCACCAAGTCCATAAAGCTATTAATAGAAAGAAGATTCAAACCAGGACCTGTTCTAAGCTGTATTTCCTCTCTTATGAAGAAATAGGTGATACTAACTGTACAGAGAATCTGTGTCTTTCGACCATCAGATTTCAGTAAAAGGAACAAGATTTCTTCATTGCATTTCAAAAGCCCATTTATATATGGCCTAAGAGAATAGAAGACAGTCCTGGACAATGGATTCCAAGAGATAAGAGATAAGTACTTCTCTGCACTTCTGAGACAGCAGAAGACATACATTCCAGACTCTTCTGTCTAACCCTGAGCCCCTCAGTCTTTGCAGGCCCCAGAGTGAACTCATCATCTCCTTACCTTCATATGCCCATTCTCTTCTAGTATTTTCTATATTGTTAAGAGACACCACCACACCCATACTCCAGGCCTGGGAGTCAGCTTTGCTTCCACCCTTTTCTTTATCCCCCACATTCAATAGGTATCAAGTGCTATTAGATCTACTCTGAATCCAGTTCCCTCCCCTTTTTCCCTAATGGTACTTTCTTTGTTTTGGCCTCACCATTTCTTCCATGGATTATGGAGCTAGAATGATAATTGGCTTGCTGACCTCCAGTATGATGCCTCCCTATTCCAACAGGGTGATCTTTCTGAAGTACAAATCCGTTGTTTAAAATCCTTTGATATCTGCCTCTAGTCTTCATGATCTCATGCCTTCTTACCTCTCTAGTTTCCTTTCTCTCTGATTACACCACTCTATTAGCCCCACTGGAAGACTTGCAGTTCCTTTGATGAGTCTAGAGGTTTCTCACCCCAGACCTTTGCATGTGCTATTCTCTATTTGGAAAACCCTCCTTTCCTTCTCCAGCTCTTTTTTAGAACTCTTCTCCTGGAAACCTCTATGACCCCTACCTGAAATCCTTGGGGCATTAAAACCTACTAATAATACCCACTATTTTAATTTAGGATAATTTTGTTAGAATTCCTAAGTTTAACTTTCTGAAAACATTTTTTTGGATTATTTATGATCAGAAAACTTTGGTTTTCTCTCTTATAATTCTAACAACTGATGTCTAAGCACTTTAAAAAGTGTAGAAACATTTTCCTATGAATAAGAGTAAAAGAAGAAAACCAAGCTCCCAGGTTCAGCTGCTTCAAAGGGGTTTTCTTTTTCCAAGAGAAGAATTTTATCTTTCAGTTTTATTTCAACCTTTTGACATTAAACAATTATTTTAAATGTGGATCAATATACTTTTTTAATTTAAGGAGAGATCATCTTTGTATAAATCATATGCATATTATCATATGATTATTAGACTTATTCAAGAATAGATTTCATAGTATCTGACCTGAGTGGAATCAGGTAGAATCAGGTATTTGTTGCCTAATTATCTATATTTTTATTTGGTGACTGCCATCTTTCCTAGGATATAGCTTTTTTTCTTATTTTTTATTAATTTTTTTGGCCACACCACAGGCTTGTGGGATCTCAGTTCCCCGACCAGGGATTGAACCCTAGCCACAGCAGTGAAAGCCCAGAATCCTTACCGCTAGGCCACCAGGAAACTCCCTAGGATATAACTTTTAAAATACCAGCTTGGGCTTCCCTGGTGGCGCAGTGGTTGAGAATCCGCCTGCCGATGCAGGGGACACGGGTTCGTGTCCCGGTCTGGGAAGATTCCCACATGCCGCGGAGCGGCTGGGCCCGTGAGCCATGGCCGCTGAGCCTGTGCATCCGGAGCCTGTGCTCCGCAACGGGAGAGGCCACAGCAGTGAGAGGCCCGCGTACCGCAAAAAAAAAAAATAAATAAAATAAAATAAAATACCAGCTAATGATTACTAAGCTTGGGAAAGTAATTCATAAGTTGTAATTTTGGGTGTTATTGTTCTAAAATGGTATTACCCCTCCTTGTTTAATTTATTCATGATATGACCTGTGAAGAAAAAGGACAGAGGAAGAACATTATTTTCTATTAGGATAAACAGAGGCATTAAATTCATTTAACATAAAGTGTTAATACGAATGTAAAATGCTCGTGTAAGTGTACTGAGTTGAAGTGTCAGTAAGAACATATAATTAGGTACAGCATAGTGCTTTGCTGGGGCACTCAGTGTTATTCATTAGAGGTTGATTTCTAAACTAGAACAAAGAAGAACTTTACATAATTACCATTTTCATTACCATTTATCATTTTATCATTTTCTGGGATTTGGGGATCATGAAAAGAGTTGATGGCACTTTCCAATTATTACTGTGTCTATTAATTGCACTGGCCTGAGTAGTCCCCTGGATGGTAGGCTTCCTTTCTGCTAACGAACTGTTTAGTGTACAGTTAACCCAGAGCACAAGAATGCTTTCTGCATGCTTTCCTTAAGCACTAAGAATTAAAATGTATGCCAGTGAAGTGTGATACATCTGTTTATCGAAGAGGTGTATTTAGTTCTTTTAGCCATCAAGAAATGTGTTGGGTGAATACCTAATATATTCATGGGCTTTAAAGTTACAGGAAGCTTTTGTGAAACTCAGAAATTTTGTTTATTAAATACTGAAATAGTATGCACAGTTGATGAAGATTCAAAAGAGTATATCAACTTTCAATCACATGAAAGAATACATTGTGTCCTTATTTGACCTACAAATGATAGAGTGTCAACCTCACAACACTAACAAGAATCAATTTCCTTGAGACACCTGGGTTCTTACCCAAATCAACTTGTGACTGAATTAGATTTTAATATGGGAATTCTTGAAATAATAATGAATATGTTATGATTCTTACTTTATTCTATCACCTCCTTTCAGATTTTCCTATGGATTCTAGTAATGGAAACTGTAGAGGGGCAAGCAGTGGTGAGTATATCACTGTCTTCCTGGTTTTCTCTTGTGGTCAGATTAGTCTTGATGTTACTTAGATATTCAAATCTTATTTTGGGAATTTTGTGTCTTATATTTTCAAAGTAAACAAACAAAAATATTTATTTGTATTAATTTTATTTTTTAAATTAACATGGTAAAATTTGATCTTTTGTTTTGGTGTATAGGTCTATGAATTTTAATGCATGTTTAGATTTGTGTAACTACCACCACAATCAGTATACGTAACAGTTCCATAACCTCAGAACAAACAAACAAACAAGAAAACCCCAGTTCCCTTGAGCTTCTCCCACCCTTAATCACTGGCAGTCCCTGATCTGTTCTTCATTACTATACTTTTGTCTTTTTGAGATTTCCATATGTGGGATGATAGAGTATGTAACCTTTGGACATTGGCTTCTTTCACACACAAAGTGCCTTTGAGATTCATCTAAGTTTTCTTTTTCTTTTTAATTTGTATTTATTTAATTTATTTATTTTTGGCTGCATTGGGTCTTTGTTGCTGCGCGTGGGCTTTCTCTAGTTGTGGCAAGCGGGGGCTACTCTTTGTTGCGGTGCGCGGGCTTCTCATTGAGGTGGCTTCTCTTGTTGTGGATCACGGGCTCTAGGCACACAGCCTTCAGTAGTTGTAGCACATGGGCTCAGTAGTTGTGGCTCGCGGGCTTAGTTGCTCCGCGGCATGTGGGATCTTCCCAGACCAGGGATCGAACCCGTGTCCCCTGCATTGACAGGCGGATTCTTAATCACTGTGCCACCAGGGAAGCCCTCATCTAAGTTTCTGCATGTATCAATAGTCCATTCCATTTTGCTGCTGAATATTTTATTACTTGGATGTATTACCATTTGTTTATCCATATATGTCTTGAAAGATATTTGGAGTGTTTCCACTTTTTGGCTATCATAGACAGAGCTGTTATAAACATTTGTGTATAGGTTATTGTGTAAACGTAAGTTTTCATTTCTCTACGGTAAATATCTAGGAATATGATTACTGGGCTAAATGATAAAGGTATGTTTAACTTCATAAAAAACTGCCAAACTGTTTCCAAAATGACTGTTCAATTTTGCACTAGCAATACTTAAGAGTTCTAGGTGCTCTGCATCTATGAATGGCTTTAGTTGCATCCTGCAAATTTTGATAGGTTTTATTTTGATTTTTCTTAAGTTCAGAATGTTTCATAATTTCCCTTGAGATTACCTCTGTGACTCATGACTTACTTAGGATTGTGTTGTTAAATTTGGTGCTGTTTGGAGGTTTTTCTGTTCTTTTTATGCTATTAATTTTTTATTCTAATTCCATTATGGTCAAAGAATATAATTTGTATGATTTTAATCTTTTAAATTTGTTAAGATTTATTACATGACCCAGGATATGATCTATCCTGGTGAATGTTTCACGTGCCCTTTGGAAATATATATTCTGGTGTTATTGGGTGGAATGTTCTTTAAATGTCAATTAGATTCATTGATTGATACTTTTTTTTAGTTCTTTTATATTCTTGCTGGTTTTCTATCTACTACATCTATCAATCACTGTGAGAGAAATGTTTAAGTCTCCAAATATTGTAGATTTTTCTGTTTCTTTTTTCAGTTGTCAGTTTTGTTCCATGAAGTCAATGGTGATATTATTTAGTGTGTACACATTTAATATTTTTATGTCTTATTGGTGAATTGACCCTTTTCATGATGTAATGTTCAGCTTTATCTCTGGTAATTTTCTTTTCTCTAAAGTCTATTTTGTTTTATGTTAATATAGCTACTCCAGTTTTCTTTTGATTAGTGTTTGTAAGGTGTATCTTTTTCTAACCTTTTACTTTTACGTTACCTACATCATTATGTTTTAAATAAATTTCTTCTAGACATCATATAGTTGGTTTTTTTGTTGGTGTTAGTCTTCTATCCATTCTGTCAACCTTTGTCTTTTGATTAGTATATTTAGATCATTTACATCTGTTGTAATTATTAATATCTTTGTATTTAGAGCTACTTTTTATTTGTTTTATATTTGTTCCCTCTCTTTTTCATTCCTGTTTCCAACTTCCTAGCTTTCTCTTGGGTTATTTGAATGTATCTCTCTCTCATTCTCTCTCTCTCTCTCTCTCATGTGCACATGTGTGTACACACACACACAGACACACCCATGTATGTGTCTGTGTGATATATATATATATATATATATCTTTCCATGAGACAATGTGGTATTTTCTCTTTGAACCATTCATGTTTCTTTCAAACATTAAATATGTTTTAAACAGCTCAAGAGGATAAAAATAGCCTACTGTATTTATACAGATGTTTATCATTTCTATTGTTCTTCCTTCTTCCCTGATATTCTAGTATCATTTCTCTTGTGTCTGAAGAACTTCCTTTATACTTCTTTTAGAGCAGTTCTGGTGGCAGCAGATTCTATCAGTTTTCCTTCATCTAAAAATGTCTTCATCTCATATTCATTCCTGAAGGATATTTTCATTGGATATAGAATTCTGGGTTGGCAGTTCATTCAGTCCTTAAGAAATGTTATTTCATTTACTTCTGTCCTCAGTGTTTCTCATGGGAAATTGGTTGTCATTCAGATCGTTGTTCTCCTGTAAATAATGCATCAGATTTCTCTGGTTGCTTTCAATAATGTTTTCTTTGTCTTTACTTTTTAGCAGTTTGATTACAGTATGTCTGGACATTGATTTCTTTGAGTTTATCCTGTTTAGGGTTAATTGAGCTTCTTGTATCTATAAGCACATGCATGAGCTTGGCCTGAAATGCAGGCCAGATGCTGCTTTTCTCAAATTTGGGAAGCTTTCAGCAATTATTTCTTCAAAAAATATTTTATACCGCATTCTCTTCTACTTGCGAGTTGATGATGATATGAATTTTAGACATTTTGATATTTTCCACAGGTCCCAGAGGCTGTGTTCATTGCCTCCCAGCCTTCCTCTGTTCTTTACATTGGATAATTTCTATCGGCCTGTCATCAAGTTTACTGACTCCTGCCTTAGTCCTCTCCATTCTGCTGTTGAGCCCATCCAGTCAACTTTTAAATTTCTGTTATTATGATTTTCAAAATTAAGATTTCCTCTTGGTTCTTTATTATATCCTGAATTTCATTGTTGAGACTTTCTATCTTTCCCTTCATTTCAAGGGTGTTCACCATTACTTTTTGGGGAATTTTTATCAAACTGCCTTAAAATCGTGGTTGGATAATTTCAACATCTGTGTCATCTGATTGTCTTTTCCCATACAGATTGAGATTTTCCTGGTTCTTCATGGGCAGAGTAATTTTTTATTAGATCCTGGACATTTTGAATATTATGTTCTAAGACTTTGGGTCTTTAAAATCATATGGAGAATGGTGATATTTTTGTTCTAGCAGCAGTCTACCTAACTGGGTTAGGCTGCAAATTCTGACTAGTCTTCTGTGGGTTGTGATTTCAATATCAGTTCCACTTCCAAAGGCATTTGCGGTGCCTTTCAGATCTATCCCATGTGTACACTACTCAGTGGCCAGTGTGAGATCAGGGCTGTTATTTATACCATAGTCGAGTTTTCAAAGTCTATAGTATACTGTTTAGTGTCAGATTCACACATACCCGGGGGTGAGTGAGCCCAGCAGTTCAAAAGTATTTTTATGGGATCATTTCCCAAGCTCCTCCCTCTCTGTGATTGCCTTAGTACTTTTCTGTTCCTTGAGGGCTCCGCCTTTTTGTCCTTTGGCCAGAAAGCTGGAGCTTTATTTATCCCACTCTGTGATATACTTCCTGTGACTTCTTCTGTATCAGGGGCCAAGTGGTGGAGGACAAAGCAATGGGGGTTTGTCACAGTCTCTTGACACCACATGTCATCCAATCAGAAAGGAAGGTTCCCCTCCATCGGCATTTTAGGCTTCTAAGGATCTCCCTTGCAGCAGCTGTTGCTGCCATCACTGTCCCACGATTTCTTCAGAGATGGGGATAGGAGAGAATGGAGTGTTAGGAGACCCTTTCTGACTTCCTGAGTCAGAACCAGGGGGCTTTTCCTGGAGGACTCTGCATGATACCTACTTCCTGGCTGTGTTGAAACCAGGCTGGGAGGTACCAGAGGTGGAAAGATGATGAACCGACTATCAGTCTGATGGTACTGAGCTTCTCCTCAAACTTCCTGCTACTGTTTACTTTTCAGAGTCCTTAAGTAGCAACATCTTGCGTTCTGTTTTATAACTGTGTTCAGTGGGAGAGACATGATGGAGTCTACTTACTCCATCTTTCCATAAAATAAACCGTTAAGTGAAGTATGGCATACTTGCAGAAAAGGCACAAATCATAAGCATGCAACCCAGTGCCTTTTCACAAAGTAAACACTCATATGTAACCACTGCACAGATCAAGATGTATTCCATTACCAGCACTCCAGAAACACTTCCTTGTGCCTCTTCCAAACCACTACTTCCACCTTTCTTCCCAGAGGTAACCACTAAGAGAAATTCTAACAGCATAGATTAATTTTGCCTGACTTTCAACTTTTATGAATGGAATCCTAATACATATATAGTGTGTGTGCATGTGTGCGTGCATGTGGGGGGCTTCCTTTGTTCTTCATTATGCTGTGTATAGCAGAACTTCTAAATTTTCATTGCTATATAGTATTCTATCATGTGCGTATACCACACTTCATTTATTTATTCTAATGTTCCTGGACGTTTGCGCTGTTTCTAGTTTTGTTTTGTTTTTTTACTATGACTAATGCTGCATTTGTTTCTGCAGGAACTTTACAACTACAATTAGTTACTGTATACTTCTTTTTTACTTTCTGGAAATAGTAATGTGCACTGATTTGGGTCTGTATGTACTGCCTTGTAAGGTGTCTTATAGGTGGAAGTGGAATCTTTAGTAAGTTGTAGATAAATTTGAAACATCAATTTTCATTAGATTGGAAGAGTTTTCACTGTTGATTTCCACTGAATCTTATCAGAGTGACAAGTATTTGACATGAGGCAGTGTGCACCAAACAAACATTTATCTTTTAAAAAACACAAGTGAATTTAAATGATTTATTTAGAATTATGTTGTTACCTTTTTAATGTAATTGAGTGTTCTTATAGTGTCATAAAATTAGCTGGAAATCACTGGTGTCCAGTAGTGGTGCTATTTTAAGGATCACTCCTGCTATTCATGTTTGCTGAAAACAAACAGAAAACCTCATTAGTATATAGTACAATTAGTGAGTCAAAATTTCAGGCCAAGCTCATGCATGTTCTATCAATTTGTCTAGAACATATGGTTAGAATAATATAGCGCTTCAGTGTGTGAAAGAGGGAAGACATTAATGACACTATAAATTCATACACAAAGATAGTTCAATGTGTAAAACTACCTAGAACGAATACAGTGTTCCAGGGTTCAGTGTTTACTGTTTCTCTTTTATAAATGTTTTCCTGTCCCCTGGTATAATGGGAGTGATGAAAACAAATTAACAGGGAGGCAAAACCAAGCTCATTTGCTTGTGAAGAAACACACTGACATAAGTCACATGTTCCAAAAGAAAAGAAAATTTGTTGACACTCAAAATTTTGTGCTTTGGAGTAATATAACAGCTGAGGTTGATTACGATAAAGCAGGAAATGAGGAAGACACAAAAACATTGTAACCCTCATAACCCCTCTTTCAAAAGTGTCAAGCTGTTTCTGTCTGGAATTTGGAAATGAAATTCTTTCTCTGCAGTTAATTTATCCTTTGCCTCAAAGCCTAACAGTTTTCTTTTTTGGGAGATAGTGACTGTCTGAGCAGCTTCCAGTTTGTGAGTATGTTTTGCTGTTGTAAATCCACTATCATAATAAGGGGTACATTCTCTCTAGTTTCCATAACATGGAATATGGAAAAAAACAATTTTAGTTCTATTCTGCTGAGTCACTTCGTCTGTCAAATCAACACAGAAAATTAAGGCAGGTATTCAGATGGTGCAATGAAAAGATATGTTGTTTATTAAAACAATTCTGAAAAAGAATCCCCCCCACCCCACCCCAGTTTTCTACTTGGTGATGGTGACCAATTTATGAGCTTTTGTATTTGAAAAACACAAGTTTCCCCAAAGAGGTGATATAGTTAGTAAATTCTGACGCTAATTAACTGTGTAAGCATGACCAAATTACTTAATCTGTTATTCTGGGTCTGTTTTTTAAATATAAAAGCAGATCATATTGACTGCTGAATTCTGATATATATCTGATATATTTTCTTTTTAAAAAAAATTTTTTTAAGATTTTTTTATTTTTGATGTGGACCATTTTTAAAGTCTTTATTGAATTTTTTACAATATTGCTTCTGTTTTACCTTTTGGTTTTCTGGCCAGGAGGTACATAGGATCCCAGCTCCCCAACCAGGGATCGAAGCTATACCGCCTGCATTGGAAGGCGAAGTCTTAACCACTGGACCGCCAGGGAAGTCCCATATCTGATATATTTTCAAATTAGGGAAACATGGGTAATATCTGCTGATGTTAAGTTGGGTACTCTCCCAGTTTTCACTAACACCTTCCTGACCCTTTTTCAAAGGTGCTTCTGAGAAACTCCTCTGAGCAGCTGAGTAACTGGTGATTCTTGATTGCCTGCACTTGCCAGGCCTGCCGTGGCAACGCACCCACCCCCCCTTTATTGGGATGACCAATGCCTAGCTTGGGTAGTATAGACCCATTCTCTCTCTTTCCTTCTCCAAATTTATTTCCTCCCCTTTGGCTTCCTACTAATTTTGGGAAGGAGTCCATTTTTTTTTCCCCTTGGTGCAAATGTATACTGACTATAGAGGCTGACTTAACTTGTGGCAACTTCTACCCTTTATTTGAAAATAAAATTAGGATAGATAAAAATCGTATTTTGTAATTATATAGTAGCTTACAAATATATGCTTTTTTCACTGCTTTCCAGTATTGGACACTTTTCTTTTTTGGCTGTGTTGGGTCTTTGCTGCTGCAAGCAGGCTTTCTCTAGTTGTGCTGGGGCTACTCTTCATTGCTGTACACAGGCTTCTCATTGCGGTGGCTTCTCTTGTTGCGGAACACGGGCTCTAGGTAACGAGGGCTTCAGTAGTTGCAGCACGTGGGCTCAGTAGTTGCGGCACATGGGCCCTAGAAGGTGTGGGCTTCAGCAGTTGCGGCGCGTGGGCTCAGCAGTTGCGGCGCATGGGCTCAGTAGTTGCCGCGCATAGGATCTAGGGCACACACGCTTCAGTAGTTGCAGCTCACGGGCTCTAGAGCACAGCCTCAGTAGTTGTGGCATATGGGCTTAGTTGCTCCATGGCATGTGGGGTCTTCCCGGACCAGGGATGGAACCCGTGTCCCATGCATTTGCAGGCAGATTCTTAACCACTGCACCATCACTTTTGACACTTTTGATTAATACTTATTCCTAAGTATTCTTCTACCTGAGCTATTATCCAAATTGTCCTAGTTCTTTTCCTCCTGTCCACCAGCTATGGGCATTCCCCAAGTTTCTGTGCTTGGCCTCTACTCCTCCTTACAATGAGTTCTTCCTGTTGGAAGTCATTCAGCCACATAGGCCTAATTATCACTCTTGTAACAGGTCTGATCACTCTCGCAGGTAGAGTTCCACATTTCTCCTCCAGTAAACACTTCTACCTGGGCAGCCTATTTGTACTTCAAATACTACATTATTTAATAATTTTCTTTTCATTAAAAATTTACTCCTTGCAACTTTTGTTTTAGTATGTGGCACCATTATCTTCCCAGATCCCCAGTACTGAAACTTCATAGTCCATCTACCAATAAACTTATTAGTCCATCCACCCACCATTCATCAAAAATTTAATGACCACCCCTTGTACCAGGCATACTTGATGCCAAGAACAGGGAGGGAATGAAGGAGTGAACAGTTGACTGCATTACCCTTTTCTCCCACCTCTTTTCTGTGTGGTTGACATTGAGTGGATGCATGATGTTCTGAAAGACCCACTTTGCTTTTCTCTCAATTGACCTTTTTTTTTTTTAGCCATACTGAGTGGCTTGCGGGGATCTTATTTCCCCGACTAGGAATTGAACCAGGGCCCTCGGCAGTGAAAGCGCAGTGTCCTAACCACTGGACTGCCAGGGAATTCCCTCTTAATTGACCTCTTTTATATATCACAAAACTAACATTTCAGATCTCACAGGAGAAAACAGGCATATCACATTGGTTCTCTACATTTTGTATATCCTGAATGACTTGTGGACCCAGAAACCTTCTGAAAGACAGTTTATTTTAAAATTTCCAGTGACATAAATCCTAAAGGAATAAAACTAAATTTCCTTTTCATATTAATATAGTGTTAGTTCCCTCAATCTTAAGCAATTCCCTTTTACAAAGTACAAATTACTATGAACTGAGACCTTTATTACAATGTTCGAGGTTTGTTTTTTGAGCTAAATTAAGCAAGTGTTAGTTTTGCTTTTTAAAGCCTGATTATATTACCTGAGTTCACCAATCAACTTCATTGCATTTTCCACATACTGCTCTAATCCAAAATAGAATCTAATATGATATTCTTTGCCCAATGTGTATGTTTAGGAAATAAATATTATTTTAAACATGCAATGAACAGCTTCTAAGTCATGACACTTTAATTTATGGAAAAATGAAAGGAATTCATATAAGTATGAATTTTTATGTCAATGGTACTTACAGTAAAACGCACAATTCTTAAGTCTATGGCACATTGACTTTTGACAAATGTATATACCCATGTAGCTATCACCCAGATCCAGATAAAGAACATTTCCATCACCCCTGAGAATTCCCTTGTGCCGAGTCAATCACCTACCCCACCATGAGGTGAGCATAGGTCTGATTTTTATTACCATAAATTAATGTTTGTTCTTCGGCTTCATGGAAATGGAATCATACAGTACGTACTCTTTTGTGACTGGCTGCTTTTGTTTTTGTATAATGCTTTTGAGATTTACCCATTTAGTTCGTGTATCATTTTATTGTGAAATAGTATGCCTTTGTGTGAGCATAATACCAATATGATTTCTAAATTCTATTCTTTTTATACAGTTCCCCCCAAACTAAATGTAATAATCTAAATTAAGTTTCTATCTCTAGGAAAAAATTTAGCAAATTTTTATCCTCAAACTTATAGATCATTTTTTTGTTAGAAAATTATCCCTTCTGTTTCATAAACTGCTCTTGAATTTGCATAAGTATCTTCCAATCTTTTTGGTTTGCTTATATATTACTACTACTACTAGCTAACATCCAATGAGTGATTAAGTACCAGGCTCTGTGCCAAATTCTTTATGTGAATTACTCTTTAAATTCTTACAATAACCCTCTGAGGTAGCCAGCATTAGTTTAGAAATGGGTTTTGTAACTTGCCCAAGGCCACATAAGTAGGAAGGGACAGAGATGGGATTTAAACTCATGTGCCCTTAATTTTGCCATACTCTTTAGCACTAATGTTTATTAGAATGGCCACATACATGATCATTTTGGCTCGCTAAGTTTGATCCTTCAAATTTTGGATGTGTAAATAATAGTTCAAATGGACTTCCTACATCAGGAAAGAAATTAGCTTGGTGTACCTGAACCAAAATAGCAGGGTCGGGCACTACTGAAAAAAATCTGATCGCTTTGCTTACTTTTGGTAGGCACCACAGTTCTGTAGGTGGAAAGGAGCCTTGGGAAAATATTGCTTATCTTACTCATTAAATGGTCTTTACAAATGAGGGATTAGGATTCCCAGTGAATCTTGTACAAAAATAAATCTGACATTTATGGGCCGTGGTGTGCTAGGTACTGTGAAAGGTATTTTATGTGTATTATCTCATTTAATTCTTTCAGTTATTCTGCAAGATACCACCTTTTAGATATTAAAAGTTACAAAAATAGTAAGAGATGGAGCCTACATTCAAACCCAGCTGTGTCTCACAATAAAAGTCCATCCTTTTAACCATGGTGTTTCCTGGACTCTGCCTCAGTGGTATAGATCTTCTTAGTGGTATAGATCATCATGGTTCCTGATTCTGTAAGAGAAACATTGTGCTTTTTAAAATTTTTCCTTCATTATTGAGATCAGGACATTAGGGTTCTGTTTTTTTGTTTGTTTTAGTTTTTTTTTACTGCACCAGGAATAATAATCCTCTAGATTTTCAATACAGTGTCCATTTCATGACTTGTAATTTTGGGAGGAAGGAAGGTGGTCCTAGGGGTGGAATCTAGGGATGTTTCACCATCTCTTTTTTTCTAGAAGGGTACTGAAACTGACTTCCAGAAGGCCAAATGATACATTGCCCACCCTGCACTCAGCTCTATCTGTACATGTTCCATAATGGCACCCATCCCTGTTGCCATTTTGATGACTTTGATGATAAAGTAGATCATCCATCTAGTGCGTTGACCCCTTCACTTCACTAACCTCTTTGTTCTACCCCAACCATCCACTTCCATGGGCACATTCTGTACCTTGCCCTCTAGCAGTGGTGCCAACTCTGTAATCTTAATTTCAAGTATCTGCTTCTTTGCCTACCATCTCTTTTCATTCCAGCAGATTTGCTTTAGTATCATTACTGCTAAAATGTTACTCCACTGGGACTACCTATTCATCATATACTGCTTACTATTATTGTTCAACCCTAACCTCCTTGTCTACCTGAGATTTCATGGTCTATTGTAATAATCATTCCCTTGAAAATACCCTCAATTCCCTTGCCTATCTTTTCTTCTGCCTTAGTCACCCGGCAAATTCTCAACTCCTGATGCTGGAGAAGATTACTTAGCTAGGGTGACTGGTTTTACTGTAAGTTCAAGACAAAATTCAAATACATGATTAACATTGCCTAGCAATCCTACCTTGTTTCTCTAGAAAGTTTGCCTTTCCACTCAATAAAATAACTGTTTTATACTTTCTCTTCTCTCGTTACTCTTCCATACCCTGCTTCTCTTAGCCTCTCATTCCCCGCAGCTGATGACTTCATCCTTCAATGAGAAAGTAAAAGCCAACAGAGGAACTATCATCATCCCAGCAACAGATTTAGAAGCTGTCAACATCAGTACCCCTCTCTCCTTTTTCTTCTTGTGCAGTGGATAGAGTGTCCCTCTGGCTTTCACCCATCTTTTCCTTGCCAGCTAAATTTTGTTTTTTGGCCCCCTGGCATGCTCAATCTTAGTTCCCCAAGATCAAACCCACGCCCCCTGCAGTGGAAGCACGGAGTCTTAACCACTGGACTGCCAGGGAAGTCCCCTTACCAACTGAATTTAATGGAACCCTTTCTCTTTTAAGTCATCTGAGCTTTGAGGGTGCTCTCCTCAAAGAGAGCTCTCCTTTTCTCTTGAAACACCATCTTCTTTCAGCTTTTTGACTCTATACCCTCCTGTATTTCTTCCCCATCTTTGGATGCTCCTTCTCAGTCTCCTTTATGGTCTTCTTCTTCACTATCTTTTTGTTTGTTTGTTTGTTTGTTTTGCGGTACGCGGGCCTCTCACTGCTGTGGCCTCTCCCGTTGCGGAGCACAGGCTCCGGACGCGCAGGCTCAGCAGCCATGGCTCACGGGCCCAGCTGCTCCGTGGCATGTGGGATCCTCCCGGACCGGGGCACAAATCCGTGTCCCCTGCATCGGCAGGCGGACTCTCAACCACTGTGCCACCAGGGAAGCCCCTTCTTCACTATCTTATGTATAAAGATGTAGTTCCTGCCTAGATAGCTACAGCTGATCTTTCAGGTTTCAAGCTTTAATGTCATTTCCTCAGAGGACTGTGAAGACCAGACTAGTTTAGGTCATCAAATTGTATGTTCTCACTGCACATTGTACTTCTCTTTCATAGGATGTATTACATATGCAAATAAATTATTTCGTGTGTAATTATTTGTTCAATGTCTGTATCCTATTCTGAATTGTCTGTATTGCTCATCAGGTGTCCTACATGCCTGGCACAGAGTTTGGCATGTAATAGACACCCAATAAATATTTTTAGAATGAATGAATTAATATGTAAGTGACTCAAAGGGTTCCACAAATTTTAGTTCTCTTTTCCTTTTCCATCTTATATTTAGAGAAGCATAGTTATCCCAGGGTTGCAGAGTCAGAAAACGCTATTTCTATAGAAGAAAGACAAGTTTATGGTGTGATGGACATTGACATATGTTTAAAATTAAACCTTGCTCATGGACACACTAAAATTAAGCCTCAAGCCTTGCTCATGGACACCATTTATAGGCAATTGAAAATGTAGATCTGGATCTCAGTAAAGAAGTCATAGTTAAGGATCATAACATTTAATTTTTTACATCTGTTTTAAAAATTGTTGTGGTCTGCTTCTATGTGTCTTAAAATGGAGCAAAGGTGGACAAGTGGGCTTCCAGGGTCAAATATAAAACATATAGTTCATTTGGTACAAATTAAAGTTATTTAGACTCTGATCTGATTAGAGTCAGTCTTGAAAGAGTTATAATAGAAATTGTAATGCAAATAGAATTGTATTTTCTTTTTGAAAATAAATCTTGAGCACAGATCTAAGGCCTTTTCCTAAAAAAAAAAGCAGAAAAGTACTCACTAACAGATGGTAGTATTCCAAAGTCATGGTACGTGAAAGGTTATAGGGGTTTTGGAATCTGCCAAAGTTAATTATAGTCTTACAGCTCTGGAGAAGACCCAACAGAAGTCAATTTCAAACAAAGGTCAGGGTTAGTTAGAAAGTCATATCACACTTAAGCTTGAACTCAAACAAGGTTGCCTTAAATAGTTAAGGTCCGGTGAGTATCAAATTTCATAATTGTCAGGTACTTATAATTTTTAGACTTGTAAAATCATGGAACCCTTTAAAAAAGACTATTGTCTTTACGTATTTTCAATAAATGAGCTGATTCTTTTTTTATGTGTAAAAAAATGAATAAAGAAGGATGTGATGACTTCCCACTCGGAACTATGTTTCTCAAAAGCCCCAGTGTTGAGACAGTGAAGCTGTTCCTGGCTCAGGCACTGCAGTGCACCGTAGGGCAGCTCCCCTGAATTGCAGACCAGGTTCTGTGCAGCACTGGGCATGTTAATTTCACAAACTCCTATGTGTTCTAGGGTGGTAAACTCATGTTCATACTAGGATAATAAACAGTTTTCAGTTTCATTAGCAGAGGAGTAGGAGATCTTGGATTCTAGAAGAGTAGCTGAGAGAATCTAGCTAGAGAATATGAGGGAAAGCTGCCCAAGACAGTTTCCTGGTTGTGTTCCACAGATGCTTGTGAGATATAGGACTGCATGTTGTCCTGTGATTCAGGTTATATTTAATTCTAGACTTTGAGGTGAATGAATTGCTAATATTAAAACTTTCCCCACACTTGAAGAACTCCTTGTCACTTCTTTACTGGGTCGCAGCCAACTCCTTTAAATTTTGCCGTATTATTTCCTTAGATAAGAGCACCAAGGCAGTTCCTTTACATGTTTTTCTTCTCAACAGTGGAATGCAAGCAAATCAATATCTAGTGGTCTTTTGTGCAAAGCTCAGTAAAATAATAGATTTTACTTTGCCACTTCGGGAAAAAATAAGACCTTGTGCCATTGGCAAGCTGGGGGAGGGACGCTAGTGGCAAAATTATTGGTGAATTAAAGTAGATATGATGATAATGCTACTGGCCCAATAAAAAGTCTGAGAAATCAACTATTGGTAGTAAAATAAAAAGAAGCTGTTGCAGTCTGATTTAGGGTGGCTGGCACAAAAAAATGTAGTAAATAATGCATGCAGTGTATTCCTCTATGATTTTTTTTTTTTTGGCCATTTCCCAGTTCTTGGGCTTTTGGAGACATATATGTAGACGTGGGTAGAAATACTTTCGAAAAGGGATAATCTTCCAGATATGTTGATCTAAGATACACTTTTCATGAAAACCTTCAGATATGAATGTTTGAGTTGAGTTAGCATAAATAAGTGAAAGTTCTTCTGTATTTGAGCCTTGTGGATATAAAATTCCACTCCTTCTTATTACTCTGTTATTTTTTTGAGCTACTAGTTACTTCAACCAGACAGATATTTGCTGATAGCAAGAGCTAAGGTTTGGAGCATAGGAAAGTTTTCAAACATATAGTATGGCATTGCCACCTCTGAGGCCAGCAGGAGAAACAAGTGCATTGAGGAGGAACAAAATTTAGTCCCAAGAAAATAATTGCTTAGGTCATTAGCTATTAGGAAAGAGACTAGCTAATACATGTAGTTGTACATATGGTTGTGGAAACACCTACTTGAAATCTTCCTAAATTGTTTTATGATATAATTTTTTTGAAAAATCTCTGCCTGGGAAGTGTTTTGGAATCCATTTTTTATGCTTCAAGCAAAGTTATATGGTAACAACATCATATTAGATGCAATCCGGTAACAGCTGGTGTATTTTTGCCAATAATTTTTTATTAGAACATGTGCAATTTTCTGAAGAATTACAAATATGTAATTTATCTACATTCATTATTTTTAATGAATAAATATCTATTTTTAAAGAGATAGAAAAGCATAAGTGAATTGAGAGATTGGGATTGACACATATATACACTAATATGTATAAAATAGATAACTAATAAGAACCTGCTGTATAGCACAGGGAACTCCACTTCACTGTATAGTAGAAACTAACACAACGTTGTAAAACAACTATACCCCAATAAAAAAAAATTTTTTAATTAAAAAAATATAAAGAGGTAGAAAAGCATAAATCCATATCTATATATGGGTGAGGATAATTTGTAAGTCAAAGACCATAACATATATTTCTTCAGAAATAATGTCAATCCCAAGAATATCTCTCTTTTAAAAATGCGTAATATTTTGGAACAAAATAAAACAATAGAACTAGATAACTTTCTAGTCTGTTTTAAGTGGGAATACAAATGTTTTGCTAGTAAGAAAGTTATTTTTTGAAGAGTCTTCTTCAAAATAGCAACCAGCACTGATGTTACATATGGTTTATGGGGCTGAGATTGTTCTTCCACAAAAATAGTGTTAAAAATTATCTGCAGAACAAGAGAATGGCTGTGTGTAGCACTGAGGACATCCTCACTTCTCTCCTGGGTGAGAACAACAGTGCTGCTGCTCCTGCTTTGGAGACCAGCACCTGTCCCCAGTAGAGACTGCTTATTTCTAGAATTGAAAAGCGGGTAGTGAGGTGTTACATCCCTTGGGACTACTACTTCAAAGCAGGTTATCTGTGAGTTCAACTGGAAATAACATTTATTTTGATTAGAAAACACAATGTCAAATGGTCAAGGAAAGCTTCTGCCTTTTATTAGTCTCCATGCTAACATAAAACACTTTTTAAACAAAAATTTTTTATTGGCTTCTTTTCTGTGGTTCATGTGTTCATTTTTCCTCTTTCTGTGTGAAAATAGAAGAAACACCATTTCATCTTAAATGAAGCTTTCTCAGGGGTACTATTTTAAAGAAATCTTTACATAAACTAAAATGCTTTCTAAGGTAATTGTGTATTATTTCCCATTTTTATATTGACTTTAATGACTAAGAATTTACTATGATGTATATATATTATGATGTATGATGTATATATGTTGTATATTTCTTAGCTAAGTAATCTATTAACAATATAGTAATCTATAAACAATATAGTAATCCACTCTCCGAGATGTTAAATGATTTATCCAATACATGAAACATTTTGAGATAATTACGTTTGTTACATACACCTGTATTATGTCACATAGAATATGTGTTCATATGTGTTTAAATATCACCAGATATTTAAAAAGCACAGAACTTCTCATTTCGAAATATGTATCTAGTAATTTCCGCCAATAAACATAAAAATTCCATTGAGTTTAATAGCAGTTTAATAGCAGTTTAAGAGCAGTTTTATTCTGCCTGTAGAAGGTAGTCATGATAATCACTGTGGTGTACACCTGAAACAAGTATAATATTGTAACTCATTTATACTTCAGTTAAAAATTTAAAAAGTAAAAATTAAATAAAAAAGAAGGAACTCATGCCTCTTCAATAAGTTCACTGGGTTATAACAATACCTGCTTATCTCACTGAGTTGCTTTTAGATCCGGAAACTAATATTTGGAGGGGTGCTGTGTAATCTGTAAAGTGTCTATGAATGCAAGTGGTCTTGCACAGGGGTAAACCAGTTACCTGAGCATAAGCATAAATTGCCTCTCAGTTGGTATTGATTCTTCTGCCACAGCACTAAGCATGTCTCTTTCAGGACTCTGGAGTCATGCTCTCCTGCATGGTGATGAAGTGTTTCCTCAGGATCTGGGTGGTTTGTTGGAGAATGGGAACTTATGAGCATTTGACACTGAATAAGAGGCTGTGTATCTAGAATAAACGTGAATGTAGTTCCAGGAGAAAGAGACCAGACACGTAGAATTGCTAAGAGCCTCCTTGCTACCAAACTTGGATCTAATATTACCAAAAAATGTGCATAAACAAAAGAAAGCTGATGTTGAAGTTTTGCTTATAATAGATAAAATGTTATATTTTTTAGAACGCTGCAAATGTAAACCTATCAGAGCTACACAGAAGACCTATTTCCGAAACAATTACAACTATGGTAAGGATAACTTCATGATTGATTTATAAACTGCTGAGTTAAGAAAGGATGTGTATGTGTGTGTAAATAAGAATGAGGCTTAAAAACAAACAAGGACAACTTTTTAAAAAATTGATTTATTTTTGGCTGCATTGGGTCTTCATTGCTGTGCGTGGGCTTTCTCTGGTTGCCCTGAGTGGGGGCTCGGTGGGGTGCGCAGGCTTCTCGTTGCCGTGGCTTCTCTTGTCGTGGAGCACAGGCTCTAGGCGTGCGGGCTTCAGTAGTTGTGGCACACGGGCTCAGTAGTTTTGGCTCACGGGCTCTAGAGCGCAGGCTCAGTAGTCGTGGTGCATCGGCTTAGTTGCTCCACGGCATGTGGGATCTTCCTGGACCAGGGCTCAAACCCGTGTCCCCTGCATTGG
Organism: Physeter macrocephalus; assembly: GCF_002837175.3. Classification (NCBI taxonomy): domain Eukaryota; kingdom Metazoa; phylum Chordata; class Mammalia; order Artiodactyla; family Physeteridae; genus Physeter; species Physeter macrocephalus. The sequence goes on along the minus strand of NC_041215.1, from coordinate 88,030,075 downwards.
CAGGTGGGTTCTTAACCACTGCACCACCAGGGAAGCCCCAACAAGGACAACTTTTAAGAGCAAACTCTCCCTGTTCCAAACAACTAAACGGTCTCATAAGGGGACCATTCTCAACAAATGCTTGATTTTTTTGAAGCATATCAGGCAGCATTGCTGGCATCTTAGAACCATGCAATTAAGTACACAGAGATACATTTCAAAACAGATGGGAGGGACTCTTCCCTTTCTGACAGGCCAGGGAGGATTTGGAGCTGCAATGGGTCATCAGTTGTGATTTACGGGGGTGAGCAGTAAGTGGGGTAAACAGAAGAGCACTTCAATGCATTATGAGTGGTTAAAAGAATCAAACTGGGTTTCTTCAGTCTAACTCATGGAAAACATTGACAGTTGGAAAGTAACACAAAAGTTGTTAGTATTCAATTAAGGAAATGTTTTGTTATCTAGCCTGACCTAGACATGTGGTATTCTGATAAACAAAATATTAACTGAAGAGCTACCAATCTAAATGTAGTTGACAAATTTAACTGGAGGAGGAAAAAGCCTGCTGCCTCTATGCCAAGTACTGTGTTAGGCGGTTTCCATACACTATCTTATGTGATTTTCTCAACTGCGTCATGAGACGTTCTATTATCCTTATTTTATCAATGATTATTGAACCTAAGTTGTCTTTCCTTTGATTAGTCAGAATTACTTTTGGGTACTGGGATGCTTCAGAGTCACAAATATCAATTACCATTATATTTCAAAGGGTCAATTAATAGAGTTTTCCAGTTGATAAAATAAGGAACAAATAAGTATTTGCTGTATTCCATAGGCATTTTATGATTTCCCCCCCCGGCATTTATGAGATTAATAAAGTTCATGTTACTGTCTCTGTCGATGCTGAGTAAATGAATAAACATGGCAATTAAATAGATTTTTAAAGGCACCTACATTATTAAAATGAGGGCCTTATTATTGAGTTTACATGCCCTACTTTAGAGAATATAGGACATACACGGCAGACTTATCCTGCTTTTATAATTTTGGGGATTGAATGGAGAGAAATGGGTAAATCTCTGTAAGAGTAATCTTTGATATCTTTGAGAATACTGTGTATTGAAAGGTATCAAGTAAAAGATTCAGTGTAGTTAAATCTCTTTAAAATAAATATACCTAGTTTCTCAAGTTTTTCTTCAACGGAATCAATTTTTATTTTTTGTTTACTAACATCTTTAGAGGAATCTATAGTTTCTCTTAGCCAAGGGTAGACACATTTTCCAAGGTTGAAATGTTTACTTGAGATGAGCCTGGCTGCTCATCTGAGGACCCTCTCCTCTACAAAGTGATATGAAATATCACAAGAAAAGGGAAGTCTTAATTTTTAGGAGATCAGCTTTGTAAGACTGAAAAATGCTATATGAACTTTTAAGTACGGTTATATTAAAAACAAAAGCATGATAGAAATTTTATATTGGGGAATTTTAGTTGAATTTATATTTATTTTACTTTTTAATTTTTACTATACCCAACCTTCTTAGTGCTGCAGTGGTTAGGGCTGCTATTTTTGTTAAAAGATAAAATACTACTGGTTACAAGTCACGGGAAGAGAAAATCAGCAACGAGGTAGCTGAGTGAAAATTACAACCGAAAATGGGATACAGAGCACAGTTAACGGAAAAAAGATAATTTCTTTCTCATAGCCAAACAATAACTAGATTGCCCACAGTTTAAGGATTTTCACTTGTCTGAGGCTTACTCAGAGCTTCTTTGGGGAAGGCAGGCACTGGAATGATTAAATAGAAGGAAAAACACTGCAAAGAAAATACATTTTAAATTCCAAAATATGTTGATTTTTGTCTTTCTTAAATATCTACATGTGTCTACTGAGAAAACAAAGTGGGGGTGGGAGCATTTGATAATTCAGATAAAACCTCTGCTTCATTCAGATGAATTCAGTTAAAAGCTCTTGAGCTTTAACAAAAGTGCTTGAATAATAAAGTAAGTCTTGTAGAGAGATATTTATTTTGGAGTGGGTACATGTGCTAAAAATTTCTAATGAAAATAGTAGACACACCGGGTAAATAAATCATTAGTTTGAGAAGGTTTGCACAGTTCACTAATCTGTGATAGTTGATGAATGCTATGAAGCACATTCACATAAGCCAGGATGCACAAAAATGTCTGCTAGCTGGGGTTGTGAATCTATCATCTGATTCTCCCAAATGACATTTCAAAAAGGGCAATCTTATCTTTTGTTAAAATAAGAGTAGAACACTAATAAAAAGGGACTCCTTCACTCACAAATCACACCAAGCAGGGACAGCTGGGCAGTTACATTTTGCTTAGTATAAGCTCGCATACTTGAGACAACTAATTCTCTGAAGATTGAAATACCTGTGAAGCAAAAATGAGGTTTTGTCCTAAAGTTTTTAGGATTAGTAGCTTAATTTTTATTGTATGTGTCTTATATTGGTGGAATGTTATTGAATAAGTTTCTGTATGGAATTGGGGCATTGATGGGAGGCAATGGCCTATTAGCTGGCTTTATATTTTCACGGATTACTTTTTTCTTTGTAGTTCAAAACCCCTAAAATATGTGGGAAGGGACTCAGATGAAAGTAGTTTACAGATATATTCCTAAGAGGCTTTCAAAAAGTACATTCATTTGGATATGTCGTGTTTTCCTCTGTATAACATCCATGGATATTGAACTAGAGCAATGAGGCTGCCTGGTCAAAAGCTATTGGCTTCTTACTAATTGACATTTTTGCTTCTTCTTAGGCTTTTTCAAACTCCCCCTTTAGGAAAAAAAAAAAAGTAAAAAGCTCATTTACCAGAAGTAGGAATCTAAAGAATTTGGCTCTTCCAAAGGAGAGAAGTACAGAAAAGAAGGAGAACTGTACTTTCTAGATTCTGAGTCAAATACTTTGACTTTGCAACTGAATTATTATTATTATTATTTTTTGTGGTACGCGGACCTTTCACTGTTGTGGCCTCTCCCGTTGCGGAGCACAGGCTCCGGACGCGCAGGATCAGCGGCCATGGCTCACGAGCCTATCTGCTCCGCAGCATGTGGGATCTTCCCGGACCGGGGCACGAACCCGTGTCCCCTGCATCGGCAGGTGGACTCGCAACCACTGCGCCACCAGGGAAGGCCGCAACTGAATTATTTTTAAGGCAGTTTGTCTTTATATTGAGAAGTCAAGCCGAGTCTTATAAGTTGGGTGCTAGAATATCCCTTGAAAGAGGTAAATTAATGCAACTGACATATTAGACCACATTCCAGAGCACATGAGTGGCGACAGTTTTTATTCAAAAAGAAAATGCAGTATACCTGAAGGAGGGTATGAAAGATAATCTATACTGAAACAAAGGAAGAAAGGAGCCGATGTCTGAACAGTGAGCTAAGATGAGGAAGGTGGAAAGATCGAAGAACAAGCTTGGGAACACCGTAGAACAGAACAACTTTATGAAACTAAAGAAAACCCCAAATCTTTAGAAAATCTATTAATAGACCCTATAGAAGAATGCTGACAAAGCAACAAAGAATATTTAAGTACTAGGTCTTTACATATAGTGAAATTAATATAGTTTAAATTCTTCTTGGCACAATTGAAACTGCACATATACATACACACACATCCAAAATGAAATTTTGAAGGAAAATTACATCCAGATTCAATCTTTGATTATCTAAGTGGTTTCTCACCATGAAATACATGCACACATGTATGCTTATATACACACAAATATAAACACATGCAAATACACACAAATATAAACTTACATGCAAAGGGGATCAGGGCTGAACATTAAGGGGGCAGGTGTGTTGTGTAGTGTGTCACTCACTACTGTCTAAGGTGAAAATATATGGTTGACTTTTCCTCTCTATTCTTTGAGCATTAAGTGGGTATGAATTGACTAGAAAGAAGCCTATGTGCCTTTTTTGAATGGGGTGCCTATTGTGTATCACATTACCACATCAGCTTTATTGTCTTTTATCCAGTCATTCGGGCTAAAGTTAAAGAAGTAAAGATCAAGTGCCATGATGTGACTGCAGTAGTGGAGGTGAAGGAGATTTTAAAGGCTTCTCTGGTAAACATTCCAAGGGACACTGTTAACCTTTACACCAGCTCTGGTTGCCTGTGTCCTCCACTTAACGTCAATGAGGAGTATCTCATCATGGGCTATGAAGATGAGGAACGCTCCAGGTAATTCACTCCTTAAGGATTCAGAATAACGACTCCTGTGTTTTTACTTTGGGTTCTGTCTACCTTCTGGGGGATTAAAGATCAGTTTTAGTTGGATCCTTCAATTTCATGTATTGGATACAAAAGTATATGTGGGAAACTTGTGGGTGTGCATTGTTCTGGGGAGAGGAATCATAACTTCATTTGTTCTTAAAGGGGTCCATGACTCCCAGTTAGTTAGAATTACTGTTCTAAAACTTGGCTGTCCTAGTCTAGTCTAAACAGTAAGTCTTTCTGACAATGATTCCTTGTATTTTTCAGTAATATATTTTAATGTTTCAAAAATGGTTGCTTCTTTTAAAATATAGATTACTGTTGGTGGAAGGTTCTATTGCTGAGAAATGGAAGGATCGACTTGGTAAAAAAGTTAAGGTAAGTCTAAATTTTATGTTCAAAATGATAAACAGAAAATAAAAGTAGAAAGACAGTCATTTGTCATTTATACAAAATAGCTGCCCTCAATTTCATGAGAAATATTAAAACCTGATACATATATATTGAATATTCCAAGAACTGAGTTTGTCTGTAATGTCTGTTTCATATAAGGAGCAAATTCTCTGTGTGTGTATCAGAGATCTAACTACAGCTGCCTAACTTCTCACCATGGGAAGTCTAGCTGTAGTTAGTCCAGCCCTGCTCTGGTGGCTCCACATTATCATTAGGGTTCCAGGCTCCATCTAGCTTACGGATCTGTCATTTTTAAAGATATTGCTTCCAAAGTCAAGGTTAGCTGGACGTCACAGGATGGCTGCCCTACCTCCACATCACACCTGCATTTCAGGGCGAAAGAAAAGGGAGGTAAAAATAGATTCCAAGCATCCTACCTAGCAATTTTACTTAGGACTGGGTCTCCTGTCCATCCCTAGCTGCAGGAGAAGCTGGAAAATGTAGTTTTTTTAGCTGAATATGTTGGTTCCTTGAACAATTGCAGTTCTGTGAGTCAGAGAAGAAGGGAAGAATAAAGCTTGGGTACAAAACTGCCAATATTGTCCCAATGCATAGACACCAGTTCCTATGTACAAGGTGCAGCTGCATTCATCTGTATATAAGAGATCTGACCAAATTAGGTCCTTAGAGCAGAAACATAGCTTTATTTCTAAGCCAATGACTCTTAGATTCTGTAAGTGATGCATTTTTTAAAAATCACAGTAAATCACCTTATTATAGAAGGTTCCATTTCCTCTTACTAAGCAAATCTGTTTCAACAAAAGGAATGTGGGGAGTATGCACAGAAGGGCAAAGAATCAAAAATGGTGTGTGTGCGTGTGCATGTGCGTGTGTGTGTGTGTATGTGTGTGTGTGTGTGTGTGTGTAGTGTGCAGAAAGGGGAGTAGGGGAGAGTAGGAATTGTACCAAACATAATACATCCTCTTCCCTCCGTGGGTCTGAAGGCTTGGGAAACATTTACAAGTGTAAGTTAAACACCCCCAGGCAGTTTATCTTATACACCTGGCACTCGACACAGCAGACACATTTCAGTTTAAGTGACCTACAAGAAACGTAGAGGGCATTATTTTGCAGGGAGAAAATACCCTCCAGAAAGCTCTCCCTCCCCCGCCCCCCCAGTACGTTGTCAAAAGTGAGATGTATTTCAAGTTCAGACTCATGAGAATTCTCTATTTGTATCTCTTTTCAATTTGTTTGGTGCCTGTTAAAAAGTAGCTCTTCTTCAGTGTGTTGGAATCTCTTACTGTCCTTTTTAATTCTGTTTTCTGCTTGCTAATGCAGAACAGGAATTTGTCCTAAATTCCTGTACCAGTTGGAAGAGCTTTCAACATCATTGCTGCAAAGCATATAACACGGCTTGCTGCTTCTCTTTTGGTACCAAAACAATTATCATCGTGTAAAGACCCAGGACACATGGCGTGTTTGTCCTTTTTCTTAGTAAGGCAAAGATATTTTCCATTGCTTTCTACAGGGAACTCACAGTTATTATTGTGAACTCATTTATATTTTCAGTCTGGATTTAAACATGCTGAAGGGAAGAAATAACTTGAACAATTTTTAATTCATATGCAGAACTCAGGGTTAAAGACCATGAATGGGAAACCTCTTTTGGCTAGAATTACTGAGATCCTTACTGTAGTTTTCCAGTCAGTTCTGAAGATGTAAAAAAGAGTTTTATGGAGGATACTGTTTTTTTTTTTTAAGTAAAAGTTGTCCTTTTCAGCTGATATTTTTTGCTCTCAGGCATAGATCAAGAATTAAATAAAGACTTTTTTTATGGTTTTGCAATGCAAATTTTTTTTTTAAACCTAAGTCTCTGTGATAGCAGGTTGTTCAAATCAAGATATTTGGCCTGTCTTGGGGAGCTGAAATTCAGACTTTTTTTTTTTTTTAATGAAAATCCAATAAGATTGTGGAGTTAAGTGTGCTAAAATGAAGAATTACTTCCAGTAATTTCAGTAATTGAAAATAGAGAATTTGTTACCTACTAAGAATTTTATACATTTTTCATCTGTGAATCTTCAGAACACTAAGCAGATGCTAGAATTAATTCTAATATGTAAATGATAAGGTCTAGTAAGTCCAAGAATCTTCGATTGGTAACTGATGGAGTTAGAATTTGAACTTGGGCCATCTGACATTAGGTCCTTGCTGCTCAAAGTGTAGTCCCTGGACCAGCAACACTGGCATCACCTGGGAGCTTGTTAAGTATGAAAATCTTGGGCCCCATCCCAGACCCACTGAATGAGGATCTGCAATTTTAACAAGATCTCCAAGTTATTTCTATATTCATTGAAGTTTAAGAAGTACTGCTATAGCCCTTATTCTTATTTACTACCTGTAATACCATAATATAACTTCCTTTTAAATTATTATATTCAATAATATAAACATTGAAATTGTTAATATGAAATATTAATAAGCTTGATTGTAGTTATTAGAAACATTGGTGATGTCTGCTTTGTAAAACGTAGAAAGAGGGCAGAACTTTGTTCTGTTTTGTTGCACTTGGTAGATATTATTTAGGAAATATTTTTAAGGGACTCTACCCCCTCCCCACATTTTCATTTTTTTCACTGCTCAAATCACACAGGTTTAAAAGGCTGTGTTTTTACGAGTCATAAGAGAGGAAAATAAAAAGTAGCCCTTTCGGGCTTTCCTGGTGGCGCAGTGGTTGAGAATCCGCCTGCCGATGCAGGGGACACGGGTTCGTGCCCCGGTCCGGGAGGATCCCACATGCCGCGGAGCAGCTGGGCCCGTGAGCCATGGCCGCGGAGCCTGTGCTCCGTAACGGGAGAGGCCACAGCAGTGAGAGGCCCGCGTACCGCAAAAAAAAAAAAAACAGAAGAAACCAACCAAAAAAGTAGCTCTTTCTTCAAATTCTCTATGTAAATCTTCCATTTGTTGGTCACCCATGAAGTACTAGACTTGTGTATGTTACCTCAGGAAATACCCACAGATATCAATGTATATTTTGTGTCACCGTTTATTGGAGATTTTAAGATTTGATATGAAAGCATTACTGATACAAGTGACCAATTTTGTGCTTTTTCAAATCAAAGAATTATGTTTATAAAGCATCCATCTCATTGTTTCCCTGGGATATAGATTTTTATACTTTTGGAAAAGTAGTAAAATGCTTTTGAGATCTGATTTTGCAGTCTTAGTTGTTAGAATAATAGAAGTGATGACCCTGGTAATATGTGCTTGTGACCATTTTCTGTTTTAAATTTCACAGCGCTGGGATATGAAGCTCCGTCACCTTGGACTGAATAAAAGTGATTCTAGCCATAGTGATTCCACTCAGAGTCAGAAGTCTGGTAGGAACTCTAACCCCCGGCAAGCACGCAACTAAATCCTGAAATGCAGAAAATCCTCAGTGGACTTCCTATTAAGACTTGCGTTGCTGGACTAGCAAAGGAAAATTGCACTATTGCACGTCATATTCTATTTTTTAACCACAAAAATCAGGTGGTAACTGATATTACTTCTATTTTTTCTTTTGTTTTCTGCTTTTCTCCTTCCCTCCATCCCTACCCCCCTTTTTTGTGGTCTGGGTGCAGATCCTTAAATATATTATATGTATTCTATTTCACTAATCATGGGAAAACTGTTCTTTGCAATAATAATAAATTAAACATGTTGATACCAGGGCCTCTTTGCTGGAGTAAATGTTAATTTACTGTTCTGCATCCAGATTGGGAATGCAGTATTGGATGCAAAGAGAGATTTATGGTATACACAGAAAGCTAGATAGGCTGTAAGGCATACTTTGCTGATCTAATTACAGCCTCATTTTTGCATGCCTTTTGGGCATTCTCCTCACGCTTAGAAAGTTCTAAATGTTTATAAAGGTAAAATGGCAGTTTGAAATCAAATGCCACACAGGCAAAGCGATCAAGCACCAGGAAGCATTTATGAGGAAACGACACGCAAGACGAATTATTTGCAAGATTGGCAGGAAGCAAAATAAACAGTGTTAGGAGCTGGGGAAAGCATTTTGCCTGATCGAGAAGCACAACTGAAACCAGTAGCTGTTGGGGTGTTAACAGCAGTGTTTCTCTTTTGGCAACACATTTGATTTGTTTGTGAATATATTAATCAGCATTAGGGAAGTGAATTATAACCAGACATCAGCTGTTATCAGCATGGCTCTGTTTAATTTGCTTCCTTTTAGATAAACCCATTGGTGTAAGTCTTTTTTTTCTTCTTCTTTTAAAATAGATCTCACTTGCTGCATTTGACCAGGAAAACAAAGTGTGTACGCATATGCACCAGGGTGTTATTTTTTTTTAAGATATGGGGCTCTCTAAAATGCTGTAGTTGCAGGATGGTAAAATGTGCAAGATTCTGGGTGTAGGTGTGTCTGTGTGTGTTAGTGTGGGGTATGTGTCCGTACACTCACACCCAAGCTGAACTGAATTACAGGCCTGTGCAGTGGCCTGCACTTTATCAGTTGGATTTGTGCTGTTTAATGCCCAGTAAAATATGCTTAATAAAAGGAATTATGGTTGTCAGGAGAGAGGTGGTTCTGACTTTTGAAACAAATGCTCCTTCTCATTACCCAAGCTGCAGTGGGGTCCCCTGGGGACCATGGGGAACAAATGATGCTCTCACTTCTTCCTCCAGCAGGGGTTCTTTAGAGCCTGTGCCCATCACTTGACAGTCTCATTCTCTTAAATTTACATATTTGATATTAGTATTAATAGAACCAAATTTCTAAGCTGTGGTATGCTGAAAAGAAAACACTGATGAAGCAAATGGTGCTGTTTCCTTCTACAAGGACAAACATGCAAGAATGAAATTCATTCCTGAACTAAAGTTTCCTAAAATGGTAAATAACAATTCATCTAAATTCCCTCTTTTGGGAGTAAGAGAACATCCCTGCTTCCTGACTGACCCCCAAACCCCAACGATTTCCACAATCCCAGAAGAAGGAGTTCTCACCTTTGCCTACATCAGGCACATAGTCTTTGAGCTGCCATGTGGTTGCTTTCAGGTATTTTCACCATCTGCCCTTTGGGCTTTACTCTCAGATGGCTAAGACAGGGTCATTTCTTTCCAGATGCTGCTGTTGTAGCCCACAAAGGGGAGTTTGGGTGTCACGGGGTAGTAGTGAAGTCCCACAGTGGATGAACTGCACCTCAACTTGAGCTTCAAGGACTGAGGACTGGAAACTAGCACTTCTGCCTTTTCCTGTTTCTCTCATGCCTTTTTCATGTTAATGAGTGAAGAAGGGCAAGAACACTGCAGGACATTTAAAGGAATTGGTTTCTCAAATCCACAAAATGTCATCAACTCTTCCAAACCATAGTAAGAGGAATGTTAAGTAGCAAAATCTTTTGAGGTACAATGAAAGCCACAGCTGTTTGCAGCTCCTGCAGGTTTCTTTTTCTGGGGGGAGGGCAATAATATTTGTGTAGAGATTTGACACAATTTATGTTCAATACATATACAATTGTGATATTTATAAGCAAAAGAAGACCAGAGTTTTAGATTCAGCTGTGTTTTTTTCCACCTTCCATTTTGCTCATCAGTATGAGCCTCTGTCAGCTACAGTTTCTAATGGTATAAGGTCCCTGAATAAAGTACATTTGCTTTTTCAGTTTGATAGTTGCAATATCTCCATTAATAAATTATGTATAGGCCAATTTTGGAGAATGACATGATTTTTTTTATCTTAATGGTCATGTTTCTAACCAGACTGCAAAATTATTTCTACTCTGTAATTGCCGTAATACAAATACATCTAATTAATGCCCCTCTACAGGCTTTTCTGACAAGTATTAACTTTCAAAGCCACTAAAAATTTAATATATATGCCTCCTTGTCAGTAACCATGAGATCTACAAAATTAATTTAACATTTCTTTGGAAAATTTTGTTCACTTTCAGGATTTTTCCTAGTCAAATAGCAACATTAAAAATGTTAGACGCATGCTGAATAAACTAGCAAAAAGTACAATAACAGCAAACTTGGATTCTCCTCATGGATACGTGAGTATTTTACTGTGTCACGTCCAGAGTGTAATCTGATTCGGTGCCATATGTTGCACTGAGCATTGGAGGTGGGGTGAGACAGAGCCATGTCATTCCACATCTGTTATAGATTAAGAAGGCAAATACAAAAAATGTAATCACTGTGAGTAAATAGCACTACTTATGGTCTTCTGCAAGAAATTATTTGCTATTATCTTTCAACAAGTAAAATGAAAAATTAAATATTTCAAGAGTGATGTTTATTTAGACTGAATTTTAATATTTTAATAATACAAGCTTTCAAGAACATGGGTGAAAGTGAGGTAAAGCGGAGATTTCTAATACTGTTATTGAAATCCAACTGATAGAATTTTAAAAATATGGCTGCCAGCTGTACTAATATTACCAAAAACAGTATAGTTATGCCTTTGATAATTTACCTCTTTGGGATAATAATGTCTAACAGTGGCTCGAGTGCTCTGCAAAACATTTGGCATGTGTATTACCTCATGTAATCCTTGAAAGTCCGTGAAGGAGGAATTGTTATTTCCATTTTACAGATGAAGAAATCAAGAATTTAGAACTTCAGAGTTATGTAAGTAGCAGAGCTGGGCCTCAGACCATCTTATTCCCCAAGTTATATGTTCTTCACCATTGAAATTACTGATAAAAAGTTAAGTGCTTCCTGATGTAAACACCCAGCAGTGCCATCAACCTGGAACTACAGCTGCCCTCACTCCTTTTTCCTTAGAGACATTCAGTCATTCAAAATGGTCCCCTTATCACATCTCGAAAAAAGCTTTGTTAAGGCACCTGGATTCAAATTCTCACTTTGCAACTTACTGGCTGTTTAGTCTACACTCCAAGTTTTAAGATCAGGTGAGCTGAGCTGGGTGGAGCCTGTTGGGCAGTGCCTAGAGCATGGGAGGTGCTTAATAAGTGTCAGAATCATTCCACCTTTTACTCTTGAATACTTTTATGAGGTACTCAGTTCTCAAACAGTTCTCTCGCAAGTGCTTAATGCGAGAAGAAAAGCGGCTTCCAAGAGATCCTACCCCCTGCCCTGTTCTCTCTCCTCCATCTTTACGATGCCAGACTCAAAGTCCCCCCAACTCATTCTCAAGTTGAAGATGATTGAAATCGTCTTCCTTTACCTCCTCCAGCCAGGCAGATGTGCTTAGAAAGCAACATGATCAGGAGACTAGATGAATACTTATTCAATTTTGAAAAAGATAAGATTTTGTAAAAACGGCATAGTACTCAATTCTACAAATATTTACATCACTGATACAAATTTATTTCAAATGTGATTTATTTTGGAAATCAACCAGAATAGTTCTCCAATCACTTTTAAATATAGAGGATGATAAAACTATAGAAAGCTTCATATCTTTATGCTGTTCATCTCAATGGAGATGTCACCTTCCAGATTAATTCACTTAATCTTTCAACTTTTAAGTGGAATTGGACTTTTATACTTTAATGTTATCTATTATAAGTAATAAATTATTTCACATCAAGGAGCAAAGCAGGTCAAACAATTTTCTCTTAATGTTATTGGTAAAAGTTTGGCTCTCCAAAAAAGGTTTTTGCTCCTGGTTTAGGTGAGCAAGGAGAGACCTCTTGCAAAGATACATGTTCTCAATATGAGCTGAATTTTGTCGGAGGAGCTTCTTGGTGTTTTTCATTTCCTAGGGATTTCCAGAAGTACTAAAATTATATCGAGACAAAGTGTTTATGTTTCAAAAGTGCAGGCTCTGCATTCCAGGCTACACACTGAGGGATCTCAAAACAGAGGCAGCTTTTACTGAAACTTGGAAATAAGAATAACTCACAAGGGCTTGGACTAGTACATACTGGAAAAATAGAAGATAACCTAAGAGCCAGCTGAAAAAGGGAACAACCTAACCCAGGGATTGCATGGTAAATACTTAAGGCTTTGTGGGTCACACAGTCTCTGTTGCAAGCTCTGCCACTGAGGCTCAAAAGCAAACTCGACAATACATACATGAGTGAGCATGGTGGTATTCCAATAAAACTGTATTTACAAAAACAGGAGGTAGGCTGGATTTAGCCCTTGGGTTGTAGTTTGCCTATCTTTGTGGATCTAGTCAAATGCTCCCTGACTAGTTTGAATTATTTTATCATTTGTTGGACTTAATGAAATAGGTGGTTTTGGTAGCATAGAGAAATTGACTACTAAGAAATGTTAAATTTGTGCTTAAAAAGGACTTTGCCTAAAATTTTACCATTAGAAATTCAATTTATGGGTTGAACATTGTTCTCTTTAGGAATCTGCTTAAAATGCAAGTGCTTGGGAAACATATCAAGTCAGCATTTCTTTAGTATTAATTAAGTAGCTAGGACCAAAAGAGGCCCTAGAAGCTGCACAAGAGCACATAGTGCCTAGAGTAAAGAAAAGGGGATTGAAAGGGGAGAGCTATGAAAGGGAGGTGTTTGTCTCCCTGCTTTAAACAGTTATTCATAGGATCCATTTGACCACCAAATAATATTTTTGTTGTTGTTGTTCCTGCAAAGGGACATTCTTTAGGAATAATGTCCTGCATGAATGAGTGCTTAGATATCCAGACAGAGAGTGCCACTTTGGTTACTGCATACCCATTCAACAAACACCTATTTTGTTGCAAGGCTCAGGGCTAGGAAATGAAGGTAAGACGTGGAATAGGATAATCCAGCAAGGAAAATCCACATATAATACAAAATGGTAGAATCGACAAAAGAAGCAAGAACAAAGGGTAATTCTTTGTAAAAGCCCTTCACACTGCCGGTCTCATTTCTCTCTTGCCCTCCCTCCCATTCATTCTAGTTTGGTATATTGAAATGTGTTCCTAGTGCTAGTTATTCCTTAGTTTTAAAGCTGGCATGACAGGAACAGTGGAAAACTATAAATATGGTTGGTAGTTGTCATTTGTAAAAACTTTACTTACTCCTTGCTATTTCCTTAACATTTCCATTTAAGTTGCTAAAACTAGAAAAAGATACTCAGAAGTGTTGCTCATGCACTAAAACCCCCTTGTGTGTTTAATCCATTCACCATAAGCTTGATTTACAGCGGCTCTCCTTGCTTGATGAACCCCACATGCCCCATAATTTAAACATCTTAATGTGCCTCTCACTGGAGTGCCTTTTTATTTGAATGTAAATTGATTCTGAAACTGCTTCCAATCAGAAGTTTGTGTTTGATGCACTGTAGCTTAGAGTGGAATATGGTCTCACCAAGGTCCAATCTGCAAGGTATAGGATTGAGGTTCAATTGCCACCATAATTAACCTAGTTCAGGTTAATTTAACCATAAAATATACACTCCAGCTGACTTTAACCTGCCACAAATAAATGAATAGCATAGATCCTGAGTCACTCAACAAATGAAATGCAGGTTGTTCATATAAATACAGAAGAACCTCAAGTTCATTTCTGGATTTGTGCAGCTTATTCTTTTTTGAGGACTTTGAGGGATTTTTAGTGGAAGGCAGACAAGAATTTTGTAGCATTCTAAACCTGAGAGCAACCCCACTCACCCTTGTCTAGTCCAGGTAAAACCAAATTTAAATCATTTAAGAAAGTGATTTATTTATATTGCTCCCATTCAAAAAGAGTATGCTGGAAGTCATTTAATGATTTCTATTGGTAGATAATTCTAAGATTTAATAATCATTACTGCTATTGGCAGGTTACATTGCAGGTTTTAGTGCAAGAGAATGTCAAGATACATGAAATATTTAGCTACAATTATAAAAACTATGCTTTTTTTTTTTCAAGTACTTGTTTAATACTTTACACTAAATAGCCAAATTGGAAAGTATTTCAGACTTGTTGACTATCGTCTTAGTAAGTCAGGAAAATTTCAAGTTCTACTTTTCTCCTTCAGATTCAGGAAGGAGTGTGTGAGCTCCAACTACACCTGAGTTCAGATGTTAGCTCTCCTTGGAAACAAACTCCAGCCCCTTTCCATGATGCCCTTCTCAGAGCCACAGCCTGGAGACTGGGGAAACGTCTTGCGGTGATGAGGACAGGCCAACACACAAAAATGTGAATATAACAAGGCAACGGGTACACAAACATATCCAAAGGGGAGAGGCCTGAGCCTGGGAAGAGGATGCCAGAGGATGCTGGCACCTGGCCGCTGACTAGTGTCACCACAGCCAGAGTCATGTTGATGCAGAACTCTCCCCCCAAAACACAGAGGATGGTGATCCTGACCCAAACCAGGCCCACCCTTTTGGACAACTGATTTTTTGTCTCTGGAAATTAGGTGGGCTTAAAAATTCCTGAGGGGCTTCCCTGGTGGCGCAGTGGTTGAGAATCCGCCTGCCGATGCAGGGGACACGGGTTCGTGCCCCGGTCTGGGAAGATCCCATATGCCGCGGAGCGGCTAGGCCCGTGAGCCATGGCCGCTGAGCC
>NC_041215.1:88009434-88014983 GCF_002837175.3 Physeter macrocephalus | reverse complement strand
GAGCCATGGCCGCTGAGCCTGCGCGTCCGGAGCCTGTGCTCCACAACGGGAGAGGCCACAGCAGTGAGAGGCCTGCATACCGCAAAAAAAAAAAAAAAAAAAAAAAAAAAAAAAAAAAATTCCTGAGGCTTGGAGTAGATAGAGAGGACATAGCAAGTGTTTCCTCCATACCAGGCATTATGTCATACTGTAAGGTTCTTTTTTTTTTTGGCCACACCATACAGCATGTGCGATCTTAGTTCCCCAACCAGGGATCAAACCTGTGCCCCCTGCAGTGGAAGTGTGGAGTCCTAACCTCTGGACTGCCAGGTTCTTCTCATGGGACAGAGGGACAGAAAACCAGCCTGCTTTAATGAGATGGAAATTTAAATCATAAAATAGTTCTTTACATTTATCTAGCATTGTTCATCTCAAAGGACACTTTGTCACCCACTCATTCAGTGGCACTTTGATGTGATGTTTGGTGGTGGGTGTTTTTGCATGGTACCTGCCCTGCTGGAAGGTACAGTCTGATGCAGGGGGCAGACGAGACAAGTGACAAATTGTGAGAAGTGCTAAGAAGGGTAAAGGGGATGCACTGATAGAGGCCATGGGGTGGAGGTGGGGGTGGGGATGGCGAGGACCTGCTTGACAACGGTAGTCATGGAGTGAGAGTCACTGTGAAGGTTATGATGCTAAGCTTTAGGGCCCTTCACTTGTCCCAGCCACAGGGGTCCCATGATGGTGTGTTTTGATAAGATTTACAAATTTAAGATTTAAAATTTTTCCATAAAAAAAGTTTCTCCCAAAATTGTGTAAGCTTCAGGGCTCACAAAATCTGAATTCATTCTTAGTGGTTAGGGAAGGTTTCTCTGAAGAAGAGATATTTTGGTTGATTCCAATAGGATAGGAAGGAGCCTGCCATGCTTGATGCGGGGGTAGTAATCCAGTTGGGTTGAAGGGCCATTTGAAAATCCCGAAGCTGGAAATTGCCCAGCCACTTGGAGGACCTGTAGAGGGGGTAGAATGGGGAATAGAGAGAGAAGGTAAGAGGGAAAGTTGGGGAAGGTAGCAGGGGCAAACATGGAGGGCCATGGTGGCCGTATGAAGGAGTTTGGTTTGTGTCAAATTGATATGGAAAACCATTGGAGTGTTCAAAGTAGGCAAATGACATGATCAGATTTATGTTTTTTAAGATTGCGCAGACGATAAGAATTGGTATGAGGTTGGGAGCATGATTAGAGAAAGGAGACTGTGGCAATATTCCAGGCGAGAGATGGTGCTGGGATTAGAGCATTGGTCGTAGTGGTTATGGAGGGAACTGGACAGATTTAAGATACATGTTAGATTTTGAAATCCTACCTGATGGGTTGGATGTAGGGAGCTGGGAAGAGAAAAGAGTCAAAGATGGGGCTTCCCTGGTGGCGCAGTGGTTAAGAATCTGCCTGCCAATGCAGGGGACATGGGTTCGAGCGCTGGTCCGGGAAGATCCCACATGCCGCGGAGCCACTGCGTGCTGCAACTACTGAAACCCACGTGCCTAGAGCCTGTGCTCCACAGCAAGAGAAGCCACCGCAATGAGAAGCCTGTGCACCGCAGTGAAGAGTAGTCCCCGCTCGCCACGACTAGAGAAAACCTGCACGCAGCAATGAAGACCCAACGCAGCCAAAAATAAATAAATACAATAAATAAATTTTTTAAAAAAAGAGTCAAAGGTGACCTAATAAAAAGATATTGGAGGTGGGCAGAATTACTGCAAGAAGGTTGCAATCATCACAACAAGTTGTATTAGGAATATCTAGGAAGGCATTTATTAATATAATGTATAGGGCTTTATAGGTGTGAATATGTCAACGCCGGCATTTCTCTGAAGGTGATGTAAGAGCAGGATTACGGAGTTAGACATGATTCTGCATTATTTAATCCCACTCGAGTGTGCAGGAATGAGTTGGGTATGTGAAACATGTGTACCATCTTCATAAATCAGACTTTAACTTTGTTATCGGAGTTAGTTTACATTTCTTAGTAGCCTGTGGGAAACAATTATATGACTGCCACTGAATCATTCCAATCAATGAACAGACCAGGCTTTGAAAGCATACATGAAATGTAGCCAACATTGTGTTTGCCTGTGGATTAAGACCTTGACTTTAGGAGGTTTCAGTTAGGAGAAGTTTTCCTAGAGTTAAAGACATATTTTTGCAAATAAGCAGGGAAGAGAAGCATTGGCTAATCTGGTTCTCTAATTTCTTCCAAGTGTAACTGAAAGTTCTAAAGTGTCAACTATAATTAAACACAATCTGAGCGTTTAGGATCCTGACAAATCCATATTTGTGTGTGATGGTGTCTGTAGCATTAGAGACAATTTCAAAGAACTATAAGTGAAGATACTGGAAGGAGAAAGTAACTGCTTTGCTGGTCTTACAAAAAATTCTTACCTTTTCCTTAGGGAATATAGACCAGTAAACATAATCAGTAGTTGCAAAAGCAATAAAAGTTATATTATTCTTAAACAATTATATTCATTCATTAGGCTTTTAGAAAATACACAGGCACTGAAATAAACATGGAATGCAAGAAGGAGATCATTAGGCTGCAAAGTAAGATTCTTAGGGACTGACATCTCTAACTGTGCAATGTGAAGAATGTCAGTCAACTCAGCATTCAACTCTATACGAAATCTTCCAAGAGTGGATTTTATATGAATGAGTTTCCATCTTATTTCAGAACCCCTTTCTTCAGATTCTTCTCTGTTTTTTGATGAGAGTTGGTGATCTAGGAGTTTTTATATCTTATCTTTGTGGGACTTCTGCCCTCTACTACCCTCACACACACACAATTCCTGAAATACTTATTTTGAAGCCTAGTAGTATTTGATGAGAAGTCTAATCTCAGGGGGAAAAAAGGTAGGCATGGGGAAGGTAGCAGAAGATGACGAACACCACAGGAAAGCCAGCATAAGAACATTTGGCGTGAAATTAATACTTTTGGGGTTGCTTACATTAGGGTGTTAAGCCTAAAGAAGTACAAAGAAATGGCATGATAAAAACATTTTAGAGAAAGGTAGGAAAAGAGGCTAAACTATGACAGGATTAGAATGGAATGATTCAGGAGACCTTGCTGATAGTGCTGGAAAGAAAAGTAATGCAGTTTCAAGTTCTGCCCATTGCAGAATTTTTGTTATATAAATCAAACAGCAGGAAGAACAGTCACCCTAAGCTGTTGCCTTGTGAGGTCTCTGCCTCCAGCTCAGACTCTCTGTAGCCATCAGCCAAGAGTGATGTCCAAAGTCAAACTAAGGCATTAGAAGTAAGTGTTAGCGAGAATACCCTGGCAGTCCAGTGGTTAGGACTCCACACTTCCATCACAGGTGGCATGGGTTCGATCTGTGGTCGGGGAACTAAGATCCTGCAAGCTCCGTGCTGTAGCCAAAAAATAAAATAAAAGGTAAAAAGTGTCAGCTTATAAAAAAAAAAAATAAGTGTTAGCATCTGGGACGCCAATGCCACCAAGTGTGAACTCTGAAAAGTGACCCTTCCCTCCTTCTGGCTGTGATGTGCCAAGGGTCTGAAGGTCATCCCTGCGGCTGTAGCCAATCTCAATGCCAAACTCCTGGAGATGCAGCCGTCACCTCCGAGCTCTACCAGGCACCCCAGGGAAACAGTGCCACGTGGCTTCCAGAGAGTGGCTGCACCAGCAGAATGTGGAGCATCTGTCTGGAAACTGCCCCCAGACCCACTTACAGAGCCAGATTCCACCCCAGGAGCTTCCCCCATTCTGCTCCTGGAGTCCCCTCAGCTTACCTACCTACATGTAGCTGTTGGCACAGTTTGGGTTGTCTCACCAGTTATACTGGAACTACTACTATGAGCAACTAAACAATTCAGTATCATTATGGCTACCCAAATATCACTCTTGAATGCATTGTCCATGAAATACCCTTATATGATACTTGTTTGCCTGCCTTTAGTTTTAAAAAAATCACTTTTTATTAAAAGAACACCCTGAATGAGTATGCGATCTTTTATCTCATTGTTGCCAAGTATGGTTTTGTTAAAGCTTGAAGAGTGAGAAAATGGATAACTTTCATCAGCCACTAATGGGGAGGAAAATAACCTTAAATTTGTGACTTTTCATTAGATTAATCTAAATCTGGGAAAACTGGCTAGACTTTCCTCTGTCTGTTGTGTTCTTCAGTAATTACAGGACATAAATACATTGCAGCCAATTTTGCCCCTCTGCTTTGCATATTAATAAAATTAGTTGTTGTGCAACTCCGTTGACCCCGCCTTCTGCCGCCCACAGCTGCTTTGGCGTGCTAAGTGAATTGTCAATAATAAACACAGGAAAGGAGGCCCTTCAAGCTACCATTTCGGGGCCACAAAACCTTCACTTAGAGGCTGCCTGCTGTTTCTCCCAACTGTGCATGAAAAGCAATTAAGAAAAGTCTTGTGTAACTGTAGTCTGCTAAATCAAGGATAAACTGTATGTCGGAACTAACAAAAGACACACAAAACGCTTGCAAATCTTCTCAGAACCAAACTGTGTGCAATGGTGCTTGTAAGAATGTGTGGCCCAATTAATGGAAAAACACTTAACTAAAAGTTAAATTGTCCCGTTGCCTTTTGCCCTATAAACTGGTGCCTAGCCTCAAGCATGAGAACCCTACCTCAACGCATATTTTATCAAGGGGGAAACACAGTGAAGCAAATATGAAACAGTCTAATAACTTTACCAGTCCTGGGCCAGCTGCTAATGCTCAGAATTTATACTGAATGAATACTTACCTCTTTGTTATTTCTAATTGTGGTGGTGAAAAGGTTACTAAATTCCCACACGTGATGGTACAAAAGACACTGTATGAACACAACAGCTCCATTTGACACCCGTGGAAGCCGGGACTGCAGGCTTGTAGGCTGAGTTAAAAAATAAATTAATAAAATACAGTTTGCATTTGCTGGCAAGTAGATGTGCCATGGTAACATAAACTGAAATTACCGGTTTTAAAAATTGTGTGAAGTCATTCTCTTGTTACTAATAGGTTACAATTTGGCATATATTTTATTACTTAAAGTTATTTATAAACTGTTCTAAACTCCTAAGACATCTCGGTTTGAGGTGTTATTGAAATACTCCCTGGAACAAAATTCCTATGAGACTTATTTTACCCCTAAAGCTGTTCCCTGATGGTGTAGTGTGTGTAACAGCGTGGGTTACCTATTAACTTGGATAACCGAGGAGAGACCATGAAAAATGGCGCATAGGATCTGGAGGCATATTTAAAGATGCCAGTCAACATTTTCTTAAATGTAAGATTTTGAAAATACTGAAAGTAAAACCTTGAAAGCTGCTAAAAATAGAACAGTTAAAAAATTGTTCCTCATTAAAAGACATTTTAACCACTACATTTAAAATGGAAAGTAAGTAATTTATAATCATTTTTTAACGTCTTTATTGGAGTATAATTGCTTTACAATAGTGTGTTAGTTTCTGCTTTATAACAAAGTGAATCAGTTATACATATACATATGTTCCCATATCTCTTCCCTCTTGCATCTCCCTTCCTCCCA
>NC_041215.1:88008170-88008772 GCF_002837175.3 Physeter macrocephalus | reverse complement strand
TGGTACATGACTCTTTTTAAATTATGGTTTTCTCAGGGTATACGCCCAGTAGTGGGACTGCTGGGTCGTATGATAGTTCTATTTTTAGTTTTTTAAGGAACCTCCATACTGTTCTCCATAGTGGCTGTATCAATTTACATTCCCACCAACAGTGAAGGAAGGTTCCCTTTTCTCCACACCCTCTCCAGCATTTATTGTTTGTAGACTTTTTGAAGATGGCCATTCTGACCAGTGTGAGATGATATCTCATTATAGTTTTAATTTGCATTGCTCTAATGATTAAAGATGTTGAGCATTCTTTCATGTGTTTGTTGGCAATCTGTATATCTTCTTTGGAGAAATGTCTATTTAGGTCTTCTGCCCATTATTGGATTGGGTTGTTTGTTTTTTTGATATTGAGCTGCATGAGCTACTTGTAAATTTTGGAAATTAATCCATTGTCAGTTGCTTCATTTGCAAATATTTTCTTGCATTCTGGGGGTTGTCTTTTTGTCTTGTTTATGGTTTCCTTTGCTGTGCAAAAGCTTTTAAGTTTCATTAAGTCCCATTTGTTTATTTTTGTTTTTATTTCCATTACTCTAGGAGGTGGGTCAAAAAGGATC
>NC_041215.1:88005697-88006540 GCF_002837175.3 Physeter macrocephalus | reverse complement strand
AGGTTGTGCATTTCTAAGAATTTGTCCATTTCTTCCAGGTTGTCCATTTTATTGGCATAGAGTTGCTTGTAGTAATCTCTCATGATCCTTTGTATTTCTGCAGTGTCAGTTGCTACTTCTCCCTTTTCATTTCTAATTCTATTGAATTGAGTCTTCTCCCTTTTTTTCTTGATGAGTCTGGCTAATGGTTTATCAATTTTATTTATCTTCTCAAAGAACCAATTGATCTTTGCTATCGTTTCCTTCATTTCTTTTTCATTTATTTCTGATCTGATCTTTATGTTTTCTTTCCTTCTGCTATCTTTGGGGTTTTTTTGTTCTTCTTTCTCTAATTGCTTTAAGTGTAAGGTTAGGTTGTTTATTTGAGATATTTCTTGTTTCTTAAGTAGGATTGTATTGCTATGAGCTTGTCTCTTAGAACTGCTTTTGCTGCATCCCATAGGTTTTGGATCATCATGTTTTCGTTGTCATTTGTCTCTAGGTATTTTCTTTATTTCTTCTTTGATTTCTTCAGTGATCTCTTGGTTATTAAGTAGTGTACTGTTTAGCCTCCATGTGCTTGTATTTTTTACAGATTTTTTCCTGTAATTGATATCTAGTCTCATAGCATTGTGGTCGGAAAAGATACTTGATACGATTTCAATTTTCTAAAATTTACCAAGGCTTGATTTGTAATCCAATATATGATCTATCCTGGAGAATGTTCCATGAGCACTTGAGAAGAATGTGTATTCTGTTGTTTTTGGATGGAATGTCTTATAAATATCAATTAAGTCCATATTGTTTAATGTATCATTTAAAGCTTGTGTTTCCTTATTTATTTTCATTTTGGATGATCTGTCC
>NC_041215.1:87976261-88005065 GCF_002837175.3 Physeter macrocephalus | reverse complement strand
TTTGGGTTTGTTATTGTAGGTCTTTTCTTTCTCTTGTGTTTCCTGCCTAGAGAAGTTCCTTTAGCATTTGTTGTAAAGCTTATTTGGTGGTGCTGAATTTTCTTAGCTTTTGCTTGTCTGTAAAGGTTTTAATTTCTCCATCAAATCTGAATGAGATCCTTGCTGGGTAGAGTAATCTTGCTTGTAGGTTTTTCTCCTTCATCACTTTAAATATGTCCTGCTACTCCCTTCTGGCTTGCAGAGTTTCTGCTGAAAGATCAGCTGTTAACCGTATAGGGAGTCCCTTGTGTTTTATTTGTTGTTTTTCCCTTGCTGCTTTTAATATTTTTTCTTTGTATTTAATTTTTGATAGTTTGATTAATATGTGTCTTGGCATGTTTCTCCTTGGATTTATCCTGTATGCAACTCCCTGTGCTTCCCGGACTTGATTAACTATTTCCTTTCCTATATTAGGGAAGTTTTCACCTATAATCTCTTCAAATATTTTCTCAGTCACTTTCTTTTTCTCTTCTTCTTCTGGGACCCTGGTGGAGGGGACTAGTGCCTGTGTTCTGGTGGATGAGGCTGGAGCTTGTATTTTTGGTGGGCAGGTACTCGTCTGGTGGTGTATTTTGGGGGTGTCTGTGGCCTTATTATTATTTTAGGCAGCTTCTGTGCTAATGGATGGGGTTGTGTTCCTGTCTTGCTAGTTGTTTGGCATAGGGTGTCCAGCACTGTACCTTGCTGGTCGTTGAGTGAAGCTGAGTCTTGGTGTTGAGATGGAGATCTCTGGGAGATTTTAGCCATTTGATATTACATGGAGCTGGGAGGTCTCTTGTGGACCAGTGTCCTGAAGTTGGCTCTCCCACCTCAGAGGCACAGCCCTGACGCCTGGCTGGAGCACTAACAGCCTTTCATCCACATGGCTCAGAATAAAAGGGAGAAAAAATAGAAAGAAAGGAAAGAAAGAAAAAGAAAGAAAGAAAGAAAGAAGGAAAGAAAGAAAGAAAGGAGGGAAGGAAGAAAGAAAGAAGATAAAATAAAATAAAGTTATTAAAATAAAAAATAATTATTAAGAAAAAAATTTTTTAAGTAAGAAAAAAAAACGGACAGACAGAACTCTAGGACAAATGGTAAAAGCAAAGCTATTCATACAAAATCACACACATAAGCATATACATACATACTCACAAAAAGAGAAAAAGGGAAAAAATATATATATCGTTGGTCCCAAAGTCCACCTCCTCAATTTGGGATGATTCGTTGTCTATTCAGGTATTCCGCAGATGCAGCGTACATCAAGTTGATTGTGGAGCTTTAATCTGCTGCTTCTGAGACTGCTGGGAGAGATTTCCCTTTCTCTTTGTTCACACAGCTCCCGGGGTTCAGCTTTGGATTTGGACCCGCCTCTGCGTGTAGGTCGCCTGAGGGCGTCTGTTCTTCGCTCAGACAGGACGGGGTTAAAGAAGCAGCTGATTCGGGGGCTCTGGCTCACTCAGGCCGGGGGGAGGGAGGGGTACGGATGCAGGGCGAGCCTGCAGCAGCAGAGGCCTCCGTGACGTTGCACCAGCCTGAGGCGCGCTGTGCGTTCTCCCGGGGAAGTTGTCCCTGGATCATGGGACCATGGCAGTGGCGGGCTGCACAGCCTCCCGGGAGGAGAGGTGTGGATAGTGACCTGTGCTTGCACACAGGCTTCTTGGTGGCGGCAGCAGCAGCCTTAGCGTCTCATGCCCGTCTCTGGGGTCCGCGCTAATAGCCGCGGCTCGCGCCCATCTCTGGAGCTCCTTTGAGCGGCGCTCTTAATCCCCTCTCCTCGTGCACGAGGAAACAAAGAGGCAAGAAAAAGTCTCTTGCCTCTTAGGCAGCTCCAGACTCTTTCCCTGCCTCCCTTCCGGCTCCCTGTGGCACACTAGCCCCCTTCAGGCTGTGTTCACGCCGCCAACCCCAGTCCTCTCCCTGGGATCCAACCGAAGCCTGAGCCTCAGCTCCCAGCCCCTGCCCGTCCCGGCGGGTGAGCAGACAAGCCTCTCGGGCTGGTGAATGCTGGTCGGCACCGATCCTCTGTGCGGGAATCTCTCCGCTTTGCCCTCCGCACCCTGTTGCTGCGCTCTCCTCCGCGGCTCCGAAGCTCCCCCCTCCACCACCCGTAGTCTCCGCCCGCAAAGGGGCTTCTAGTGTGTGGAAACCTTTCCTCCTTCACAGCGCCGTCCCACTGGTGCAGTCCCGTCCCTATTCTTTTGTCTCTGTTTTTTCTTTTTTCTTTTGCCCTACCCAGGTACGTGGGGAGTTTCTTGCCTTTTAGGAGGTCTGAGGTCTTCTGCCAGCGTTCAGTAGGTGTTCTATAGAAGCTGTTCCACATGTAGATGTATTTCTGATGTATCTGCGGAGAGGAAGGTTATCACCGCATCTTACTCTTCCACCATCTTGAAGCTCCTCTCAATAAGGTACATGTTTAAATTCAAAGTCCACATATACGTATTGGGTTATTTTTCCATCAGGTGAAAATTTTTAAATATGACTCTTTTGTAGTCATACAAAAAGAGCATAAAATTTAGTCTTCCAAGATATGGCTTTGAGTTCCAACTTTGCCATTTATTAATGAGTTACTCAACTTATCTGAGTCTTAATTTTCTCCTCTATAAAATGGGGATGAAGATGTCAGTTGCAAAGGTTTTGCCTGTCTGGAATATTCTTCCATAGATTTCCTCATCGTTGGCCTCCTCACTTCATTGAGTTCTTTGTTCAAGTGACTCCTCTTCAAAGAGGCCTTCCTGACCACCCTCAGCTTCTTTCCAGAGAGCTTTCCCCTACAATCATTCTTATGTTGACATGCACATATTGAAAATATATACAAGCATTAAAATGCTGACATCAAAGTTTTAAAATTAACATAGAAGGCTAGACTTGTGAGAAGTGTATATGTATGTGTGTGTGTATGTATATGGCTATTTATTAGAATAAAAATTTTTTCATCAGCTGATTCCAATTGATCCTCAATTATGTTTTAAAGATTCAAGTATGACATATTGTAGTAACTTAATTTTTTAAAGGCTATTTTTGTTTTTTCAAGTGTGCCTTTACTGTAGACAGCAGCATTCTTTGTTGTGTGAAGTAAAAAGCAGCTGTAGTAAGATTGGGTTCTTTGCATCTGTCTCTATTTTTAGTAAATCTAGGATATATCCTAGAGAATGTTTCCTATGATCATTTTTTTTTTTCGTTTTCTTACAGTGCCCAATGAAAATGAATCAACTTTAGGAAAATTACAGTCTAAATTATACAACATGTTGATTCAAATTTTGTGGATTATGTGGGTAGAATGGATTTGATATTTCTTTCTAATAACAAAACAACTGCAACTACATGTTAATATTCCTGAATGAATAAACATGATATTGATAAATCTGCATCTCTCTCACTCACACATAAACCTTTCTTTGTTTAATCAATTGATTCAGGTAAAACATGGTGCATGTCAGGAAGAGTTTATAAACCAAAGTGGTAGGAAAAGTTTTTATTTCTCTTTTCCTCTTCTCATTTTTATTTCATTCTTGCTTACAAAAATCCTGCAGCAAGAATTACTGGTATTCAAAATATGTTCTCTGAAGTTACTGTCCTTACTTATTGATTTGAAACAGCTGTAAAACCTGAGGGGATCAAATGAGTTTCCAAACACCGCTGTTAAGAAGTACCTGTGACGTATCCTGGATGGTCAGAGGGTTGTTTTGCATTCTTGGGGTAAAGCTTGTCGGGCTTCTGGGTTCTCCTTGGGCCTTGGTGAAGGGTATGTAACTCCTGTGTGTACTTCTGAAAATATTCAGACACCAAGTAGAAGGTTAGCAAAGAAAGAAATTCAGCCAGCACAAGACATTGCCCCTAAATGTCTGCATCAGTTAAGGCCCTCTTCAAGGCTAGCCTGGCTTTCCTCCAGCTGCAGTGTTCCATGTAAAATAAAATATTGCCAGCTGTAGTCAATGATTTGATTTCCCAGCGAAACACGAGAAACGTGTAATCACTGTTAATATGGTAAAAATTGATCAAGTGTGACAGGCTATATAATTTACTGATTGCAATAGTCTTTTAGGTACCAACTCTGACAGCAGTACCCACTGATTAGTTTCTAGATCTCTAGAGCTAAGGTAAATTTTATACTTCAAATTTAGCTTTATGTCTGTCATGTGACAGAGGATTGGTTAAAAGGCCTATGATTTAGTTAATTGAGAGAACACTATCAACTATTCAGATGTTTTTGTAAGAGTGTTTAATAATGCAAGAAATTCTTATGTTATAATTTAAATGAATAAAGCAGGACTCAGAGTTACTGTATAATGATTACAGTTGCTTAAAAAAATCTGAGGTTAAAAAAATGCTAGAATATCAAAACATCTTTTTTTCTGGTTCCCATTTCTGTTAAGCCAAATGTACTGATTCAAAAAGTATAGTTGGCAGTCTGCACATGATTTGAGAAAGATGCAGAGGAAAAAAATAATGCATTAAATCACCAAAAATTGTAAAGTACCAGAAAAAAGTGGTGAAAAATAGAGGGATCTGAGAGCCCAAGCATTCACTTTTACAACTTGTGCCAAGAAATTAATTCTCATACTACATGTGCTTTGGTGATAAACATCTTAATACACTGGTTATCCTTGGAGGAGTTTATAACGATGAGGCCGTATAATCATGTCATGGTCAGGAGGGTGAGCTCTGTCAGATTTGAGCTTTTTCATCTCTAAATGGGGGAGTAATACCATTACTTACCTTACAGGACTACTAAACATTCAAGTGAGATGATGGCCAGAAAACACTGAACGTGCTGCCTGGCTACTGGTGAAGTTTGTAAGTGTTGCCTATTTTTGTGAGTTTTTAATTGTCTATATTTGTATTTTTCACATTATCAACTACAATCTGTAGGTTTTATTTTTATGATACAGTATATAATCAGCATCTTAAAGGTCTTTTTGTGGCCACAAAATATTTTTATTTTTCTCTGCTGAAGTTTCAGGGTTTTACCTTTTGCTGCCTCTCTGGGTCCAGCAATCCTGCCCTTTGATAATGTGACTAGTTTACACACGTCTTCCAAGATTCACTTCAGCATTGCCTCCTCTGTATCCTGCTTTTGGCCCTTAAATTCTACCAAGATTTAGATAATCATCTTTGCTGTATTCAAAAATCATGTAATTTTAAGCAGAGAAAGTCCAGTTTTAACTTTGGCTCAATATAGCTGTCGAAACAGCAGACTCCTTGGAAAACAGCTAAGCATTAAGAAAGAAGTCATGTTTCGCCTTCCGGGGCTGACGGTGTTATCTACCTTCAGCAGAGGTTCTTTAAAAGCCCATCATATTTTATCTTTTTTTTTTTTTTGGTAAGCGGGCCTCTCACTGTTATGGCCTCTCCCGTTGCGGAGCACAGGCTCCGGACGCGCAGGCTCAGCGGCCATGGCTAACGGGCCCAGCCACTCCGCGGCATGTGGGATCTTCCTGGACCGGGGCACGGACCCGTGTCCCCTGCATAGGCAGGCGGACTCTCAACCACTGCACCACCAGGGAAGCCCGCCCATCATATTTTAAATTCCAACTTTTACTCTTTTGTAGTTCCTTAGAATTAGAATTTTATTAGTAATAATGACTCAAAGGGGAGGAGGAGTCACTCGATCTTGGAGGTTTCTGTGTACATTTGGTCTATTCTAAGAAACCAAAAAAACATCATCTTAGGGTTTGCAGGCCCTTTGGCCGAGCCTCAGAAACGTGGCTGGAGCGGACTTCGCTGCTTTAACTTTACAGGTCTAATGGCGATCCCTGCCTTGGGGCCACCTCAGCCAAGAGGGCGCCTCGCCTGGGTGGATTGAGGACTGGCCTCTGCCACCACCATGGCCTAGAAGCTCTCTCTCCCTCTGGTGATCCACTAGTTGCAGCGGCCATGCTCCCTGGCTGGTCTCTCTACTACCACAGTGTGTTTTTATTTCCTGCCGCTGGACCTTTCTTTGGTTAAGTCCTTCTGGGTTCTCTGACAGTTGTCAATCATTTGGAAGCTCAGAAGGGGGCTGGAATCGCCTCATGCAAATTTGCCCATGTCTTGCCCAGCGACTTTCCTGCTCTGCACATCAATAGTTTGCAGTGGGGAGAGTTCAAGTTCCATCTCTCTACTGTGTTTCTCCCAACTTCTGTTTTCCCTGAGTTTTGCAAATAACTTCAAAGGCAAGGTTCAAGATTTTATGGAATTCTCAGCAGGTAGTTTTTTGCAGTGAGTATCCATTCCCAGCACTGTTTATCGTGAGCAAAAGAACAGATGTGCTTTCTCTTGGAGGATAGACACAGTGCTCCTCTTATGTATTTCCTTCATGCTCATTTAACCTACTGCAAGCACAGAATAGATATTTAAAGTGTTTTATTGTTGTTGGGCATAGAGACAAGCTGGTGCTCAAATTCCCTATAAATACCACATGCTTTTGGTGATTTTCCCTCAACTGCAGCTTGGCCATTGTTCATGGTGTAACCAGATAACACACTGGATTTTTGGCTAATTGTGTTGCAATTGATTTTCTAATCAGGGTAATTCATGCAACCAAGATAAAAATACTAAAACTTGAATACATGGGTCAACTTTTAAGTTTCTTGAAACAAAAAGTTTATACTATCTCTAACTACATGCCAGATGATTACTTAAATTGAAAGAAAAAAAAATCCCCAAATCAAATCAGCTGGCAGTAATGGAGGCAGATCAAGCCAGAAAAGGTAGAGATTTGTGTGGTTCTTTGTTATTTTATCTAAACATAAACTTCACTAGTGAACTCCCAAAGCAGTGTCTCATTTCCATTTAGAATATTGCAATTGGTATATTTTACATTGTCTATTTTGGTCCTTATGAAAAGAAAGTGGAAAAATGGCCTGATGAGGTGGCATAATGCTTAAATCCACACCTGGTCTCTAACTTTTTGCCCCACGGGGTTCAGTCTACAAAGTCTCTAACACTTGCTGCTATTAATAAAAGCTGAATAAAATGATGCCTTTGTCTGAAGACATTAGCAGAATTGTAGTTGTGTTCCAAAGGATTGGGGGCTGAGAGGAGGGTGTGAGAAGGTCAGTTGGCCAGGGCACCGACCTGAAGGGTTGCTAAATTTGTTAAGGGGGAGGGCACCCAGCCAGCCATCAATGAACCACAAGTGCTCTGTTGCCAGTCTAGGTGTCCACGATGCTCGGAATAGTTTTGCTTACTTTAAGCAGTTCTGTCACATGTGCTCAGAAATTCTAATGATCGTTTATATATTTTATTGAAGCAAGATTTAAAAAATTGGACATGCACTCTTTCTCCATACTCATGTTAATGACTACTTTAGAATTAAGGTTATAAAGATAGCTAAATATTTTGAACTTAAACCAGGAAACCAGCACCATCCCTTTTCTCCCCCACTCCTGAAACCCTCCACAACTGAAAAAATTGTTTCCCTAGTTAGTTCTTATTTGAGGATACTGCAGTGTTTCAGCACCCTGGCCAAACAGTAAAATCACCTATAAACTCTGGGCCCCATCATAGTCCAATTGAGACTGGTTTCTGGGGTTTGGTCTTAAATGCTCCATGGGGGTTCTGATCTATACTCATTGTGTTGAATGAGAACCAGGTGACCATGACTATTATACCCTCAAAATTTAGCTCACATCAGAAACACCTGGAGGGCTTGTGAAAAGAGCTCACTGGGCCCTACCCCTAGCGTTTCTTAGTAGGTCTTGGTTGGGACCTGAGCATTTCTGTCTCCGTAAAGTTCCAGTGCTGGTTGATGCTGCCCCAGGGACAACACTTTGAGAACAACTGCACTAATACGAATCCTGACTCATCCTGTGTATCCTAAGGTACCTTCACTCCTAGAAAACTTCTGAAATTGTTATTGTTGTTTATGGGGGAGATTTGGAGAAGGGGCACAGAGTTAGTGCCAAAAGGGCAGGAAGTGGAGGGAAGGGACTTTAAGAAAAAAAGTTAAGATGAGAGTGTTATCAAAATTGAAGAGGGGGAAGGTTTGAGCTTTTTAAGTCCGGCTGGGCAGAGAAGTTTTACCAAAGAAGTTTGAGGAGAGAAGACCAGGGAAAGTTGTAATGGATGTAAAAGGATTTAAAGGAAATTTTAAAGAAGTGTTGTCAAAGTCTCTATTTTTCCCTCAGTGTGATGAGAAATGTAAGTAAAGGATGGTTTTTTGTTGTGTCATATCTGGTCACTGCCCCATCTCTCTGGGATGGACCACGCGTGTCAGGCTTTTATAAGCATTACATTCCCCGTGCTTTTCCCTTCTTCATTCTCCTCTCTAGGAGAAACACAGCAACCTAACTTCAGCTCTGTAAAGAAACAAGAATTAGAAGGAACGATGGTTTCAAAGATGCAAGAGACTATTCCTGGAACTTAAGGAAAAAGAAATTGCTTGAGTCTAGGAGAGACTGTGTTCAGGGCTATTATGGGTGTGGAGCAAAAGGTGGAAAAATGTATCCAGTGGCTCCCGTTGGTCAAAAGAGATCCTGGAGTGTGAAAGCCCCTGAACTTCAGTTATGTGTGTGTTTGGGGGGTTGGGGGTGGGATTGAAGAGGTGCCCAGGAGGCAAAATGGGAACATGGGCTCTGGTTATCAACAAACAGGATGCCACCTTCTGAATGAGTGAAAGCATGTGCGATTGAGATGAAGAAAAAATGGAATTCAAAATTTATTTTAGAAGAACCAGATGGGATACACTATTCCTTGGAAACACAATTTTTTAGCCACATATATTTGCAAGTACTTTAAAAGGGCACCCACAGGTAGTGGGAAATGAAGGGTGTGAGGAGTCAGAACACCTGAGATAGTCCTAATTTTGTTGATAACTAGTGGCATGTGGTCAAGTCACTGACTTCCTGAGCCTCACTATCTTCTTACAAAAGGGGGAACTCTGAGGTCAGCCCTGACAAATACCCTATGAAACAGAGATGAAGAATCTGATGTTAGGTCCTAGTTAGGCACCACGTTTTTATTTAACTTTTTAAAAATTTATTTATTTATTTATTTTTGGCTGCGTTGGGTCTTCGTTGCTTCACGCGGGCTTTCTCTAGCTGCCGCAAGCGGGGGCTACTCTTTGTTGCAGTGTGTGGGCTTCTCATTGTGGTGGCTTCTCTCATTGCAGAGCATGGGCTCTATGCACGTAGGCTTCAGTAGTTGTGGCACACGGGCTTCAGGTTGTGGCTCGCAGGCTTCAGTAGTTGTGGCTCGCAGGCTCTAGAGCGCAGGCTCAGTGGTTGTGACACACGAGCTTCAGGTTGTGGCTCGCAGGCTTCAGTAGTTGTGGCTTGCGGGCTCTAGAGCGCAGGCTCAGTGGTTGTGGCACATGGGCTTAGTTGCTCCGCGGCATGTGGGATCTTCCCAGACCAGTGCTCGAACCCGTGTCCCCTGCATTGGCAGGTGGATTCTTAACCACTGTGCCACCAGGGAAGCCCCAGGCACCAAGTTTTTTTTTTTTGTTTGTTTGTTTGTTTGTTTTTGGCGTTACAAGGGCCTCTCACTGTTGTGGCCTCTCCCGTTGCGGAGCACAGGCTCCGGACGCGCAGGCTCAGTGGCCATGGCTCACGGGCCCAGCCGCTCCGCGGCATATGGGATCCTCCCGGACCGGGGCACGAACCCGTGTCACCTGCATCGGCAGGCGGACTCCCAACCACTGCGCCACCAGGGAAACCCCAGGCACCAAGTTTTTAAAGCATAAAATAAATTTGTATTTCTTGCCTGTCTTTAAGATTCAAATTAGGTAAAACTCAGATTTGTTTCCTTGGGTTAGGGGTGAGGCCAAAATAAGGTTTTAGAACGCACAAAGAAATCAGTAGAACCTTGTCCTTTAGGTAGGAACATACAGGACAAATGTTAAGACAGTTCAATTTCGGTAAACAATAAATTTGGCTATATTAGCACAATGCTGAAGTAGAGTTTAGTAACTGTTCAGTTTCTTTTCTTTCTTCCTTTTTTTTTTTTTTCCTGGAGGTGGGGAGAAGTTTACATTCCTCAAAAGACATGGACTAAAATAGATGAGACTTAGACTGGAATCTTTTTTGTAACAAACAACGAACCTTATTTCTCAGTTTCTTCTGTCTCCCTCTATTGGTTCTGAAACTGGCAAATCAGAACAATTTTTTTTTTTTTAATTTGAGATTCAACCATTTATTTTATGTGAAAATTAAGCATATTTGTTCTTTATTCTTGGTCTTATATGTTTTATGGCTAAAGTAGGAAGTTTTTCTAAAAATTAAAATTCTGATGGAACAAGTATAAATGATAACTGTGCTATTAAGAATTTCATCAGGAATTTAAAATCGGATATAAATATTAGCTATTTCTCATAATTGCATGATTAAATCAGTAGGAAACTAGTATTGTGAAATAATTAAAAATCACCCTTTACTTATCAATGGCATTCTGCCGGTCTTACTGAAACTTAATTTTCATTGTATTATCAATATAAAATTCATCCTTCCTCTGGTTTCTGAGCCCATCTCCTGTCCTCTCACTGAGGTTTCTCTTTCTATTTGTCTTTCTCATTCCTGTGTCTGAAAACTCTCCCTATTGGATTATTTTTGCCTGCACATATAAATATGCTTAATATGTTTTAATCTTGAAAACAATTAGATTCCATCTATCCACTGCTGCATCTTTCCTTGTGTGGCTTTCTCTTGCTCTCTTTTCCCTTCCTTTCTCCATTTCTCTCTCCTTATCCCTGCTCCTCCACCAGCTGCTCCCTTTCATTCATTCACTGAGTAAGTGCTTTTGAGGGTAACGGTGTATCCTATGGTGACTCACACTGTAGTGAGTTCTGGAAAACATGACTATACTGGAAAGATTGGGCTCTACCCTCATGGGGCTTAAAGTCTGGTGAAGGAGACATTTGATAAAAGAAGCAGGCGAGTATCATCACCTACACTCTTTCTCTCTAACCTATTGCAATTCAGCTTGAAGCTCTAGCCTAGGCCATCAATGATCAATCATTTCCAAAAGCACTGAACACTTTTTGTTTTATTTACACTTTCAATTTCTTATCACTTCATTCATCTGGAAACCTCTTTCTCCTTTGCCTTGTGTACCCATTCTTCACTGGTTTTCTTATTCCTTCTTATCCCCTAGGCCATTTTGGAACCATTTCCTATACTCATCAATGAATGGGTATCATTTCATAGTGTTCTACCACCAGTCCTTTTATAACTTTTCTAATTTCCTGAGGCAAACCTGCCTATTCTCATGCCATCTGCTGCCCCCTCTGCACTGGTAACTACATGTTCAATCATATCTCTTTCCCATCCATTCAAATGCCTGGTGGCATTCTATCTCAAACTCAACACGTTCTGGATTGAACTCATTTTCTCCAAAACTGTGTCCTCCTCAGGTGTTCCCTGTTTTATTTTATAGAATCGCCATACACACAATCACTTAAACGAGACTTGTTGTAAATAAGAGCAGCAAGATTTTCGAGAACTGGCTTTTATGGGTGATATTCAAATTGAGATTTAAATGACAAGAGGGAGCCAATCACACAGATAACTGGGGGACAATATTCTAGGTAGAGGGAACAGAAAGTGCAAAGGCCTAAAGGTGGAGAATGATTCTGAGGAGTTCATAGAAAGAAGACCAGTGTGGCTGGAGGGTAGGGGGCAAGAGGGAGGGCAGTGCCAGATGAGCTTGAGAAATTGGCAGGGGTTACATCACCAAGATTGTTGTAGATCATGGGAAGGGTTTCATTTTATTCTCAGTGAAATGGGGTGCGATTGAGGGATTCTTCAGCCAGAGAGTGACATTTAATTTACACTTTGTAAAGATCACTTCTACTACTCTATGAATAACAAATTGTGGAAGAGCTAGAGTATAGACATGGCATCCAGCTAGGAGGCTGTTTGGCTATCTAGGCAGGAGATGCTAAAATTTGGAAATAGGGTAGTACCAGGGGAGCTGAAGGAGGAGAAGTCAGGATATATTTTGGAAGTAGTATCAATAAGACTTCCTGATGAATTGGATATAGAAGGGGAGGCAAACAAAGGCATTAAAGACTATTCCTAGGTTTTTGGTATAAGCAACTGTGGGGCCATTTTACTGAGATGAAAAGATATGGAAGGAACAGAAATTTTTTGTGGGGGGCGGCAGGTAGACAGAAAGCTTTGTTCTGATTATGTAAAGTTTGAAATGCCTTTAATATCTCCAAAAGAAAATGTCAAATAGGCAGTTGGATAAATGAATCTGGAGGCTAGAAGAGAAAGAGCTGGTGACCCAAATGTGGAAGTCACTGACAGATGGTATCTGAAACCATGGGAACACATAAGATTGTCCAACAAGTGAACATAGGTGGAGAAAAGCAGAGGACAAGAAGGCTGAGAATGGAGTCCTGTGTTACACTATGTTTAGAGGTCAAGTAGGAGAGAAGCAAGCAGATTAGTTAGGCAGACTAGTGAGGAAGGGGAAGACCAGGAGAATGTAGTGTCATTGAAGCTGGACAGTGATCAGTGCTACTAAGAGGTCAAGCAAATGGAGGGCAGAAATGGGACCTTAGGATAGAGTCTGTCGATGACCCTGACAAGAGCAGTTTCAGGATGAAGAGGGTCCTGCCTTTGTGAGTGCTTTGGATCACCCTGACATACTTTACTTCTTGTATTATCTTAATTAAGCTTCTGTATTTTTATTCTTCATTAAGTGGGCATATTAATATTTCTATAGTCCTTTGTAATAGGTAATAACAGTCACTATTGGTGAGAGCTTATTAGAATAGTGTGTGCAAAGGCATAGAGACATAAAAAATGGTACGACCTTTCAGTTGCATTAGTTGCATATGGTCAGAGGGTATAGTATGTGGGTGAGAATGAAGGTGGAAAGGATCAAAAAGAGTGAAGGTAAAGTTGGACAGGTAGACAGGACAGATAGAAAAGAGTAGAGTTTTACAGTTTTGTAGTTTTTCAGAGATTTGTCACTTTCTTCTTATAGGTCTTATACATATTTTGTTAGATTTCAACATAAGTATTTCATTTGGAAGGGTGCTAATGTAAGTGGTGTTGTGTTTTTTAATTTCAAATTCCACTTGTTCATTACTGGTACACAGGCATACCTCAGAGATATTACAGGTTCAATTGCAGACCACTGCCATAAAGTAAATATGCAATAAAGTGAGTCACATGAGTTGTTTGGTTTCCAAGTGCATATAAAGGTTATGTTTATACTGTACTGTAGTATACTGTATACTTATACTCTATTAAGTGTGTAATAGCATTATGTCTTAAAAAATGTCCATATACCTTAGCTAAAATTATTTTATTCCTAAAAAAACTTCTAACCATCAGCTGAGCTCTTCAGTGAGTTGTAAGCCTTTTGCTGGTGGGGGGTCTTGTCTCAGAGTTGATGGCTGCTGATTGACTAGAGTGTTGGTTGCTGAAGGTTGGGATGGCTGAAAATTTCTTAAAAGAAAACAAGAGTAAAGTTTGCTGCATTGATTAACTCTTCCTTTTCCATGAATGGTTTCTCTGTAGCATGCAGTGCTGTTTGTTAGCTTTTTACACACAGTAGAACTTTCAAAATTGGAGTCAATCCTCTCAAACCCTGTTGCTGCTTTATCAACTAAGTTTTTGCAATATTCTAAAGAAATTGCCATTTCTTTCACAATAAAGTATTTTTAATACCACAAACTTTCAATTTAAAAATATGATATCTGCAAAGTGCAATGAAACGAGGTGTACCTGTGTAGGAAAGTGATTGACTTTTGTATATTAACTGTATCCTGCAACTTTTTTTTTTTTTTTTTTTTTTCTGGGGTACACGGGCCTCTTCTCACTGTTGTGGCCTCTCCCGTTGCGGAGCACAGGCTCCGGACGCGCAGGCTCAGCGGCCGTGGCTCACGGGCCTAGCCGCTCCGCGGCATGTGGGATCTTCCCGGACCGGGGAACAAACCCGTGTCCCCTGCATCGGCAGGCGGACTCTCAACCACTGCGCCACCAGGGAAGCCCTATAGGCGTTTTCTTATAAGGATTTTTTGTTATTATTGATTCCTTAGAATTTTCCACACAGATGATCATGTCACCTACGAACAAAAACAGTTTTATATTTCCCTTCCCAGTCTGTATGCCTTCTATATCCTTTTCTTACTGCATTAGCTAGGACTTCCACTACAGTGTTGAAAAGCAGTGGTGAGAGGGAACATCCTTGCCTTGCTCCTGATCTTAGTAGGAAAGCTTCAAGTTTCTCATCATTAAATGTAATGTTAGCCATAGGGTTTTTTGTGTATATGTATATATTTATCAAATTGAGGAAGTTCACCTCTATTCTTAGCTTACTGAGAATTTTTATCATTTTGGATGTGGATATAAAAAAAAATATTTTTCAGCATCTATTGACATGATCATGTGATTTTTCTTTAGCCTATTGAGGTGATGGGGAGCTCTTACTTTTTGCTTTCACTTTTTTTTTTTTTTTTTTTTTGGTTGCACCTCCCGGCATGTGGAACTTCCCTGACCAGGGGTGGAACCCGCACCCACTGCAGTGGAAGGGTGGAGTCTTAACCACCAGACCACCAGGGGAGTCCGCATTTACTTTTAACATTTGCTTTCAACTTTTATTTTTCACTTTTCACTTGTATTTTCTCCTTTTCCTTTTTACTTTCACTTTTCACTTTAAACGTCCACTTTCACATTTTACTTTTACTCCTACTTTTCACTTTTATTTTTAACGTTTCACTCTTTTCACCTTGCTTCTACTTTCGCTTTTT
The DNA here is from genome assembly GCF_002837175.3 of Physeter macrocephalus. Taxonomy (NCBI): domain Eukaryota; kingdom Metazoa; phylum Chordata; class Mammalia; order Artiodactyla; family Physeteridae; genus Physeter; species Physeter macrocephalus. The sequence continues at coordinate 87,990,364 of NC_041215.1, read as the reverse complement.
ACTTTCACCTTTTACTTTTTATTTTTACTTTTTACTTTTACTTCTAACCTTTCACTCTTACTTTTTCTTTTTACTCTTTTGACTTTTACTTTTGCTTTCACCTTTTAATTTTCACCTTATTTTACACTTTTTACTTTCACCTTTTACTTCTTACTTCTACTTTGTACTCTTCACTCTTACTTATACTTTTTACCTTTACTTATTTGATTTTAAATGTTGAACCAACCTACCTGGGATAAATCACACTTGGTTAAAATATATAATTCCTCTTATTCACTGATGAATTTGATTTTCTAATATTTTATTGAGGACTTTTATATTTATGTTCATGAGAAATATTGGTCTGTATTTTTCTTATGTCTTTGTCTGGTTTTTGTATTATGGTAATGCTGGCTTCATAAAATGAGTTAGTTAATTTTCTCTTCTTCTATTTTCTGAGATAGATTGTAGAGAATTGGTATAATTTCTTCCTTAAATGTTTGATAGAATTTGCCAGTGAACCTCTCTGGGCCTGGTGCTTTCTGTTTTATAAGGTTATTAATTATTGAATTAATTTCTTTAATAGGTATAGGCTTATTCAGGTTGTCTATTTTCTCTTTGTAAGTTTTGTCAAATTGTGTCTTTCAAAGAATGGTTCACTTCATATAGGTTATCAAATTTGTGGGCATAGAGTTGTTCACAGTATTCTTTTATTAACCTTTCTATGTCTGCAGGATCTGTAGTGATGTCCCCTCTTTTATTTCTGATATTATTAATTTGTGTCTTCTCTTTTTTTCTTAGTTAGCCTTGCTAGGTGCTTAGAGATTTTACTGATTGTTTTAAAGAACCAGCTTTTTTCCCCCCCTATTTCCTTTTTTCAGTGATTTCTGCTCTAATTTTTATTATTTTCTTCTGCTTACTTTGGATTTAATTTGCTCTTCTTTTTCTAGTTTTCTAAGGCAGAATCTTAGGTGATTGATTTTTAGATAATCTTTTCTAACACAGTTGACCCTTGAACAACGTGGGGATTAGAGGCGCCAACCCTCCAAGCAGTTGAAAATCTGGTATAATTTTATAGTTGGCCTTCTTTTCCTTACATGCAGTTCTGCATCTATGGATTCAACCAACTGTGGATCATTTAGTACCATAGTATGTACTTAAAAATCTATATATATTAATACTATGTATAAAATAGACAACTGATGGGAACATACTGTATAGTACAGGGAACTCTACCTAATGCACTGGGGTAACCTAAATGGGAGGGAAGTCCAGAAGGGAGGGGATATATGTATGTGTATGGCTGATTCATTTTGTTGTGCAGTGGAGGCTAACACAACATTGCAAAGCAACTATATTCCAATAAAAATTAATAAAAATATCCGCATATAAGTGCAGTTCAGACCAGTGTTGTTCAAGGGCCGACTCTGTATACATTCAATGCTATAAACTTCCTTCAAAGTACTGCTTTCATTGTATCCCACAAATTTTTATGATTTGTGTTTGCATTTTCATTTAGTTCAAAATATTAAAACTATTTTCTTGATTTCTTTTTTGACCCATGTGTTATTTAGAAGTGTGTTGTTTAATCTCCACATATTTAAGGATCTTCCAGTTATCTTTCTGTTACTGATTCCTAGTACAATTCTACTGTGGTCTGAGAGCATACACTGTGTGATTTCTATTGTTTTAAATTTGTTAAGGTGTGTGTTATGGCCCCGAATGTGTTCTATCTTGATGAATGTTCCATGTGAGCTTGAGAAGAATGTGTATTCTGCTGTTATTGGATGAAATAGTCTATAGACGTTCATTATATCTAGTTGACTGATGTGTGGTATTAAGTCCAACTACGTTCTTACTGATGTTCTGCCTGCTGGATCTGTCCATTTCTGATAGGGGGAGTGTTGAAGTCTCCAACTACAATAGCTCATTTGTTTATTTCCCTTTCCAGTTTTACCATTTTTTTTTGCCATATGTATTTTGATGCTCCACTGTTAGGTGCATATATATGAAAGATTGTCATATTTTATTGGAGAATTGACCCCTTTAACATTATGCAATGCCCTTCTTTATCCCTGATAACTTTCCTTACTCTGAAGTCTGCTTTGTCCAAAATTAATATAGCTACTCCTGATTTATTTTGATTAGTATTAGAATGATATATTTTTCTTCATCCCTTTACTTTTTTTTTTTTTTTTTTTTGCGGTATGCAGGCCTCTCACTGCCGTGGCCTCTCCCGCCACAGAGCACAGGCTCCGGACGTGCAGGCTCAGCGGCCATGGCTCATGGGCCCAGCCGCTCCACGGCATGTGGGATCTTCCTGGACCGGGGCACAAACCCGCGTCTCCTGCATCAGCAGGCAGACTCCCAAACACTGTACCACCAGGGAAGCCCTATCCCTTTACTTTTGATCTATGTAGACTTTATATTTAAAGTGGGTTTCTTATAAGTCATTATGCTGTACACCTTAAGATTATGCAGTGTGGTATGTCAATTATATCTCATTAAAACAAAGGAAAAAGTCAAAACATAACAGATGTTGATGGGGATGTGGAGGAAAAAGGGAGCCCTGTACTCTGTTGGTGGGAATGTAAATTGGTGTGGCCACTATGGAAAAACAGTATGGAGGTTCCTCTAAAAATTAAAAATAGAACTACCATATGACCCAGAATACCCACTTCTGGGTATATATCCGAAGGAAATAAAATCACTATCTCAAAAAGAAAAAACCCTTGATTTCTTGTAGACAACATATGGTTGGGTCTTGATTTTTGATCCACTCTGACAATCTGTATCTTTTAATTGGTGAATTTAGACCATTGACATCAAAGTGACTACAGCTAACACTGCTGTATGTTATACAGCAAAGTTAAGAGAGTAAATCCTCAGAGTTCTCACCACAAGGAGAAAAATTTTTTAAATTTTTTCTTCTTTTTTCTCCTTGTATATATATGAGAAGATCAATGTTAACTGAAACTATTGTTGTAATCATTTCACAATATATATCAAATCATCATGCTGCATGCCTTAAACTTATACAGTGTATGTCAATTATTTCTTAATAAAATTGGAAAAAAAAACAGAAAAAAGGCAAAAAGTTTTATTGTTATAGTTGGTTGATATCTACTATGTTACTGTTTTCTATCTGTTGCTCTTTTTCTTTGTTCTTATTTTTGTCTCCTGCTCTTTTTCTGCCTTTTGTGGTTGGAGTTGGCTATTTCTCTTCCCCCAAGTCAGTTAGGTTCTGACAAAACTTCAGCAGGTCAGGCTCTGGTTATATTGTTTCTCCTGAGGGCAGGTCTTGTTAAGAACAGGATGCTCTACTATATTTCAAAATGGTTCTTTTTCCTCCCTCTGCTGAAAGTATGAGGAGATTTTTCTCTGATAGTCACTGTGAGAATTTGGTAGAGTTTCAGCAGGTAAAACACAGGAGTGTGAGGGCCCCTAATGACTGAATCCCCTAGGAGTTTTTCTCTCTGAATTGTCGATAGTTAGCCTCTAGCAATTCATCCATTATAGTTCAGATTCAGCTACTCCTGCATGGGTTCCCATGGAGGTTTTGTTTATAGGTTTATGCTCTGGTAAGCTGTTGATTCTCTTCATTCACCTGTTGGTCTCTCCAATATGGAGATGGGGAAAGAGTGGTTGACCCTCTGAATTCACTTCCGTTATGGATCTAAGAAGAGTTGATTTTTTTTTTTTGGCCACACTGCATGGCTTGCAGGATCTTAGTTCCCCAACCAGGGATTGAACCCACACCCTTGGCAGTGAAAGCACAGAGTCCTAACCACTGGACTGCGAGGGAATTCCCTGAGTTGTTGATTTTTTTAAAGATAATTTTTAAAGAGAAGTTTTAGGTTCATAGCAAAATTAAGAGGAGTATATAGAGATTTCCTATATACTCCCTGCCCCTACATATATATAGATTCCCCCCATTGTCAACATTCCCCACCAAAGTGATATATTTGTTATAAATGGTGACCTGCATTAACAAATCATAACTCTCCAAAGACCATAGTTTACATTAGGGTTCACTCTTGGTGTTGTACATTTATGGATTTGGACAAATGTATAATGACATGTATCCATCCCATCATTACAATATCATACAGAATATTTTCACTGCATAAAAATCTTCTGTGCTCCACCCATTCATTCCCAACTTCTGACCCTGAATTGTTGATTTTTCAATTTGTTCAGCTTTTTTTTTTTTTTTTTTTTCTCTATTACGCGGGCCTCTCACTGTTGTGGCCTCTCGCGTTGCGGAGCACAGGCTCTGGACGCGCAGGCTCAGCGGCCATGGCTCACGGGCCCAGCCGCTCTGTGGCATGTGGGATCTTCCCGGACCGGGGCACGAACCCGTGTCACCTGCATCGGCAGGCAGACTCTCAACCACTGCGCCACCAGAGAATCCCAGCTTTTTCTTTATTGTTAGGACGAAGCAGTGACTTCTAAGCTTCTTACATGCCAGACTGGAAACGACTTAACCTCATTTAATTTTTTAGAATAAAGGTTAAAAGCAAGAACTTTCTATTTAACTAAGAGCTTTGAGTGAGTCTGGGGCTTAAGATTTTATTGTATGTTAAGCCAATTGAAATGGTTCTTCTGAAATATGTATTGCAGCTAAGAATACAAGGAAAAATCCACTGTTCATACTGGGGAAATATTATTAAACTTTTATTAGCAATCTCATAACTATTGTTTTAGCTTTGAATTATTCACATCTGAACATGAATTTCCTGGCTTGCTCAATTTTCAAATCTCTAGTACTTTTGAGTCTAGAACACAAAAACACTAACATGCTCAAATATGGCAGTCCCACAGCGCAGTTTTCCTATGACAAAATAGGAATAATAGGCCAAATGCAATTACTTGAAATTATGCATTTTTCATTACAATAGTCATTGTTATTTAAAATTGAGAGTTTAGATTGAGGACTTTAATTTTCACTGTTTCGAAAGGAATGTTTTTGGTTTCCAATACTTGAAGCATCAAAAAAGGATGATTGTTCTATGATACTGTTAAAGTGTTTCTGGCAATAATAGGCTTAAAGGAAATTTATTTGAAAATAGAAAAAAAAAAAGAAGCAGTCTTGGTGTGTGTACCAGTTAACGTGTTTCCCATTGTCTGTAGATCTAGCCATTCATATACTGATAACCTAAAAATTGGATCCAGGGGTGCCTTTAAGAGGAGTGCCATCAAGATTGTCAATAGAAAACTTTCTTTCCTCATATTTTCTTTTTTCTTTTTTAAATTTATTTTTAATTGAAGTATAGTTGATTTACGTGTTAATTTCCACTGTACAGCAAAGTGAGTCAGTTATACACATATATACATTCTTTTTAATATTCTTTTCCGTTATGGTTTATCTCAGGATATTGAATGTAATTCCCTGTGCTATACAGTAGGACCTTGTTGTTTATCCAGTCTATATGTAATAGTTTGCATCTGCTAACCCCAAACTCCCAGTTCATCGCCCCTACTTCCTCACATTTTAAAGTACTTTACTGCCATATCTTAGGTAATTATCCTGGATAAATCATGTTGTTGGAACTCTTGTATTTTGCTGCCTTTGAAAACTATAATTGCCATTATAAGTCAAGATCTCAGTCACATTACAAATGGAGATTTACTAAGTAGACATTAAACAACTAAAAAGTTTCATTAATGTGATTTTTATATAGCAATACAAAAGGCAGAAATATAAAAGTGAACAGTATAGTAGCTGGTTTGCTAAGGATGTGAAGAATTAAAGTATGCTTTCCTAATAATATTATATTACTATAGTGGATGGAGCCTCATGATGGCAGGGAATCTTGCCTTTAAAAATACATTAGAGGGCTTCCCTGGTGGCGCAGTGGTTGGGAGTCCGCCTGCCAATGCAGAGGACGCGGGTTCGTGCCCCGGTCCGGGAGGATCCCACATGCCGCGGAGCGGCTGGGCCCGTGAGCCATGGCCGCTGAGCCTGCGCGTCTGGAGCCAGTGCTCCGCAATGGGAGAGGCCACAACAGTGAGAGGCCCGCGTACCACAAAAAAACCAAAAAAAACAAAATTTTTTAAAAAACCTTGATGTGATGTATTTGAAATTACTATAATATTTGAGATGGGACACTAGGTAATTATTGCTCTATCTTTGTCTCATCCAATATTAAAGCATGCAGTAGGCACTTAAATGTTTGAATTAATGAGTGATATTATTTAATTGTCACGATTGAATCAGTGGCATCATTGAATGTCACTAATGAATGACAAATATTTAAAAATACCCATTTTTATTGCTAATATGAAGTTAAAAAATGGTATTGTGGTTATGTTAATAAAAAAGAAATCTTTACATGAGATACATGTCAAAATATAATTGATCCTTATTATTTGTGGATTTTTGAACTTACCTACTCACTGAAATGTATCTGTAACCCCTAAATCAGCACTTGTGATGTTTTCATGGTCATTTGCAGACACGTGCAGAGCAGCACAAAATTGGAGTGGCCCAAGGCACACGTTCCCAGCTGAGGTTGAACAAGGTGGCTCTCAGCCTTCTTGTTTCAGTCCTCGTACTGTAAACAAGTGACTTCATGATCTACTTAGTGATCACATTTTTGTGCTTCTTCTGGGTTATTTTGCTGTTTAAAATGGCCTCCAAGCATTGTGCTGAAGTGCTGCGTCGTGTTCCTAACTATAAGATGGCTATGATGTACATTACAGAGAAAAACCATACATTAGGTAAACCTCTTTCCGTTTTGAGTTATGGTGTTGCTGACCGTGAGTTCAATGTTAATAAATCAACATTATATATTATATCATGTGTCTTTAAACAGACACACATAAAGACAAGGCTATGTATTGACCAGTTGTCCACAAGGTGACCAGAGGCTTGCAGGAGCCTAACCCTGTTTTTCTCCTATGAGCAGTGGTTCAGTATTTGCTAATTCAGTGTTTGTGATAAATTTATAGAACATAGATACCCAGAAAAATGAGAATTGACTGTATTTACCGATGGAGTGATGGAGCGGTCTGGGGTTTGCTTAAAAATAATTCACGGAGGCACAGGGAATTGGGTTGGGACATAGATGAAACACATTGATGAGTTGAAAATTGGTGAAGCTGCAGTTAGCTGCTCATTAAACTATTTTCTCTATTTTTGTAAATGTTTGGCGTTTCCATAATAAAAAGTTGTTTTCAAAATCCCATTCTAAGTATTTAAAGACTTTAATCCCAAATATTTTCATGAATGTTTGCTTCTCCCAATTTTAGTACTTGACTCAAAATTTTCCTGATTTTTTTTCCTCCCTCTATCATCCTGTTTCCTCCAGGTTTACCCCATTCTACTGTTGTAGATAAAAGAAAATGGAAGGAAGTTAGAATACAATCTGAGGGATTTGAAAAGAGTTTAATTGAATTTTACAGACCCCCAAAAAGTAAATTATGTCTTGCAGGGTTCTGTCCACCTCTCTAGGACAATCAACACATTAAACGAACAAGCTGCTGCCAGGAATTTTATTTACACAGCTCTCCTTCTTACCTCAAGGACTCCGTGACATCCTTTGCTCTTTTGCTTTTCTGAGAATAAATTCTCTAAGGGAGCCTTCCTAGTAAGGGTTAACCCCTATACACTGTGTCTAGCAGTGATTGGCTGAGAGAGTTTGTTTACCTTAAAGGGAAGAACACTTTCTTTTTTAGTTTCTTGTTGACTTTGACCCTAGAGTATACAGGATGATTTCAGGACTGCCCTTGATAGATGAAGAATTTATAAACTGACCTATGACGTTGGCTCACAGAGAGGGAGGAATAGACCACCAGCTCTGTTTATTTGTTTGTTTGTCTTAATTAAAAAAAAAAACCCAGCCAGAGTTGAAAGAAATAGGAGAAAAATACCGGAAAAACAACATAATTGTACCTTGTACTTTCCTAATGTTTCTTGCCTGTGTGGCTCAAAATATTCTCTAAACATTAACTCAAACATCAGTAGCTCCAAGGTACAGACAGGGCAAACATTATTACCCTCATCTGAAAGATGAGGTGAGGCAGGGCAGGGAGTTGACAGAGCCAAGATTAGGACTCAGAACTTGACTGCTGTTCAGCAACCAGCAAAGTAACTCCAGGACCCTTCGCTGCCTTCTCTGGGTGGTTTTCCTTTCTCATCTTAGTCATAATCCATCCCCTCACCATAAGCCTTTTGTGATATGTCTTCTCTCATCTGTGAGGCCTTCCTGGACCACCTGGACCACTAAATAGTATCCCTCCATCTGCCCCCACCCCAACCCCCATCATATAATGCCTTTCTCCAGCTTTGATTTCTTTTTGACCTTATTACCTGGCACATTGTTTATTCCTGGTCTTCCTTCATTAAGATGCTCCATGAGGGAATACTGTATTAGTGTGCCTCCAGTGCCTGTTGAGCCCAAAGTGGGTACTGAGTAAATAATTGTTGACTAACTCCCTTCCTTTATTAAAACTTGCTTTTAGTTAAAATTCAGTAGTGTTATCTCAAGGTGGTTGAGAAGGCTTAACGTATCTCCTAGGGGTTACTTTCATTATAATAGGAGAAACCTTACTGTGAATTAGCCAAAGGAACAAAGCTCTAATTCATTGCAGCTAATAGTTTGAAGAAAGTATTTCTGCCCAGCAAGGGGTCCTTTTTGATGATTTTTGTTTGTTTGTTTTTTGCGGTACGCGGACCTTTCACTGTTGTGGCCTCTCCCGTTGCGGAGCACAGGCTCCGGACGCGCAGGTTCAGCGGCCATGGCTCATGGACCCAGCCGCTCCGCGGCATGTGGGATCCTCCCGGACCAGGGCACGAACCCGCGTCCTCTGCATAGGCAGGCGGACCCTCAACCACTGCGCCACCAGGGAAGCCCCTTTTTGATGATTTCTGACCCTGTGTCCAAGGCCAGCCCTCCCAACAGCGGTCATCAGAGACAGAGTGAGAAAAGAAAAGTGGATGAGAAACAGACTTTGCATTCTGTGCATTAGTAGTAGGTTTAAATTGTGAAGAAATAAAACAGGATTTTATTTTAACTGAAATAAATATCAGAAGTAAAACCTTTCAGTGCTTTTCAACAACATCTTTTTCTGTCCTACAACTTTCTTTATGTCAGGTATCTGACTTTCACTTTATCTAAAAAAAAAGCTTTTCACACACACACACACACACACACACGCGCGCGCGCGCGCGGAAAGGAGGCCTTGCCTTGTTAGGGGAGCAATCAGAGGGATGCCTCTTTAGAGATCCAGATCCTCATTGAATCAAGGATAAGGCAGAGAAATCCCTCTCCTGCAGGCTTGTCTATGGATTAAGAGCTTCGTGTATCTTCCTAATGGCAAACTTTGAACAGTTATGTGGTTAAAAGGGTGAGCCTTTTCTCATGGAAACCCACTATCATGACAAATTGTAATTAGGAGCAAATCAAAGCATGATCAGACTTCTGGTGGCTTCTGAAAGTGCAAGTGCCAGATTAAAGTCTATCTAGATGATAATCCATATTGTGGTTATCGTGTAAGTTTATTTTTGTAAAACTTAATCAAATTTTCACATTGGTTATTTCTAATTTATTCTCAACTGCTTTATACATTTTGATATTTTTGTGCTCATTTGCTTTTTTTTTACACCCAGCCTTGGTCCAGCAACCATTTAAAGTGGCTTACAAATATATAATATATATACACACACACACACACACACACACACACACACACACACACATATATATACACACGCACGTACACAATAAGAAAAAAGATTATATTAAAAATTGGTGAAGAGGAAATCAATATAATGGAAAAGTGAGAATAGGCAAGGTGAGATAAGAATAATAATGCCTAAACATATACCATTTGCTAGGGAGAGGTAGGCACTGTTCTAAGCACTTTGCATATAGGAACTCATTTTATCTTGACAACATCACTACAAGATTAGTGCTGTTATTCTCATCATTTTACAGATGAGGTAACTGAGGCATGGAGAAGTGATTGAGACCATACAAATAGTAAGTGGTAGAGCTCTGGGACTCAAAGCTCAGCACTCTGGCTCCATCATGCTTTACTGATTCAACAATGAAGTTGGAAATAAGATTAATGCACAAAGTAGAAATTGTAAGGTCCCACCGTCCTGCTAGAGGCAGACCACAGTTTACCTCTAAGATTTTTGGCAGACAAAATCAAGAAGGAAAAATGATCAGTTACAGGATTCACAGTGTTTAGGAGATAAAAAACAAGCTAGTTGCTCAAGAGTAGCATAATTATTTCTATTTGGGAGACCAGGAAGAAAATTCTCTTGTAAATTCTCACAAAGAAGTCACTATGTGATGAAGTGGACACTATTCTCCAGTTAGGCTGTCAGGTTTTCATAGGTCTGTTTTTTTACATTCTTCACTGTGTCATAATGTATAATCAACACCAAAGCCCAGTTCAGTAAAAGGCAGTTCTGCAAGGGTGGTGATTTCTGAAGATGTGGTCAGGTTTGTGGATCTCTGCTGGTCTGGCTTAATTTAGGAAAACATTTTAAGCTATTTAGAGGGAAGAATGGACTGTAGATTCCACAGGCCGCTGTCCATAATTATTATTCCTCTCAATTGAGCTTTTGTAAAGCTTTGAGTGGTAGCAAGTTTGAGGTTATTTCCTGACCAGTACCTGGAGTGCTGCTTTTCTGTGCTATTGGTTAAGTACAGAGCTTTAGCTTTAGCAGCTGACTGAGTTGGGTGAAGGACAGATTTTCTTGTAAAAGTTGAGGAAATGCAAAGAGACTCTTTGAATAGAGGGCCACCCAGTCTATATAGGACCACATTCTATGGGATAGAGTCTGGGGCCTTGACCACCCCCAAAATATATGGAGCCAAAATGACTCTGTGGAGATCAAAAAGTTCCCCACAGACAATTTCAGTATGGACTTCTTAAAGCAGGTATAACCAAATACATACTTCAGTGATTAAAAAAAAAATCTCAGTAATGGACTCCTAAAATTTTTAAACTTAAAAATAAAACCAAAGTAATAAAAATATAAACATAATTTAAAAAATAAAATAGTATAAAGGATCTTAACCAAAAAAGCAATCATCCTTTATAGCAGCCCACTTCTTTCCTGTTTCACTCACCAAAGGCTACCACTTAAATTTTCTGTTGTTGTTTTTACATTTTACCCAGATTTATAATTTTTTAAAATATTCTGCCACATTTTCTTTATCATCCTCTCACTCTATATACATATATAGAGATAGATATAGATAGATAGACATATGATTAATATTTTTGACCATTTGAGAGTAGTTTGAATACATCATGGCCCTTTACCCTTAGAAACTTCAGTATGTATTTCCTAAGTGCAAATTGTATACTCTTTAAAAAAAACCACAGTACAACTCTCAAATTCAGGAAGCTTAACATTGGCTCAATATTTTATCTTATCTATAGTTCATATTGCAGCTTCTTTAATTGTCTCAAATAATGTCCTTTAGAGCATTTGTTCTCTGTAAGTGCAAGATTTGGTTCAGGATCAAGTATTGATTTGTCACTCCTCTTAATCTCCTTTATTCTGAAATGATTCCTCGGCCTTTCTCTGTCTTTTACAACATTAACACTTATTTTTACATTTTCAATTTTTAAAAACTTTGAGATAAAATTGCCACACAGTAAACTGTATATAAATTGTGCAATTTGATAGGTTTTGAAATATGTATACAAGTTTCCACATGTCCCTTTGTAATTTCTCTCTCCAGCCACCCCATCTCCCCCCATTCCCCATACAACCACTGATTTGCTTTCTGTTACTAGATTAGTTTATATTTTTAGAGTCATGTAAGTGGAATGATAAAGTGTGTACTATTTTTTTTCAGCATAATTATTTTGAGATTCATCCATGTTGATGCATCCATCAATATTCCATTCTTTTTTATTGTTGAAGTATTCCTTTGTATGGATACACTATGGATTGTTTACTCATTCACCTGTTGATGGACATTTGGGTCGTTTACAGTTTTTGGCAATTACATATGAAGCTACGAGCATTCATGTACAAATCTTGTATGGACATATTTACCTTCTAGATAGACCTATAAGGAAATATGTGGATTATATGGTAGGCCCCTGTTTGATTTCTTAAGAAACTGCCAAACTTTTCAAGTGGTTGTACTCTTTTATATTCCTATAGCAGTGTAGGAGAGTTTCAGATCCTCCAATTTCTAGTGAACACTTCGAATGTCAGCCTTTTTAATTTTAGTGATTCTACTAAATGTGTAGAAGTGTCTCATTGTGGTTTTAAGCATTTCCCTAATGACTAATGATGTTGACCATGGTTGGTGTGTTTGTCATATGTATATCTTCTTTGGTGAAGTGTCTTTTCAAAATTTTTCCTTGATATTGAGACTTTTGAATGTTTCTCAATTTGGGTTTGCCTGATGTTTCCCTGTTACTAGATTTAGGCTGTGCATACCCAACTGGAATAACATAAACATAATATTTCCTTCTCAGAGCATTTTATCTGGAGACACACTTTATCTCTCTGCTCCATGTTGCTAATATAATCCCCTGGTCAATGTGTGGCCCAGCCTTCCTTCCCCATAGTTACTTTTTCCCCTCTTTCAACTAATAAGCAATTTGTGGAGAGAGATTTTGAGACCATGGAAATGTTCCTGCTCCTCATCAAATTTCTTCCTGGATTTAGTATCACTTGATGATGACGTCCTGAACCAAACTTTACTAGTATTGTTGCAACGTATTGATTTTATAATTTAAGCACTCCTATATTTATCAGTTCACATGCTACTGTAAGAGAGAGCCCACTTGACCTCTCTCTCCCTCCCTCCCCCGCCTTTTTTTGGCCGTGCTGCTTGGCTTGCAAGATCTTAGTTCCCTGACCAGGGAAATCTACCTACCTAGCTAGCTAGCTGCCTATCTAGGAACTGTAAAAATTTAACAACTAGCTAGTACGGGCAAGGCTGGGAGGGGTGGGAAACCCTGATTTTTAGCATTTGCCAATTTCCATGGTGTAAGTGCCCCCACTATAGATGGTTTCAAGCTACCATTATGAAGTCACTGAATGCATCTCTGGAAAGAAATGCACAATTAGCTCTCATGAGCCAATAGGATTAGCTAGCTAATCTAACTAATCTAGCTCATCTACCCTAGCTAATCTAGCTAGCTCATCTATCTATCTGTCCACCTCTCCACCTACCTACTTACTTATTCCTCTAATTCAATCCAACCCCTCAGGCTTCTTCCTTGATGTCACTTATTTCATATTTTATCCTCCTTTCTTCTATAGTGACAATCCCAGCTCTCAACAACACTAACATGTTAACTCATTTGTTCATTCCTATAATATACAAATAATTGTTTAAGAATTACTACACCCATATCACTACTGAAAACAAAACAGTTAAAAAAGAGTTCAAGATTTATTTGCATTTCCCCTAGACTGCAGGCATATGGTCAAATCAGGTTTAAAAATTCCTTGGATTAGTCACCCCCATTCCCTTTCAGTCTGGTTATGTTGTTCATTTGAAGTATAGTTGGGTTCATTTATATTTGTTTGCATTCAATTTTGGGTTTTTACTCTCATCTTTGTTGGCTTAATTTTATTTTTTGAATATGTAGAACATCACATGGTTCCAAAAGTACAAAAAGGTTTATTTAAAGAAGAGTTGCTGTCTCTTCTATCCCTTCTACCCCACTTACCACACCTCTTGTAGGTCTACAATTGCATTAATTTCTTCTTTTTTTTTTGGAAAAGTGGCTGCATGTAAATTCAATTTTTTTAAACATCTTTATTGGAGTATAATTGCTTTACAATGATGTGTTAGTTTCTGCTTTATAACAAAGTGAATCAGCTATACGTATACATATATCCCCATATCCCCTCCCTCTTGCATCTCCCTCCCAACCTCCCTATCCCACCCCTCTAGGTGGTCACAAAGCACCGAACTGATCTCCCTGTGCTATGTGGCTGCTTCCCAGGAGCTATCTGTTTTATATTTGGTAGTGTATATATGTCCATGGCACTTTCTCATTTCGTCCCAGCTTACCCTTCCCCCTCCCCATGTCCTCAAATCCATTCTCTACATCTGTGTCTTTATTCCTGTTCTGCCCCTAGGTTCTTCAGAACCTTTTTTTTTTTTTTTTTTTTTAGATTCC
>NC_041215.1:87971741-87975479 GCF_002837175.3 Physeter macrocephalus | reverse complement strand
TGGTGTTAGGGAGTGTTCTAATTTCATTCTTTTACATTTAGCTGTCCAGTTTTCCCAGCACCACTTATTGAAGGGGCTGTCTTTTCTCCATTGTATATTCTTACCTCCTTTATCAAAAGTAAGGTGACCATATGTGCATGGGTTTATCTCTGGGCTTTCTATCCTGTTCCAATGATCTATATTTCTGTTTTTGTGCCAGTACCATACTGCCTTGATTGCATTAATCTCTTATTTATCCTTTCTGTGTTTCTTTTTGCAAAAATAAGCAAGCACATGTATTTCACATTTTCCCTTCTTTCTTAGACAAAGATACAAAGATACCATACTACAGATATTCTTTTGAACTTTGCATTGTTCACTTAACAGTATATCTAGAACTCACTCCATATCTGTTTATATGAGCTTCCTCTCAAGAAATAAACTTAGGGGCTTCCCTGGTGGCGCAGTGGTTGAGAGTCCGCCTGCCGATGCAGGGGACGCGGGTTCGTGCCCCGGTCCGGGAAGATCCCACATGCCGAGGAGCGGCTGGGCCCGTGAGCCATGGCCGCTGAGCCTGCGCGTCCAGAGCCTGTGCTCTGCAACGGGAGAGGCCACAACAGTGAGAGGCCCGCGTACTGCAAAAAAAAAGAAATAAACTTAAAAAAATTTTTTCACAGCTACCTATTACTCTATTGAGACTGCATTCTATAGTTTATAAAACCAATCTCCTACATATGAGCATTTAGGTTGTTTATAGTATTTTGCAATTACAAATAATGCTACAGCGACAAATTTTGTGCCCATGTATTTTCATATTGTTGAGGTATATCTTCAGTGTAAACTTCCTAGAAGTAGGGTTGCTGGACAAAACATAAATGCAGAAGTAGTTCTGTTATACATTGCAACAACCATTTTTCAAATTTACTTCTCTTTTTGAATTCTTCCTCAAGTATTTAAGTAACATGCTTATAGTGCCTTTAAAAATATATTAATTTAGACATTGGCATTTGATTTCCTGTTATGATAGGTGAGGACTTGCACACTTATTTATTTATTTTGTTCTTTCTCCTTTTGTAATTTCAGATTTGATTTGCACATTCATTTTTCCTCCTGGTTCTTAAATGAAAACATTAGAATATTTCCATAGCTTTTCTGTTAACTGTTAGATTACAAGAGACTTTTGTCTATTCCAGACTGTTCATCACATGTCCCCATTCCCATACAGTATCAAAACCCCTGTTCTCATCCAATTAATGCTTCTCCCCTCATTCAGCTCAGATCTGCTAGATGTGTGCAGTGGAGGAGGAGTGTCTGGTTCATTATATTTCTCTTCTTAATCCAATTACTCTCAGCAGAAATTTTGGGGCAACTCCAGGTTGAGTTCAGAGAAAGTTATCTTTCTTTCATGGGTCTCTTTTGGAGATTTCTTAGAGAAAATCTAAGGGGTGCTGGGGTCAGAAGGCTTACTGTGGATCCATCAGTCTGGTATTGCCTTTACTCCTGCTGGCTGTCAACAACTTCCTCTTCAACCTCTGAGCTTCCAAAAGGGCATTATTATTTATTTTATTTTATTTTTTTAATTTTTGGCTGCATTGGGTCTTTATTGCTGGGGACTTGCACACTTATAACTTATCTCTTCCTCCTTCTTCCCAATGGTTTTATCACTGTTCTCCACGTTGGCACTTAGGAACGTTAGCTCCCATAACTTCTGATAGCCCTTTTCTGAAATAAACACAAGCAGCGTGCTTGCAATACCAAAGTAGCTTTAATATAAGTCCCCTAGCTTGACTTTAATAGATGGCCCTCCTGTTTTTTTAAATTTTTTTATTTTTTCTTTTTAATTGAAGCATAGTTGATTTACAGTGTTGTATTTAGTTTCAGGTGTACAACACAGTAGTTCAGTATTTTTATAGATTATACTTCATTTAAATGTATTATAAAATAATGGCTATATTTCCCTGTATTGTACAATAAATCCTTGTGGCTCATTTAATTTAGCCATAGTAGTCTGTACCTCTTAATTCCCTACCCCTATCTTGTCCCTCCTTTCTCCCCCTCCCTGCTGGTAACCACTAGTTTGTTCTCTATATCTGTGAGTCTGTTTGTATTCTGTTATATTCTTTCATTTTGTTTTTTAGATTCTGCATATAAGTAATAACATACAGTATTTGTCTTTTTCTGTCTGAATTATTTCACTAAGCATAATACCCTCTAGTTCCATCCATGTTGTTGCAAGTGGCAGAATTTTATTGTTTTTTTATGGCTGAGAAATATTCCATTGTGTATATATATATAAAACATCTTTTTTATCCATTCATCTGTTGGTGGACACTTAGGTTGTTTCTGTATCTTGGCTATTTTAAATTACTCTGCCAAGAACATAAGGGAACATACATATTTTTGGATTAGTGTTTTTGTTTTCTTTGGATATACACCCAGGAGCAGAATTGCTGGATTATATAGTAGTTCTAGTTTTAGTTTTTTGAGGAGCTTCCATACTTTTTTCTGCACCAATTTACATTTCCACCAACAGTTTACTAGGTTTCCTTTGGTCCATATTCTTGCCAACGTTTGTTATTTGTGGTCTTTTATGATGGCCATTCTGACAGGTGTGAGGTGATATCTCATTGTGGTTTTGACTTGCATTTCTCTGATGATTAGTGATGTAGAGCACCTTTTCATGTACTTGTTGGCCATTTGTATGTCTTCTGTAGAAAATGTATATTCAGGTCTTCTGCTCAAACGTCTTTATTGGAGTATAATTGTTTTACACTGTTATGTTAGTTTCTGCTGTATAAAAAAGTGAATCAGCTATACCTATACTTATATCCCCATATCCCTTCCCTATTGCATCTCCCTCCCAACCTCCCTATCCCACCCCTCTAGGTGGTCACAAAGCACCAAGCTGATCTCCCTGTACTATGCAGCTGCTTCCCACTAGCTATCTGTTTTACATTTGGTAGTGTATATATGTCCATGCTACTCTCTCACTTCGCCCCAGCTTACACTTCCCCTTCCTGTGTCCTTAAGTCCACTCTCCATGTCTGCGTCTTTATTCCTGTTCTGCCCCTAGGTTCTTCAGAACTTTTTTTTTTTTTAGATTCCATATATATGTGTTAGCATACAGTATTTCTTTTTCTCTTTCTGACTTACTTCACTCTGTGTGACAGAGTCTAGGTCCATCCACCTCATGACAAATATCTCAATTTCGTTTCTTTTTATGGCTGAGTAATATTACATTGTATATATGTGCCACATCTTCTTTATCCATTCAGCTGTTGATAGACACTTAGGTTGCTTCCATGTCCTGGCTATTGTAAATAGAGCTGCAATGAACATTGTGGTACATGACTCTTTTTGTTTTGTTTTTTTGAATTATTGAATTTTATTTTATTTATTTATTTTTTATACAGCAGGTTCTTATTAGTCATCATTTTTATCCCCATCAGGGTATACATGTCAATCCCAATGGCCCAATTCATCACACCATCCACCCCACCCCTGCCGTTTTCCCCCCTCGGTGTCCATATGTTTCTTCTCTACATCTTTGTCTCAATTTCTGCCTTGCAAACCGGTTCATCTGTACCATTTTTCTAGGTTCCACATATATGTGTTAATATACGATATTTGTTTTTCTCTTTCTGACTTACTTCACTCTGTATGACAGTCTCTAGATCCATCCACATCTCAAAAAATGACCCAATTTTGTTCCTTTTATGGCTGAGTAATATTCCATTGTATATATGTACCACATCTTCT
>NC_041215.1:87968752-87970768 GCF_002837175.3 Physeter macrocephalus | reverse complement strand
GGTGTTAGGGAGTGTTCTAATTTCGTTCTTTTACATGTAGCTGTCCAGTTTTCCCAGCACCACTTATTGAAGAGACTGTCATTTCTCCACTGTATATCCTTGCCTCCTTTGTCATAGATTAGTTCACTGTAGGTGTATGGGTTTATCTCTGGGCTTTCTATCTTGTTCCATTGATCTATGTTTCTGTTTTTGTACCAGTACCATATTGTCCTGATTACTGTAGCTTTATGGTATAGTCTGAAGTCAGGGAGTCTGATTCCTCCAGTTCCTTTTTTTTACCCTCAAGACTGCTTTGGCTATTCAGGGTCTTTTGTGTCTCCATACAAATTTTAAGATTTTTTGTTCTAGTTTCATAAAAAATGCCATTGGTAATTTGATAGGGATTGCATTGAATCTGTAGATTGCTTTGGGTAGTATAGTCATTTTCACAATATTGATTCTTCCAATCCAAGAGCATGGTATATCTCTCCATCTGTTGATATCATCTTTAATTTCTTTCATCAGTGTCTTATAGTTTTCTGCATACAGCTCTTTTGTCTCCCTAGGTAGGTTTATTCCTAGGTATTTTATTCTTTTAGTTGCAACAGTAAATGGGAGTGTTTTCTTAATTTCACTCTCAGCTTTTTCATCATTAGTGTATAGGAATGCTAGAGATTTCTGTGCATTAATTTTGTATCCTGCAACTTTACCAAATTCATTGATTAGCTCTCGTAGTTTTCTGGTAACATGTTTAGGATTCTCTATGTATAGTATCATGTCATCTGCAAACAGTGACAATTTTACTTCTTCTTTTCCAATTTGTATTCCTTTTATTTCTTTTTCTTCTCTGATTGCCATGGCTAGGACTTCCAAAGCTATGTTGAATAATTGTGGTGAGAGTGGACATCATTGTCTTGTTCCTGATCTTAGAGGAAATGCTTTCAGTTTTTCACCATTGAGAATGATGTTTGCTGTAGGTGTGTTGTGTATGGCCTTGATTATGTTGAGGTAGGTTCCCTCTATGCCCACTTTCTGGACAGTTTTTGTCATAAATGGGTGTTGAATTTTGTCAAAAGCTTTTTCTGCATCTATTGAGATGATCATATGGTTTTTATTGTTCAATTTTTTAATATGGTGTATCACATTGATTGATTTGCATATATTGAAGAATCCTTACATCCCTGGGATAAATCCCACTTGATCATGGTGTATGATCCTTTTAATGTGTTGTTGGATTCTGTTTACTAGTATTTTGTTGAGGATATTTGCATGTATATTCATCAGTGATATTGGTCTGTAATTTTCTTTTTTTTCAGTATCTTTGTCTGGTTTTGGTATCGGGGTGATGGTGGCATCATAGAATGAGTTTGGGAGTGTTCCTTCCTCTGCAATTTTTTGGAAAAGTTTGAGAAGGATGGGTGTTAGCTCTTCTCTAAATGTTTGATAGAATTCACCTGTGAAGCCATCTGGTCCAGGACTTTTGGTTGTTGGAAGATTTTTTTTTAATTAATTTATTTGTTTATTTTTGGCTGCGTTGGGTCTTCGTTGCTGCGCACGGGCTTTCTCTAGTTGCGGTGAGCAGGGGCTGCTCTTCATTGCGGTGCATGGGCTTCTCATTGTGGTGGCTTCTCTTGTTGCAGAGCATGGGCTCTAGGCACACGGGCTCAGTAGTTGTGGCATGCAGGCTGCGTAGCTGTGGCATGAAGGCTCAGTAGTTGTGACTCGCGGGTTCTAGAGCGCAGGCTCAGTAGCTGTGGCTTGCTGGGTCTAGAGCACAGGCTCAGTAGCTGTGACTTGCTGGCTCTAGAGTGCAGGCTCAGTAGCTGTGCCTCGCGGGCTCTAGAGTGCCGGCTCAGTAGTTGTGGTGCACAGACTTAGTTGCTCCTCAGCATGTGGGATCTTCCCGGACCAGGGCTTGAACCCGTGTCCCCTGCATTGGCAGGTGGATTGTTAAACACTGCACCACCAGGGAAGCCCTGTTGGAAGATTTTTAATCAGTTTCAATTTCATTACTTGTGATTGGTCTGTTCATATTTT
>NC_041215.1:87899824-87967837 GCF_002837175.3 Physeter macrocephalus | reverse complement strand
GATTTCTTTCCTTCTGCTAACTTTGGGTTTTGTTTGTTCTTCTTTCTCTAATTCCTTTAGGTGTAAGGTTAGATTGTTTATTTGAGATGTTTCTTGTTTCTTGAGGTAGGCTTGTATAGCCATAATCTTCCCTCTTAGAACTGCTTTTGCTGCATCCTATAGGTTTTGGATCATCGTGTTTTCACTGTCATCTGTCTCTATGTATTTTTTGATTTCCCCTTTGATTTCTTCAGCGATCTCTTGGTTATTTAGTAACGTATTGTTTAACCTCCATGTGTTTGTGCTTTTTACGTTTTTTTCCCTGTAATTCATTTCTAATCTCATAGCATTGTGGTCAGAAAAGATGCTTGATATGATGTCAGTTTTCTTAAATATACTGAGGCTTGATTTGTGACCCAAGATGTGATCTATCCTGGAGAATGTTCCGTGCCATATATATTTATAATTGTTATATCTTCTTCTTGGATTGATCCCTTGATCATTATGTAGTGTCCTTCCTTGTCTCTTGTAACATTCTTTATTTTAAAGTCAGTTTTATCTAATATGAGTATTGCTACTCCAGCTTTGTTTTGATTTCCATTTGCATGGAATATCTTTTTCCATACCCTCACTTTCAGTCTGTATGTGTCCCTAGGTCAGAACTGGGTCTCTTGTAGACAGCATATATATGGGTCTTGTTTTCGTATCCATTTCTCAAGTCTGTGTCTTTTGGTTGGCGCATTTAATCCATTCACGTTTAAGTTTATATGTTATTTGTCGTTTTTCCCTTGCTGCTTTCAATAATTTTCTTTGTCTTTAACTTTTGCCAGTTTGATTACTGTGTGTCTCGGTGTGTTTCTCCTTGGGTTTATCCTGTATGGGACTCTCTGTGCTTCCTGGACTTGGGTGGCTCTTTCCTTTCCCATGTTAGGGAAGTTTTCGACTATAATGTCTTCAAATATTTTCTCATGTCCTTTCTGTCTCTCTTCTCTTTCTGGAACCCCTATAATGCGAATGTTGTTGAGTTTAATGTTGTCCCAGTGGTCTCTTAGTCTGTCTTCAGTTCTTTTCATTCTATTTTTCTTTATTCTGTTCCGCAGCAGTGAATTCCACCATTCTGTCTTCCAGGTCACTTATCCGTTCTTCTGCCTCAGTTATTCTGCTATTGATTCCTTCTAATGTAGTTTTCATTTCAGTTATTGTATTGTTCAACTCTGTTTGTTTGTTTGTTCTTTAATTCTTCTAGGTCTTTGTTAAACATTTCTTGCATCTTCTCCATCTTTGCCTCCATTCTTTTTCCGAGGTCCTGGATCATCTTCACTGTCATTGTTCTGAATTCTTTTTCTGGAAGGTTGCCTATCTGCCTTCATTTGCCATTTTTTCTGGGGTTTTATCTTGATCCTTCATCTGGTACATAGCCCTCTGCCCTTTCATCTTGTCTATCTTTCTGTGAATGTGGTTTTTGTTCCACAGGCTGCAGGATTGTAGTTCTTCTTGCTTCTGCTGTCTGCCTTCTGCTGGATGAGGCAATCTAAGAGGCTTGTGCAAGTTTCCTGATAGGAGGGACTGGTGGTGGGTAGAGCTGGCTGTTGCTCTGGTGGGCAGAGCAAAGTAAAACTTTAATCTGCTTGCCTGCTGATGGGTGGGGCTGGGTTCCCTCCCTGTTGGTTGTTTGGCCTGAGGCAATCCAACACTGGAGCCTACCTGGGCTCTTTGGTGGGCTAATGGCACACTCTGGAGGGCTCATGTCAAGGAGTACTTTGCAGCACCTCTGCTGCCAATTTCCTGTCCTCACGGTGAGCCACAGCCACCCCCAGCCTCTGCAGGAGATACTCCAACACTAGCAGGTAGGTCTGGTTCAGTCTCCCCTGGGGTCACTGCTCCTTCCCCTGGGTCCCGATGCATACACTACTTTGTGTGTGCCCTATGGGATTTGATTTTACTGTGATTGTGCCCCTCCTACCATCTCATTGTGGCTTCTCCTTTGTCTTTGGATGTGGGGTATCTTTTTTGGTGAGTTCCAGTATCTTCCTGTCGATGATTGTCCAGCAGCTAGTTGTGATTCTGGTGTTCTCACAAGAGGGGGTGAGAGCATGTCCTTCTACTCCGCCATCTTGGTTCCTAGCTCCTGTTTACGTATTTTTTGATATTAACTCCTTATCAGTCATATCATTTGCAAATATTTTCTCCCATTCAGTAGGCTGTCTTTTTGTTTTGTCAGTGGTTTCCTTTGCTGTGCAAAACCTTTTAAGTTTGATTAGGTCCCATTTGTTTATTTTTGCTTTTGTTTCCTTTGCCTAAAAAGACATCCAAAGAAATATTGCTACAGTTTATGTCAGAGTGTTCTGCCTATGTCTCCTTCTATGAGTTTTATGGTTTCCAGTGTTACATTTAGGTCTTTAATTCATTTTGAGTTTACTTTTGTATATTGTGGAGAAATTTTTCTTATTTTATTCTTTTACATGTAGCTGTCAAGTTTTCCCAGTACCACTTATTGAAAAGACTGTCCATTCTCCATTGTATCTTCTTGCCTCTGTTGTCATAGATTGACCATAAGTGCATGTGTTTATTTCTGGGCTCGCTATTTTCTTGCATTGACCTATGTGCCTGTTTTTGTGCTGGTACTATATTGTTTTGATGATTGTAGGTTTGTAGCATAGTCTGAAGTCTTGGGGGATGATACCTCCAGCTTTGTTTTTTTTTTTCCTCAAGATTGCTTTGGCTATTCAGGGTCTTTTGCAGTTCCATATAAAGTTTAGGATTATTCTATTTCTGTGAAAAATGTCCTGCATATTTTGATAGAGATTGCATTAAATCTGCAAATTGTTTTGAATAGTATACCATTTTAATAGTATTAATTCTTCCAATCCAAGAGCACAGAATATCTTTCCATTTCTTTGAGTCCTCTTTGAGTTCCTTTATCAATGTTATACAGTTTTCAGCATATATGTATTTTACCTCTTTGGTTAAGTTTATTCCTAGGTATTTTATTCTTTTTGATATAATTGTAAATGTGATTTTTTTCTTGAATTCTCTGATATTTAATTTTTAGTGTATAGAGAAGCAACAGATTTCTGTATATTAATCTTGTATCTGCAACTTTACTAAATTCTTTTATTAAGTCTAATAGTTTTTTGGTGGAGACTTTAGAATTTTCTATATGTAGTATCATGGCATCTGCAAATAGTGGCAGTTTTACTTCTTCCCTTCCAATCTGGAGGCTTTTAATTTCTTTTTCTTTTTGTCTGATTACTATTGCTAGGACTTCCAATACTGTGTTAAATAGAAATGGCAAGAGTGACCTCCTATGTTTTAAAGCTACTGCTGCCAGCTCAGCTTCTCCATTGGTTAACTCTGTACCTTCAAACACCTTCCTTCATTTTCTTGTCCATCTGCTATAGCAATGTCATAAGCTGGAAACCCTGGGCTGGATCTGGCATTGTTTGGCCCTATTAATATTTTAAAATGTTTTAAAGTAGTTGTCAACATTAAAAGCTTTTTCATAAAAATCCAGGCTTTTCTTGGTACATGGATTCTCTGGGTCTCTGTTTCTTCATGTCAACAATCCTTTGGACCTAAAGAGCTTCTGCTGCCCCATTTAGATAGGGCATGTTCTAACTGCCCTCATTTACTTTGCCTACTGTGCTATGTGAGTTTGAAACCCCTGAACTACAGAGTCTATCTTCTCTCTGGGAGATAAGGACATTAGTGCTCCTACCCTTCCCTTTATTTGGATCAGTGTATATTTATTTTTGTGTTGTTAATCTGAAAATCAATGACAGTATTTGCATTTTCATGACAAATTACTTTTATTTCTATGTTTTATTAAAAAAGTTAGCTCACTGGACTTCCCCAGTGGTGCAGTGGTTAAGAATCCACCTGCCAATGCAGGGGACATGGGTTCGAGCCCTGGTCCGGGATGATCCCACATGCCACGGAGCAACTAAGCCTGTGTACCACGACTACTGAGCCTGCACTCTAGAGCCCGCAAGCCACAACTACTGAGCCGCATGCCGCAACTACTGAAGCCCATGCGCCTAGAGCCCATGCTCCACAACAAGAGAACCCACCGCAATGAGAAGCCCGCACACTGCAACAAAGAGTAGCCCCTGCTCGCCGCAACTAGAGAAAGCTTGCATGCAGCAATGAAGACCCAACACAGCCAAAAATAAACAAATAAATTTATAAAAATAAAAAATAAAAAAATAGTTCACTGAAAAGCCAAGTGGTGGGCTAGACTTATATTTCTTACTCTAGTTTTTTTCTTTTTTTTAAAGAAACTTATTTATTTTTGGCTGTGTTGGGTCTTTGTTGCTGTGTGCAGGCTTTCTCTAGTTGCAGTGAGCAGCATCTACTCTTCATTGCAGCGTGTGTACTTTTCATTGCAGTGCGTGGACTTCTCATTGCAGTGGCTTTTCTTGTTGCGGAGCACGGGCTCTAGGCACCCAGGCTTCAGTAGTTGTGGCACATGGGCTCAATAGTCATGGCTCGCAGGCTCTAGAGCACAGGCTCAGTAGTCGTGGTGCACGGGCTCAGGTGCTCTGCGGCACGTGGGATCTTCCCAGACCAGGGATCGAACCGGAGTCCACTGCAATGGTGGGTGGATTCTTAACCACTGTGCCACCAGAGAAGTCCCCTTACTCTAGTTTTAATGCTACGATTACTCAAAGGAGAGAGTCTGAGTGCATTCTTCATTTCTACACCCCACTAATTACTTCCTATATATTCTGGTTTTTCCCAGACATGAATGTGCCCTTATACTTCCCCCTCCCTCCTCAGAGATTTCTTTCTCAGGGTCTCACTTTCTGGCTCCAATCTGACCTGGTCATCTTTAATCTTCTTGTTCAGTTGTCTTGTGATTTTGCTTCACTGCTCTCTTGGGTCAGAGCCATTGTTTCTTGGATCTCAATGCATTTTTTAAAATGCCTTCATTTAGTGAAGGCATACCATCAGCTAACTGCCTAAGAGAAAAAAATATTTATTTTTTTTTTAAGGAAACTTTTTTTTCTTTTTGGCCATGCCACATGATTCGCGGGATCTTAGTTCCCTGACCAGGGATCAAACTCCCTGAAGCATGGAGTCCTAACCAAGGAATTCCCGAGAAAATATCTTTATTACCTGCCTGCTATTTGTGTCTGGGTAGGTGTGTATAGAAGCCTAGGTTAAAAATATTTACCTCTCAGAACTTGAAAGTCTTTCCTTCACAGTTTTCCAACATATCCAGAGTTCCGATTATAGTCTAATTCTTGTTCTTCTGTAGGTAACTTAGTGTGTGTGTTTTTGTGTACGCGTATGTGTGTTTCTTGTCTGGAAGTTTTTAGGGCCTTCTGTTTGGTTCTGGAATTTAACAGTTTTACACTGAGTAAAAGTTAAAGTGCTTATAATGACCTGCAAGGCCCTCTATGGTCTGGCTCCCAATTCTCAGTTTCTCCTCAACCTTACTACTCTCCAGTAGCTTACTCCTCTCCAGCCACAGTAGCCTCCTTACCATTCCTTGAACTTGCCTAGCATGTGTTGGAGCCTGCTCTTTAGCTATTCTCACTACTGATATGCTCCACCCACAGATAGTCTCCTTCAAAGGCAGACTCTCCCTGCCTACCTTATTTAATACTGCAACCCTCCTGCTGCTGCCCCTGTACTCTCAATCCCTCTTACCTTGTTCTACCTTTTTCTCTATTCTATAACATATTTGTAACATACTATAACATTTACTTACGCTAAGTGTTTATTGTCTATCTCTCACTGAGAGAATCAAATCTTCATGAGATGAAGAAATTTACTTTGTTATCTTAAATGCCTAGAACAAAGCCCTGTACCTTATAAGTGCTCAATAAATTTTTGTTGAATGATATTGGTTATGTTGAACTCATACAGCTAGCTCATAAATGATTCCTATTCACGCAGGCCAAAGGAAGGATGACAGGATCACAGTGTTCTATTAGTGGAAGAGTTGAACCTAAGATGTACTCACTTTGAGATTACAGTCTTGTCATTTATCAAGAAAGAAACTGGCTTGCATTTCAGATGGACTGGTATAAGTCAATAGCTCTGTAGTTTGTGGGGTGCAAAGAGTTGTTCTTTAAAAAAATGGGATATGTTAAACACCAAATCCATGGATGGAACTTTTTTTGGACATTAATTTGAGGGACCAAACATGAAGCTGTAAAAGAAACCAACCAATTCTACCAGGGTTGGTAACAGCTTTAATGAAAAACTTTGGGGGAAAAAAAGAATATTTCTTTTACATTATTTTTGGACTTCAAAATATTATCCTGTTCCACACCCTCGAACCCCTCTCACGAAGATAACCAACTACAGTAGTGTAAACTTATTTAATTCAATAAAACACACACTTCAGCTGATGCAGTTAATTCTAATGAAAACTGAAAGATCACAGCATAGAGTTTAAAGAACAATTGTTCATTGATGGTTTATATACATTTGTGAGAATTGTTTATAAGTGGACTTGCATACCTATTTTTTCTTTCATTCATTTATTCTCCAAAAATGTGTTGAATGCTGATACAATCCTAGCCTTCAAGGTTCATGCAGTCTAGATCAAGAAAACAGACAAGTGGACAGGCCTAAACTTACACAGTGAGTGTTAGAATCCAATTTTCTGATTCTGTAGAATACTGTTCAGAATTTAATTTAAAATTCACATTTTCAGTACTTAGTCAAATGCAAAATATAATTTACAAACACTTTAAACATCCATTGTTGAAATGTGAGATGCACTTTTGACTTTTAAACATCTATTTTATACCCATGTTGCAAACAAAACATGATTCTATAAATTCTGACTAGAAGTCTTATTGCATCTTATAATGACTACATTCCTGTTTTTGAAGTGTCTTATCCACATTATATTTGAGTGTCTCAAAACACTGTGTATAGGGCTTCCCTGGTGGCTCAGTGGTTGGGAGTCTGCCTGCCGATGCAGGGGACACGGGTTCATGCGCCAGTCCGGGAGGATCCCACGTGCCGTGGAGCAGCTGGGCCCGTGAGCCATGGCCGCTGAGCCTGCGCGTCCGGAGCCTGTGCTCCGCAGCGGGAGAGGCCACAACAGTGAGAGGCCCACGTACCGCAAAAACCAAAAAACAAAACAAAACAAAAAAAACACTGTGTATAATATGTATGCCTGGATGCTGGATTTATTAAGCAGAAAAGAAGAGGCAGAATATAGTAGTCATTAATGGAGCCAGGTTTCACATGTCAAGGAAAATTTCACAGAAGAGGCCAGTTTGAAGAGTATCTTCAAGATGAGACATGGAATTGGAGCAGTTCGGGCCAATATTCTGTTAATAGCTATATAATCATCATGGACAAATCTATTTTCCCCTGCATAGTGTCAGGACACATGATGACCTCTAGCCGGGCTGAAATTTTTTTTTTTTTTTGAATTTTTGAATTTTATTTTATTTATTTTTTTATACAGCAGGTTCTTATTAGTCACCCATTTTATACACATCAGTGTATACATGTCAATCCCAATCTCCCAATTCACACCATTTTTTAAAATAAATTTTATTTATTTTTGGCTGCGTCTGGTCTTAGTTGTGGCATGTGGGATCTTCGTGAGGCATGCGGGATCTTTTGTTGTGGAGAGTGGGCTTCTCTCTAGCTGTGTCATACAGGTTTTCTCTTCTCTAGTTGTGGCACTCAGGCTCCAGGGCATGTGGGCTCTGCAGTTTGCAGCACGTGGGCCCTCTAGTTGAGGTACGTGAGCTCAGTAGTTGTGGTGTGTGGGCTTAGCTGCCCCACGGCATGTGGGATCCTAGTTCCCCGATCAGGGATGGAACCCACATCCCCTGCAGTGTAAGGTGGATTCTTTACCACTAGACCACCAGGGAAGTCCCCGGGCTGAACTTTTAAAGTTCAACATGTTTATGTGCTTTTAAAATTTCACTTGACAGCAACCTACTTGATATTCATTTGGCCAAAATGGTATTTAAAAATACTGTGTATAAATGGCCACCTGAATACATTTCCCCCTTAAATTCTAACTCTTGAGACTGTGAGGAGTTTTTATGTTAAGGCTTATTCACACCAAGAAATGTCAACGTTTGTTGCCAACTAGTTATGATTAAGGAGGACTGAAAATGAGGCTCTAGACTTTCTTTTTTTAAATTGAGAATTATTGCTTGGATTCAATTTTTATGGCTTGATCCCATAATGGATGAATTGGCCTACTTATGAGGGAACACATTTCATGTAGGGTAGATATGTGTGTGGGTATTTATCCACTGAGTTTATGTAGTGTATATTTTATCCCAAATGAAGAATATTAAAAAATATTTACTTGAAAATAAGTCATAAAATTTAAATAGTGAACAAGAGAGAAAGACTAAGGATAGTTGGACAGAAGGGGAGAAGGGATACAGTTACTTGGAAGAAGTAAGATAGAGAATAAAGCAAAGGCAATATAAAAAAACAACTCAGCATAGCAGGCAATATAACTGATATATTAAGCAGCTAAGGTTATTATGTAATTGATATATTGAGCAACTAAAGTTATTTGATTCTTGGTGCTAGAAGGCATGATTATACTGTTGTAATTTATTTTTTAAAAAAGGGAAAATATGCTTCATTAGATAATGGCTTTGACATTTGACATTTTATTTTTTACTGAAATATAGTTGATTTACATGTTGTGTTAGTTTCTGGTGTAGAGCAAAGTGGTTCAGATATATATTTGTTTGTGTGTGTGTGTGTATTCTTTTTCATATACTTTTCCATTATGGTTTATTACAGGATATTGAATATAGTTCCCTGTGCTTGTTGTTTATACATTTGACATTTTATATAGCAGATTTAAACACATGTAAGTATTGTTCAGTTCTATAAGGCCAAAATACTTTACAAACTTCTCAAATTTCACATGTAGAAAGTCATGCAAACTAAATGAATACCAAACACTTAGCCCCCTAAAATACGTTAGTGACTCTTGAGGGCCATAAGTAAGAAACAAATTTCTTTTGCTCCTGAAGATCTAACAATCTACTTTGGAAGACAACATATAGAATAATTGGAGAATAGTAAAGTGCTGAATAAAAGCTTATGCTTTCTTATAAACAAATGCTAAATTATGTGGTAGAGAGTGAGATATTTATAGAAATTTAGAAATCAATGTGGAGTAAAGAAGTCAGCAAAAGCTTCATAGAGGAAGACAGAGTTTGAGTTTGAAGGATGAATCCAGGTGGGAAAATACTATGAAATGAAGTATGAAAATATAAATTAGCCAACTTCCACAAAATACTTTTGTATGGAAAATGTAATAATTAAAAAACTCAAAGCACAAATCAAAACCAAAAGGTATCACCTCACATTCATTAGGATGGCTATTATCAAAGAGGAAATAGCAAGGGTTGGTGAAGAGTTAGAGAAATTCGAACCCTTGTGAACTGTTGATGGAAATGTAAAATGGTGCAGCCACTATGGAAAACATTATGGGATTCCTCAAAAAATTAAAACTAGAATTACCATATGATCCAGAAATTCCACTTCTAGGTAAATATCCAAAAGAACTGAAAGCAGAGTGTCAGAGATATTCATAGCAGCATTAAACAATCTCTAAAACGTGGAGAACTTAGAACTACTACCCATTGCTAACATTTTTCCTTCTGAGATAATATTTCAACTCTCCATCCTTACTTTCTAGGTAATTTTCAACTTTTAATACTTATTTATCCTTTCTTATTTTTACTCTAGTTTTCTCTCATGTTCACTAAATAGTGGCCCTTTAAAATATTTGTTACACTTACACCTGAGATTATAGTGAAAGAGTATGTCTTAGTTTTCTACTAATCATTAGTTCAACTAAGAGGCATCTAACTCCTAAGATAATCTTTGCCTATTAAATCTCAAATAACTACCTTCATTCCTATACCCATTTAGACTAAATTAGATTTCTTTGACTTTTCAATTGGCAAGACCAAGAATGTAGGCCTTCAGTAGTGGTCTTGCATAGAAAGACATAAATCTAGAGTCTGTTGCTTTGACAGGCACATTTTTGTTCTAACTCACGGACTGTTTGGTAGTAGTTCATAGGTTTGCCTGAACTTCTTGAACAGCAGAACTTGTCAACTATTCGGAAATCAAAACACCAGGTCAACGGTAGATAAAGCAGATATTTCCTTCCCCAATTTCTAGAGCCTTAAGAAGCAGAAGCCCCCAAAACTAGTGGGTGATGTGTCCCTTGCTGGAGCTGGACTGAATACGGAAAGTGGTAACACCGTGACTATGGATCATCCCCTCTGGTGTTCATGTGACCAGTGGGGCTGCAACTCATTTGGATATAGGACTGTAGTTGTAGGAAACACTAAGACTGTGCTTAGGTGAATCTGTTCCTTAGCTGATCCCAGCCAATATTTTTTTCAATGCATAAGAGATTTTTGGAGATAATTTTGTTTCAAATTGAACTTTACCATGTTAGTATTACCTATTAAGTACCACCCCAGTTTAATCTTTTGTATTGCAAGAGGAAACAGGTGATCATTATCAAATTACCACTATCACTAATTCCTTCAAACAGACTTCCAAACCACTGGTCTCTGTTGCAGAGATCCTACTCATTCTGACCCCTTTATCCCCACTATTTCCATTGCAGTTTTCACCTCCTGATGTGAGCAGAACTTTCTCTTCATAGTCTTTAAAAATAATTATTCATAGACTGTTGTGAAATCTAAAAATAATATTACAGCAAAAATGTAGGTGCTTGAATCCTTCCCAATTTTCTCCTCTCAAACCAAGGGAATCTCCTTTTTAAAAGCTACTAGACTCAGTAGGACTGTATTTGTGCCTCCTACTTGGGGCATGATGGCTTACCTAAGAATCTTTCTGGGCCCAATTTGTATGTGTGCATGTGTACCTCATGGCTGGGACATGCAAAGAATCTTGAGAGTTGCTCCTAGGTTCCCTCGAGAACTAAATTCATGTAACATCGGAAGGAATGATGGGCGCTACTCAAGAAGACAGGGCAAGGGTAAGAAAAACTGTGGCTCCGAGGACTATGGAAGCACATCCGAAGCCAAGGGGAAGCCTGTGTTCTGCCTTAGAACACAGAAGGAGGAGTTGAGGGGACGGGGGTTGTATTGAATATATCCCAGACTAGAATCCATGTGAGTCCATTTCGTACATTAATTATACAGCAATTTACTGTATACCATGTTTCTTAAATGAATAATATTATTCAAAGGTGTTCAGAATCATCCTATTTGAATAATGCTGCACAACACACAAAACTCTCTTAAAGTGCTGTTTATAGGGAAAAAGTTTAGTTTCTCATAAACACAAGTTTTTGTACAGAAGCAGTACTGAGAGAATAACAGCGAACTGTTGGGCTGCAGAGAGAGAAAGAGATCAATTGATCCAGGGCCGGAAAGAGAGATTCAGTTCAGGAAAGAGCATCCCTGAGAGGAGCAGGCACTGATGGCTGGCAATTCAAAGCTGTGGTATCCATCAAAGGCATGGGCTAGGCGCTGCCAGGCAAGGAAATGGCCCTTAGGAACAGCAGAGAAGGTCACTTTAGGGAGATGATGTACCCTGCCCCCCAGGTCACCCTTTCAGAAGATGGTGAGACTTCTGTGTATCATCAGTCTTTAGTTTTATTAGTCTGGTTCGACTAGACAATCTCTAGTCAATTCTTTCTGTCTGAGAATTCAGTCTTATGACCTGAGTGAGGAAACAGCATCATAATTTTCAAGCATTCTGACAGCTTGGGCCAATTACACAGGCTCTAAACAGTGAAATGGCTCTCAGGTTCCAAGCTGGGAGGGAGGAATGATAGGAAAATGAATTGCACATATTCTCTTCCAAAATAGTCCTACTTAGTGCCAACCAATTCCATCTTTATTCTGTAGTAATTTTCCTACGTTTCCTAATTCAGCAAACAGATTTATATCTGGCAAAGAGATGATTATAAATTTGTCATTTGGTGTTCTGCATAAAAGTTCGGTTATATCTTCGTTATAAAGTCAATATGTTGCTTTGTGTGTGTGTGTGTGTGTGTGTGTGTGTGTGTGTGGTACACGGGCCTTTCACCGTTGTGGCCTCTCCCGTTGCGGGGCACAGGCTCCGGACGCGCAGGCTCAGCGGCCGTGGCTCACGGGCCCAGTCGCTTCGCGGCATGTGGGATCTTCCCGGACCGGGGCGCGAACCCGTTTCCCCTGCATCGGCAGGCGGACTCTCAACCACTGCGCCACCAGGGAAGCCCCAATATGTTGCTTTTTAAAAATTAACTTAGTTATTTAAAAATTTTATTATGGAAATTTTCAAATAGAAAAGAA
Source organism: Physeter macrocephalus (assembly GCF_002837175.3). NCBI lineage: Eukaryota > Metazoa > Chordata > Mammalia > Artiodactyla > Physeteridae > Physeter > Physeter macrocephalus. Next base: position 87,955,571 of record NC_041215.1, on the reverse strand, counting down.
AAAATTTAATACTATACCAAACCCTAATTTGTCCATTTTATTCAGCTCCAATAGTTAATAAGATATCACAGTCTTATTTCATTAACAACCACTTCCAGCCCCTAGATTATTATTTTTTCCCTTTTTTTGGTTATGTTTTATTTCGTTTTCCCCCACATCCTAGTCACTGAATTACTTTCAAGAAAATCCCAGACATTTTATTTTGTAGATACCATTAACATACCTGAAAACAATTCCCCTTCATTGAATACTTGTTTAATATCAAATATACACTCAGTGTTCTAAATATCCCCAACTGTTTCATAAAATTTTTTGCAGTCTGTTTGTTCAAAATCTAAATGAAGTCCATACGTTGCCTTTAGCTAATATAACTCAAAAGCCCCTCTCTCTAATATCTCTTTTAATCTATAGATTACCCTTCCGTCTGTATTTTTTTCTTGCTTTTTTTAAAGAAACTATGTCATCTGTCCTACAAAATTTCTCACTTTCTTGATTTCTGTTGCCTGCATATGTTTTTGTTTTTAAACACGTTATCTCATTTTGTCTACATACGTACCTGATGAAGTAGAAAGAAGAGATAGTTTTACCACTGAGCAAAGGAGTTGATCAGGGTACAGAGAGATAAAGCGGTTTGTCCAAACTTGGAGTTAATAAGTAGTTGAACCAAAACTAGAATCCAGGAAACACATTTCTTAAACCAGGGCTCAGCTCTTTTTACCCAAACACTGAACCTCTTATTTCATGAATTAAAGCAGTATTAAAACACGAAATATCCTGAGGAGCCTTTGAATGAAAAAATTAAAATATTATTAGTACAGTTTAATGTTTTATAATTTCTTAAAAGTAATCCATGTACACTGTTATCTAGGCAGCATTTGTCATGAATGGGAATCACTGAGCCTCAATATATGTATATATGTTTACTTGTCTACAGTAGTATATATGCCTATATGACTGTCTTAAATTTATTCTTTCGTATCATTCACATGCTTGAGTATTTCTTTGTCTTAGTTGCTATACTAGATTATAAACTTTTGGATGCAAAGTACAGTGTTAGTTTCTCTGCAGTTTCTCATAGTCAAATGTATGTGACTGATATTCAGGATTTTTGGTGAAAAACAAAGGCAAACTGGGCTGTGTGAATTATCATTCAGTACTGAAGTAGGAACAGCATTTTCTGAGTAATGAAATACCTTCTACGTCTCTGCTTATTTTTCACTGCCATCTACTGGTGCCTGGTGTTATTTCTGATTAAGATCTTTCAGGGGAAGTCTGTCATAGGGACTGAATGGAGAAAAAAGAAATTATGAAGTCATAAAAATTCTTTGAGAAAGTTCCTTTCAAAGGAATATGTGCTTTCTTGGTAAGTAAAGCTACCTTAAGTGTACAATAAAAATTACTAACTTCTAAAAATTTCCATATCTATTATAATACCCTCTAAGCACTATAAAATTAAACTATAATTAAACTAATTAAACTTATAGATCATCTGCTACAAATTTTGGGGCATAAAATGAGTATAACTTCTATAGAGTAAAATTAAAATTATATTTAAATGTAAGCAAAGAGACTGAAGGATTGTTGTAAAATAGCAGGTCAGAAATGATAAAGGGCTGAAATAATATAGTAGAGATCTGTGAAGAGCACAGAATCTAGATATAAAGATGAGGTAGTATATGTAGATGAAATGACTGATTGATGGCTTAGGGACAATGAAGAGGGAATTATGATGACTCCAAAGTTTTAATTGGACCCGTAGAATAACTACCTTAACAAAGTGTAAATTCTAAGGAAGAACACATTTGAAAGAGAAATATAAGTTCAGTTTTGGACATGCTAAGTTTGGTATTTGTTGATTCAATGCCCTTGGTTGCACTGTCAATTAAACATGTGTTCAATGGTAACTAAATTTACCATGATCACTTCATGATGTATACAAATGTCGAATCATTACGTTGTTATGTGACTGATATTCAGGATTTTTGGTGAAAAACAAAGGCAAACTGGGCTGTGTGAATTATCATTCAGTACTGAAGTAGGAACAGCATTTTCTGAGTAATGAAATACCTTCTACGTCTCTGCTTATTTTTCACTGCCATCTACTGGTGCCTGGTGTTATTTCTGATTAAGATCTTTCAGGGGAAGTCTGTCATAGGGACTGAATGGAGAAAAAAGAAATTATGAAGTCATAAAAATTCTTTGAGAAAGTTCCTTTCAAAGGAATATGTGCTTTCTTGGTAAGTAAAGCTACCTTAAGTGTACAATAAAAATTACTAACTTCTAAAAATTTCCATATCTATTATAATACCCTCTAAGCACTATAAAATTAAACTATAATTAAACTAATTAAACTTATAGATCATCTGCTACAAATTTTGGGGCATAAAATGAGTATAACTTCTATAGAGTAAAATTAAAATTATATTTAAATGTAAGCAAAGAGACTGAAGGATTGTTGTAAAATAGGTCAGAAATGATAAAGGGCTGAAATAATATAGTAGAGATCTGTGAAGAGCACAGAATCTAGATATAAAGATGAGGTAGTATATGTAGATGAAATGACTGATTGATGGCTTAGGGACAATGAAGAGGGAATTATGATGACTCCAAAGTTTTAATTGGACCCGTAGAATAACTACCTTAACAAAGTGTAAATTCTAAGGAAGAACACATTTGAAAGAGAAATATAAGTTCAGTTTTGGACATGCTAAGTTTGGTATTTGTTGATTCAATGCCCTTGGTTGCACTGTCAATTAAACATGTGTTCAATGGTAACTAAATTTACCATGATCACTTCATGATGTATACAAATGTCGAATCATTACGTTGTACACCTCAAAATAATAACAATAAAAGAATATAAAAAAGAAAAAATATGAGTATAACTTCTAGCCAACAATTCTTATCACAGTTGAATTACTGGCAAATTAATTTTAACAAATTTAACAATATAGAACGATACTGATGGTTGTTAATTAGAGTGTATATTATACATACATGTGCTAGGTTCTGAAAACAGAGCAGAACATAAGAAAGCCATGGCTTTAATCCTAAGAGAAGATATTGTAAATATTGGAGAAAGTAGAAAAATTTCTCATTTAGGCTTTTTCTAAGTTTATGCAAAACACATCAACAAAATGAATTCTAAAAGTAATCTCTGTAGTAAAATAGGTATGTTTTTTGCATTTTGAATTTATCATTATAGTTAATACAGATTAAATTAGCTTTCCTAACCCCTTATATAGTGATTTAGATTAAGCCCTTTTGATATGTCATATTATTGAGTCTTGTGTTCTTTGGTGACTTGTTTTTGGGAGAGAATGAATTGCTGAGGTAGTTTTAAAAATCACAATGCAGTTGATCTAACAATAACCTCAGTTTTTATAGTAAACCAACCATATGAAACATTGCTATTCCAAGCCTGAAAAATTTATTATATAAATACACATATCACTTTTATAAATCATTAAACATTTTTTTCACTTGTTTAGCAACATAGAAAGTAAAAGAAACAACATGCAGAACTAAGAAAAGAAAGGTTAGTGACTAGTTAGGGTAAGTCTAAATTTAAATTTACTCAAAAATAGAGTAATACTATTTTGATTACTGTAACTTTGAAATATAATCTTTCTCAAGATTGCTTTGGCTATTTGGGGGTCTTTTGTTGTTCTGTACAAATTTTAAGATCATTTGTTGTAGTTTTGTGAAAAATTCCATTGGAATTTTTAAAAAATTAATTAATTTTTGGCTGTGTTGGGCCTTTGTTGCTGTGCACGGGCTTTCTCTAGTTGCAGTGAGCTGGGGCTACTCTTTGTTGCAGTGTACAGGCTTCTTATTGTGGTGGCTTCTCATGTTGCAGAGCACGGACTCTAGGCGTGCAGGCTTCATAGTTGTGGCACATGGACTCTAGAGTGCAGGCTCAGTAGTAGTGGCGCATGGGCTTAGTTGCTCCATGGCATGTGGGATCTTCCCAGACCAGGGATTGAACCTGTGTCCCCTGCATTGGCAGGCAGATTCTTAAGCACTGTGCCACCAGGGAAGTCCCCCCATTGGAATTTTGATAGATGTTGCATTGAACCTACAGATTGCTTTGTGTAATATGGACATCTTAACAATATTCTTCCGATCCATGAGTATGGAATGTCTTTCCATTTACATGAGTCTTTTCAATTTCTTTTATCAATGTCTTATAGTTTTTAGTGTACAGGTCTTTGACCTCTTTGGTTAAATTTATTCCTAGATATCCTTTTTGATGCAATTGTAAATGGAATTGTTTTCTTAACTTCTCTGACAGTTTATTAGTTTATAGAAATGCAACTGATTTTGTGTATTCATTTTGTATCCTGCAACTTTACTAATTTATTAGTTCTAACAGTTTTTTTGTAGAGTCTTTAGGGTTTTCTATATATAATATCATGTCATCTGGAAGTAGAAACTGTTTTACTTCTTCCCTTCAGATTTGGATGCCATTTATTTCTTTTTCTTGCCTAATTGCTCTGGCTAGGGCTTCCAGTACTATGCTAAATAAAAGTGGCAAGGGTGGACATCCTTTTCATGTTCTTGATCTTAGAGAAAAAGCTTTCAACTTTTCACCATTGACTATGCTGTTAGCTTGTCACACACAGCCTTTATTATGTTGAGGTACCATTCCTTCGATACCTACTTTCTTGAGAGTTTTTATTATGAATAGATGTTGAATTTTGTCAAATGACTTTCCAGCATATATTGAGATGATCATATGATTTTTATTTTTCATTTTAAAATTGTGATTAGCAGATGATTTGCAGATGTTGAACCATCTTGCACCTCTGGAATAAATCCCACTTGGTCATGGGGTTTCATCCTTTCATTGTATTTTTGTAAATTTATTTTTGGCTGCATTGGGCCTTTGCTGCTGTGCGCGGGCTTTTCTCTGGCTGCGGAGAGCGGGGGCCACTCTTCCTTGCAGTGTGTGGGCTTCTCATTGCAGTGGCTTCTCTTGTTGTGGAGCATGGGCTCTAGGCACGTGGGCTTCAGTAGTTGTGGCACATGGGCTCTAGAGCGCAGGCTCAGTAGTTGTGGCACACGGGCTTAGTTGCTCCACGGCATGTGGGATCTTCCCGGAGCAGGGCTCGAACCCATGTCCCCTGCATTGGCAGACGGATTCTTAACCACTGCACCACCAGGGAAGTCCCCTTTCACTGTATTTTTAAATTAGGTTTGATGATAATTTGTTGAGGATTTTTGCATCATTGTTCATTAGGGATATTGGCCTGTAATTTTCCTTTCTTATAGTTTCCTTGACTGGTCTTGGTATTGGGGTAATGCTTGCCTCCTAAAATGAGTTTGGAAATTTCCCTCTTCGATTTTTTGGAAGAGTTTGAGAAAGGTTGCCATCTGGTCTTAGACTTTTGTTTGTTGGAAAGTTTCTGATTACTAATTCAACCTCCTCACTAGTAATGGGTCTGTTCAGATTTTCTGTTTCTTTATAATTCAGTCTTGGTAGGTTGTATTTTCTAGGAATTATCCATTTCTTCTCATTTATCCAACTTAAAGTTTTGTCAATTTTATCTTTCCAAGAAACCATCTCTTAGTTTCATTGATCTTTTCTGTTTACTTTTTAGTCTGTTTCATTTATTTCTGCTCTGATATTTATTTCCTTCCTTCTACTACCGTTGGGCTTTGTTTGTTCTTGTTTTTCTAGTTCCTCTAGGAGTAAAGTTAGGCTGTTTATTTGACACTTTTCTTGTTTCTTGAGGTAGGCTTTTTATTGCTGTTTGCTTCTTAGAAATGCAGCATCCCATCTTTTGGTATTTTGTATTTCCACGTTCGTCTCTCTTTTTTTTTTTTTTTGCGGTACGCAGGCCTTCCACTGCCACGGCCTCTCCCGCTGCGGAGCACAGGCTCCGGACGCGCAGGGCCAGCGGCCATGGCTCATGGGCCCAGCTGCTCCGTGACATGTGGGATCCTCCCGGACAGGGGCATAACCCGTATCCCCTGCATTGGCAGGAGGACTCTCAACCACTGCACCACCAGGGAAGCCCCTCAGGTTATTTTTTTATTTCTCTTTTGATTTCTTCTTTGACCCATTTGCTGTTCAGGAGCATAGTTTAATCTCTGCATATCTGAAAATTTTCCAGTCTTCCTTTTATAATTGTTCTAGTTTCACACCATTGCGGTCAGAGGATATGCTTGATATGATTTCAAACTTCTTAAATTAAGACTTGTTTTGTGGCCTAACATATGATCTATCCTGAATAATGTTCCATGTACATTTGAAAAGAATGTGTATTTTTCTGCTCTTGGATGAAATGTTCTGTAAATGTCTGTTAAGTCCATCTGGCCAAACGTGTTGTTTAAAAGGCCAATGATTCCTTATTGATCTTCTGTCTGGAAGATCTATCCATTGATAAAAGTGGGATATTGAAGTCCTTTACTATTATTGTATTGCTGTCAATTTTTCCCTTTAAATCTGTTAATAATTACTCTATATATTTAGGTACTCCTATGTTGGGTGCATAAATATTTACAAATGTTACATTTTCTTGTTGGACTGACACCATTATTATATAATGACCTTCTTTGTCACTATTACTTGCTTTGTGCTAAAGTCTATTTTCTCTGGTATGAGTATGGCTATCCCAGCTTTCTTTTGGTTTCCATCTGCATGAAATCTTTTCCTATCCCTTCACTTTGAGACTGTGTCCTTAAAGCTGAAGTGAGTCTCTTGTCAGTAGCATATAGTTGGTTTTTTTTTTTTTTTAAATCCATCCAGCCATTCTATGTGTTTTGATTGGAGATTAAATTCATTTACATTTAGATTAATTATAGGTTGGTGAGGACTTACTAATACCATCTCTTAATTGTTTTCTGGCTATTTTGTAGTTCCTTTGTTCTGCTTCTCTGTTGCCTTCATCTGTGAATTGATGATGATCTGTAATGATATGCTTTGATTGTCTTCTCTTTATCTCTTGTGACTCTACTGTAGGTTTTTGCTTTGTGGCTACTATGAAACTTACATAGATAATATTTTATATATAACAGTCTGCTTTATGCTATAACAATTTAACTTCAGTAACCTACAAAAACTCTACCCTTTTACTTCCCTCTCTTATGTATTTGATGTTACAATTTACATCTTTTCTTGTGTATCAAATTATTGTAATTCATTATTTTTGTGACTTGTCTTTTAACCTTTGTAACTAGATTTGTAAGTGATTAACTCACCAGCATTAGAGTATTCTGAATCTAATTATATATTTACCTCTACCAGTGAGATTTATGTTTTCATAAGTTTTCCTGTTACTAACTAGTGTCATTTCAGTTCAGCTTAAAGAATCCCCTTTAACATTTGTTGTAAGCTTTGTCTAGTGGTGATGAAGTCTTTCAGCCTTTGCTTTTCTGGAAAACTCTTCTACAATTCTGAAGGACAACTTTGCCAGGTAGACTATTCTTAGTTGGCAGTTTTTTGTTTCTTTCAGCATGTTGACTACACCTTGCTACTCCCTCCTGGTCCGCAAAGTTTCTGCTAAAAAAATCTACTTATAGTCTTATAGGGGTTCCCTTGTATGAAACAAGTTTTTTTTTTTTTTTTTCTTGCTGCTTTAAAGATTCTGTCTTTTGCAATTTAGTTATAACTTGTCTTAGTGTGAGTCTCTTTAGATCATCATATTTAGAACTCTGAGCTTCCTGGATCTGGGTGTCTGTGTCTTTTCCCAGGTTTGGGAAGCTTATAGCCATTATTTCTTCAAATTTTTCTGCCCTTTCTGGGACCCCTGTAATGCAAATACTGGGTTGCTTGATGGTGTCCTATAAGCTATTTTTACTCTTTTTCATTCTTTCACTTTTCACTGCTCTGATTGCATGAATTCCACTTTTTTTCTTTGACTTCACTGATACTTTTTCTACTTCATTTAGTGTACTGTTGGCCCCTCTACTGAATTTTTCCGTTCAGTTATTGTATTCTTCAGCTCTGTAATTTTTACTTGCTACATTCTTTCTTATATTTTCTGTGTTGAAATTCTCATTTTGTTCATGCATCATTCTCCTGACCTCAGTGAGCATCTTTATGACTATATTTTGAAACTTGATTAGATAAATCACTACCTCCATTGCATTAAGGTCTTTTTCTGAGGTTTTATCTAGCTCTTTATTTGGAACATAGTCCCCTGTTTCTTCATTTTCCTTGACTCTGTGTTGGTTTCTATGCATTAGGTAAAACCAGCTCTCCCACTTTTGAAGGACTGGTCTTGTGTAGATGAACCTTATCATTTAACCATGCCCTAGCTCTTGGTTCTCACATCTTTGTGATCTTCCAAGCAGACTTCTTTGTTCTTAGTGGCTCTCAGTAGTGGAGAGTGTACCAAGACCTGTCAGTGTCCCAAAGGGGATGGATCTCCGTCCCGCACTTAGATGCAGGCTGATTGGAAACTATTCCCAGGCAGCAGCTTTTAGAGTATGCAAATACACCTCTTGAGGAAGACTGGGAGATGGCATTTCTGTCTGCTCTCTTTGCACTGAGGCTTGTGGGGAACTGCTTGTTTGCTACAGTCCTATGGGATCCACAAGCACTGCTGGCCACCAGAACCAGGTGTTCAAGGGATATCCCCTGGGTGGCAGCCATAATAGCTGGGGTGCCAGATGTTTGCACAAACTCCTTCTCTGGAGGTGCTGGTGATCTGGTGTGAGGCAAAGGGAGCACACAAAGATGGTGCCTGACAGCCTCCATGGTCTCTGTAGAGTAGTAATGTAGTGAGTCCCTAGGAGTGTGCTAATGTAGAAGACTGCCGTTCAGGCTAAGGCATTTAGGATAAGCAAATAGGCCTGTTCCATGTAAAGACTGGGCAGTTTCAGTATGTTCCCTCTGTGCTAGGCCTTGTGGGATTAGCCATGGTGAGTCCATGCAATCCTGTAAGGAACTGCTTCTCAGATTGCACTAGCCTTGTGGGTCTCAGGGAGGCAAGCCCTGCTGGCTTTCAAAGCTATATGCTTTGGGGGCCCATCTCTTGGGTCCAAGTCTTAAAAGTTGGAGCACCAGCTGTGGGGTCTGAACCTTTTGATCCTCAGGGAGAAACTGGTAGTCCTGAGTTCCCTCTTGGTCGTGTCATTGTGCCAGGTGGGGTTTATGGTGAGATAGTGTCTCAGCCTCTCCTACCCATTCCAGTGTGGGTTTTTTCTCATTCACCTGATGTGTAAGAGTTGCTCAGCTAGATTCTAGATTTCTTTCACAGGGAATTGTTCTGTATACAGCTGTAAATTCAATTTGTCCATGGGAGGAGGTGAGTTTGGGAGTCCTCTTGTACTGGAACCTACTGATTATTTTTTAAAAAATATTTTACCTCCTCAAGATGTTTGGAATAGCAGTAGTTTAATGAAGAATTGTCTATCACTTGTTAGACCAGAGGGCAGACTGATGAAGAACACATTTCTGGGTTTTCCTCTTTCCTACTGTGTCTGGTCATGAGGCCCAATCTCAGGTACTAAGTGTATGGTTTGTCTCAGGAGCCCTCGATGGACCAAGTTTCTCCACATGCTGGGACCCTTCTGTTGGACTTTTCTACTGATCTATTTTATTTACCCACTTTTGAATCTTAAGCAAACCCTAATTTAGAGCAGCACAGACCTTTTTGCATATGATTACTAATTTTCAGGACATCAGGCTACTAAATAATTCACTCAAGTGACAAGATAATGCAATCAAGTGGTCAAGATACCACATTCCTGGATTTAATATTGATATGGGACAGTTTGGCATCAGCCTCTATCTGTTATTCTGCTCACAAAATATATCCAGCTGCTAACAAGGGGATTGGGTGACAGTACAGTTGACCCTTGAACAATGTGTGGGTTAGGGTTGCCAACCCCCAGCACAGTCGAAAACTCATGTGTAACTTTAGAGTTGGCCCTATGTATCTGAAATTCTGCATCCATGGATTCAACCAACCATGGATCATGTAGTACTGTAGAACCTATTCATTGAAAAAAAATCTTCATGTAAGTGGAACTGCACAGTTCAAACCTGTGGGTCATTTGTACAAGAACCTAAACGCAAATCTAGTGTTTAAAAAAAAAAAGAAAAAAAAAAAAAGACTCAAGACAGTAAATCACTAACATCTTTATGATCAGTAATACATTTATACTTAGCTTGGTGGTTGACCTAAATTTTCTTATTACTCTTAGTTAAAACAAGATTATTCACCAGAATAATTTGGGTACATTTATTTTAATTTTGGCTGCGCAGCATGGCTTGTGGGGTCTTAGTTCCCTGACCAGAGATTGACCCTGGGCCACGGTAGTGAAAGTGCTTAGTCCTAACCACAGGACCACCAGGGAATTCCCATTAGGTACATTTAAAATTTTGGTTTATATAAAGTGGTATACTACCAGAAAGGTTATTTCCTTCTCATCTTCAGAATCAATTTTATCCTGCAAGTATCATTACAGAAAATTTTAAATGCATTTTGTTAATTTAAACTTTGTACTATTTTTTAAACAGTCATGATGGACTGAATATGAGACATTTGAGTTTGTTGGTAGACCAAAGAAATTAGACTATTAGACAAAAATTGTTTAAAATGGCTTAAAAACACTACCTCTTCATTAAAAACTTTCTTATATAAGTATCTTTGTAAAAGGTGTCCCACAGGAAACAACATAGTAATGCTTTTCTAATAACTGTACACTTCAAAGAAAATTCCTGCTTTGAATACTGTTAGAAAACAAGGACAAATTTAAAGAAAACCTTTAAAATATTAAAATAGTTATTCTGAAATAGTTATTTTAAAATCTTAATCATATCCTTGAAATGAAAAAGATATGAAAGACATTAAATAAAATTTGGGAAACTAGAACGGGCAAGCATCATTAATGCCCCAAATGCACATTCCCAACAGTTTCACATAACCACATTAAACATCTAATTTTCAAGTCTAGCTGCCTGATAGAATGCACTCTGGTCTGCGAGAAATGGTGCTGTGTTACCCAAGGCTAGCTGCACACAAAAATGGTGCTGCTGAGAAAAATGCCATGTTTTACCTGGCACTCTAGAGGTGCTCTACTGCACTAATGTGGCCGTTAGAACCTTTAATCCTGTCAGCAGTTTTAAAATACCCAATGATACTGACATGATTGCAGAAAATTCTGACGCATGTTACTTTTATGCTACATGTTACTTAACATGTCTCCCAGGTAGTCCTGGCTTTTGAGCGGATTCTACAGGCACATACCTAGGCCCAGTTACAGGATACATAATATTTACTATTTCATTTACTGCCTAAGATATTTCTCAACCAGTAAGTTTGGCATTCTATTTATAGGTAATGGTACAGGTATCTATAAGCTTGTTTATGGGTTCCATGTCAGAATTGTGAATTTACAGACACTAGGGAGACAGGGACTAAGCCTTGGGTTTAGTTTACTTTTGCATACTTCTCTGTGTCCAGCATAGCGGTACTCTCATAATGGGTACAAGTTCAGTAAATATTTACCAAAACTTCTTCAGGCATTCCATTTTGGAATTCTTGTAGAAACAAGGCAATTTTGAAAATCTTCTAGGCTCTGAAAATTTAATAAATGAAAGGCACTTGCCATTACTGATCATAAGTAAAAAAAAAAAGGTGGTGGGGCTTCCCTGGTGGCGCAGTGGTTAAGAATCCGCCTGCCAAAGCAGGGGACATGGGTTCGAGACCTGGTCCCGGAAGTTCCCACATGCCACGGAGCAACTATGCCCATGTGCCACAATTACTAAGCCTGTGCTCTAGACCTCGCGAGCCACAACTACTGAAGCCTGCACGCTTAGAGCCCGTGCTCCACAACAAGGGAAGCCACCGCAATGAGAGGCCCATGCACCACAACGAAGAGTAGCCCCCTCTCTCTGCAACTAGAGAAAAACCCACACACAGCAATGAAGACCCAATGCAGCCAAAAAATAAATAATTTTAAAAATGAGGGTATAAAATTAAGGTTAGAAGTGGTGACTCTTCTGTATGTGCCCACGTGTGTAAAGTGGAATTCAAGATAAGAAGTTAAAAGATACACAAGAAACAATATGGGAGAGACTATGAAGAATAGGGTTAGACTTGAAAATGAAAAAAAAATCAATTACTTTTTGGATAAATTGCAGTTATAAATTAACCTTTATGAGGAAATTTTGGGGAACGGGGTAAAAACAAAACAAAACAAACAAACAACATTCTCCCAACATAATAAAGCATAATTTGAATAGGTTTTTGGGAAAACTTAAGTTTTGAAAAAAATCGACCTCTTTTGATCAATTGGGATTTTTACCATTCCATACACTCTGAATTATAACTAAATAACTACATGTTACAATGTTTTGTTAATGTGCAAGGAAAAAAATTTGGATTCTTTGAGCCTGAACAATTAAGAAACTAAAAGATCCCATCCTTAAATTTTTATACTTGATTTTCTTAACAAAATTAACTTCAGTTGTTAGGCCAATATTTATCTGAATATGGCAGCCTCCAACAGTAAATAACTGGAATAAACACAGCATCATTATGAGTTTTAGGGAAACAAATCTACAAAGTTAATTTTTCCTTCTTGAATAATAAAGATTGGACAAGAGTGAAAACCAAAACCATGAAGGAAAAAAGGCAAATGTAAATAAAGGATATGCATCAAAACAAAGTCCAGAAGTCAAAAACAGATATTAGAAAGATGCTTCAAAAATCAATAACCATCACAGGGAAAACATTATGAAAGCAATTCAGAAAATAAATGAACACATATCTTTAAAATATAGAAATATTTGGGATACTCTACAATGCCCAGTTAATTGCTATAAATATTTTTTCCCCTCAGGTATATATGGATACTATAGAAATCAATAGGATTTGTTTACTTTGTTATAAAAATTTTTTCTCATATGTGAAAAATTAAAACCAATTCTTCAACCTTTAGAAAAGGAAATAAAATTAATCTCTTCACTATAATACAGCATGAAAATAGGGTATCTATTTTCCCACATTTTGAGTATGGTTTTTAAATGAAATACATGGTCAGATAATCAATTTCAGAGATTTTTTTAGGAGAACAGGTGACTGAAAACCAAGTTCTCTTTTCAGGCCAGCCACAAAACCTGAATTGATAAAGTACACTTTGTATAACTTAGCATGTACATAGATCATGGAGCAGGCTCATGTTTGAGCCAGCCAGCCTAAACATCTTTCTGTGGGTCAGCAATCTGTGGCCCATGGGCTAAATGTGGCTTATGGCCTATTTGTGTACAGCCTTGAGGCCAAGAATGGTTTTTACATTTTTTAAAGGGTTGTAAACAAAATAAAAACAGAGAATATGTGACAAAGAACCATCTATGGTCTACAAAGCCTAAAGTATTTACGATGTGGCCCTTTACAGAAAAAGTCTGCAGACCCTTCATTTATATTAATGTTGTACAGAATTCAAGCAGTGCAATTACAAGTCCAAGATAATGTTCATTTATTCCCATCCAGAACATAGTAACATTCTGAAAAGGTGTGGCTTCTGACGTCATCTGTCAATTTCTTTCCAATTTTTTCTTCATTTTCAACATCATTAAAGTTCATCCTACAATAATAATGTAAAAGTGATTGAATTCCTTTCTCTTTCAACATCTAATGTTAAAAAGAAGTTAAAAATAATAAACTGACCTAAGTTTTACCTTTTCAAAAATACTCAATATTCTTATTTAATAGATCAGATGAAGCATACCTCGCCTGTTATAACAATGGAAAAAGGGTATCTCACAATTCTCACCTGCCCATGGCAGATAATACCAATTATAACTTACCACACTTTCAAAGTCATACTCTGATGTGCTCTATAACTTAATTTCAGTTAGCATATTCTACTTTATGACTGTTTTCGATTTCAAATGTTTCACTTGAGATAAGTCACAATTTTAAAAATAAAACATCTTGAGAAAACAAACATAGCCAAAATATCAGAAAAACATTTTTGTTCACTGAAACAAACAAAAAGTTTCTTAACTATCTCTATCTTTTAGATTTGGATAAAACATAATTCTTGAGGTAGGTTGTAAAGCTTCCTATACCAGGGTCTGTGGTTCTAATATGGATCTATAAAGCCAGACATCTCTAGCCCTCTTCAGAGGCTGTGCTGTTCTTTCGTCTTTTCACCTTATAGGGAAAGAATCCAAGAAACCTCATGTGTGACTGTATTAAATTCCATTCAGAAAGCACTCTAGCATTCGTAAACTCTTTGGTCTGTTTCTAAATATGTCCTAGAATGATACTGATTTAAAAAAGAAAAACATGAATAGTCCGCTGAAGAATAGCAGGAAAGAGGCTGCAATGCTTGATAGGTTAATAATTCAAGGGTGGGGGGCAAGATGAATACAGGTTTTAATACATCCTGACTATACCAAGAACGAAAGAAAACTTGCTCTCCAAAGTGTTATGAGGCTCAAATCAATGCTTTTACATTTGAACAAATTTTAATAACTTATGACTCATAGTCACTATTTTTCTGTTAATTGGTTTTACTCGTCCCAATTTCTAAGCAATTAAAAGTGTCCAGAGGCTAAATTTGTCATATTTTCCAAAGAAGAAATTTCTAACTACCTTACTAATTTTTGAAGCTTCATTTTACTGTTTATTAATACATATTCTATATAGTAAGAATAAATTTAAATACTGTTTGCCAAAGCCAGCGCTAGATTTAGTCCTTACCTTATTTCTCTTTCCATGATTTTGGAGCTTTTCCAATTTTTCATATATTAAGGTAGTAATCTCTTTTGCATCTCTGGAATCTATTTCCTCTCCCCAAGTATTTCTCTAAAATTGAAAACATTCTTCTTATAACCTTTTAAGTATCTAATCAAAACATGACATTTCCATATAAGAAACTTGATTAAATATTCCTTAAAGTTCCAAGTATTTAAAAACTTCAATTTCTTTAAGGAAATGCTGCTGCAAAAGCAGTTAACCAATAATTTACCTGAAATAAATACTAACAATACTTTTATGGAAACATGTAAATTAATACCTTGATTAAAATGCACTGCTAACTCCAGATGCCTCAAAACATCTAAATTGTTTAAGATGTCCCCAGAGGACTCAAAACATTCTAATCTAAAGTCATTGGCGTAGACAAAACCTTGACCAACTACAACAGTGCAAAGCAATGTATATTTCTGGTTCTCATCTGCCCACAGCAGGAAGATGGCTAAAAAGCAGGGGAGAGGACAGGTCAATCCAGGCCCGCTTATTTTGGATCTGGAGCCACCTGCTTCCTTCTTCCTGGTGGGAACTCCAAACCGTATGCTAGGATTTTGTTTCTGTGTATAGCTGCTCACCTGGTTTGAATTTCTCACTTCAATCACCATTCTGCTCTGGCCTTGTCTGCTGGACTTCTGGATTCTACCCCTGCCTTTCCGTTTGGATGGGGATATTTTGGGTCCCAATCTTATCATCCTCTGGACACATGGTAACATCATGTTTTCAAACAGCTCCCTGTATGGCCTGGTTAATTCTGTGACTGCTCATTATACTGATACTTCCCTAACATCATTCTACCTGAATAAGATGCTTATTTATGTCACCTAATTCTCAGGTGTTCTGAGAATTGGGAAGCTAGTGACTCCAAAGGAATTAAGATTCAGGCTCTGGTATAAAGCTCCTTTACTATCACTGAGTTCTGCTTACCCCAGACTGTTCTTAAGACAGAGATAGCTTCCTCATAAATCAAAATCCTTCACTGAACAGAGATAGCTTCCTCATAAATCAAAATCCTTCACTGAAAAATCCAGACGTTTGACAAATCTACATTTCTGAAATTCATCATCTCATTTCTTTAGCTCTATTTCAAAATGTATTATAATCACAAGTAAATAACACAAGATCTTAATCTGATATTCTTAAAAAGTATATATTAAAACATTTGATATTATTTCAATGTTTTATGAGAAAACATGAATGCATGGCAGATATTTATTTTTATCACAGTTCTACTGTCAAAAATGTCTTATTCTTTTACTTGGGAAGACAGCAAAGGTCATGAGTCCTTTCAGTTAGCAATTATACTGGCTGAAAGATATAAGCTTTTGTTATCAATGACCATAGAGACCCACTGGTAAATGCCAAGTTTTCTTGTTTAAGAAAAAAAAAAAAAAGCATATTGTCAGTGGCCCCCAAAAGAAATTATGAATGAACCATGGAACCCTAACTTTTATTTTATAGTCTAAACCATTAATAAGTATTCCTCAAGATAAATGCTCAGGTACTAAGGCTATTTCAAAAGTATTATGACAGTATTCTCTTAATTTTCTCTTTCTTTCCTAGAAAAACTAATTATAAAAATAATATATATTAATTCTATAAAAGTAGGAAATACAAAACTTCACAGAAAATAATTACCTTGAATTCTACCACCCACAGAAAACTACTATTAGTATTTTGGTGTGTCTATTTAGTAGTTCCCTATTCAGGAGTATAAAAATTTTAAGGCAATGGAGATCATATCAACTGTGAGGCAGAAAAATCTTAAAATCACTTGGTGTGCATGTGAAAAGCAGCTTGTTTCAGTGACATGCAGTGAAATTAAAAATGACAAAGGGAAAGAGACTAGAAAAAAGCGTTACCTGCTAAAGGACAGGCACACAGAAGAAGGCATGTACATACCTTTGCCCTTTCATAAGGATAAAATTTAACAGTTGGATAGGCTCTGATACCAGCTTTCTGGCAGGTCTGAGCATAAGCTTGACAGTCTACTTTTCCAGCTTTCACTTTTCCTTTAATCATCTAAAAAGAGAAAAATATGCTTTGCTATTCTCTTTGGCATATATTATTCTGGCAACCACAAAGCAATATGATACTAAAAATTTTAAATATATATAAATCTAAGGATTTGTTACTTAAAAAAAAAAAGTAGTTTTAATCATTTCTATTCAAACAAGATTGCTTCCAAATTCTTACTAGCTCTGAACTCTTATTTACCTAGCACAGCCCTGCCAATAGCAAATAAACTCTCCTTTGCCTTATCAAGAAAATTGAGAAGCTTTATCCTGAACTAATTCTTCGCCTTCCTCCTGTTACCCACATGTGTCTGTCACACCACAAACATCTCAGATTCTGTCCTCCAGCTCCCTCAGATCTCTGGTCTCATCTGCTGAGGCAGCACTCTTCCTCTTGTGGAAGGCTGACTATGTCTACATTCTCTGGTCCCTCTCTCTCAGAGCTCTTTCTCACTCTTCAGTATATACGCATATGACCAAAAAAGAATTCCTTCCTTAATTGCACTGGTTCCTCTAGTTACCACTCTGCTTCTTTCTTTCTCTTTTTGAGCAGTTTATTCTTTGACCACTTCCTCATCATCTACTTATTATCAACGCATTTTAGCTAGCTTCTGTTCTTACTGCTCCCTCCACTGAAACCACGAGAAGTTCACCAATGACTTCTATTTGGCCAAACTAAATGGACAATTTTCAGTCTTCTTAATGGGTATCTGTCACTACTGACCACACCTTTCTTCCCTCTTTTCTTTCTTGGCTTGTCACTATTCTCTTGGCTACTCTACTCCTCTGGCTATTCTTCCTCATTTCTAGCATGGGGACCTCCTCCTACACCCGCCCCTCAAATTAAAATGTCCAATCACAGATCCATCTCTCATCAACAATTTTTTTCACTGTGAAAAATCTCCCAGGGAGATTTTATATACCCATATGCTGCTGAACCCTATTATTCCCCTTGATTTCAGCCAACTATGTACTGGCCTGTTTCACTTAAATAAGCACCTTAAACATAACATTTCTAAAATGAATCCTTTTGCCTTAACCCACTACTCCTTCTGTCCAACTATTCACTCAGTTCAGGCCAGAAACTAGGGCCATCCTAGACTCCTTTTTCTACTATACTTATTACAAACAAATACTAAATCCTAGTCATTCTTATATCTCTCTTACACTTGTTCCATTCTTTCTATCACCACAGCCATAATCCTGGTTCAGGTTATCACCTCTCACTTCAGGACAATTAAAATATCTTTGCTACCTCTAATTTTGTCCCCAAGGCTGGGGTACTCAACAGGTGGACTAACTTGTGCTAGGGCACCAGCAAAAATGCATGCAGAAGCACGTATGCACACACGCACGCACGTGCACACACACACTCATAGTGAAGGTCAGAAAAATCTAGTTGACTTGTACTTTAGGTTACAGAAGGACAACATATTGTTTTTGGTGCTCTGATCTTTCTCTGATCTTGATGGCCCATGATCAGTCCATTCAATGTGATCCTTCTAAAATATAAAATGGATCCTGACATATCCAACAGTTCTCTTCCAATGCTTATATAGAATACATTCTGAACAGTATGAAAACAGTGAGGAAGAGTGTACAATGTGAATAGTGTAGGCAAACAGACCAAACCATCTCCTTCTTGCCTATTTAAGAGCCTCAGTTTTTGCCACTCCGCTTCTGTCTTTATCTTCTGGTAATCCTGGACCAACAGTGGAGAAGCCTGAACATGCTCCACTGTCTTGTGTCCCTGTATCTTTGCAAATTGTCTTCTCTTGTTTAGAGTACTCTCTAGCCAACCCTTTCAAAGTGCCACACTCCTAGTCATGTTGTAATTGTCATCTCAAATACTAACTTTTCTGCGGAGGCTTTTGTCTCCTCCTGGCATGACTCTGACCTTCTTCTTCCCATACTCGTTTCACTCTAATTTCACTATAGTAATGATCCTATTGATTTATATATATTAATTTGCATTTTATCTTTATCTTCCCACTAGATTACAATCTTGTTAAAGACATGGCATTTTTGTCTTTCCATTTTTTTAGCCCTAATATTTGGCATAATGCTACTTGGTGCTTAGGATTTGCTGAATGACCTTCTTAATAATTTTCTGCTATATATGCAAGATATTGCTGCATTACAAAATATATAACTAAGTTTTTAAGGGATAAGGGAATAAAACTTTTGTTAGACTTATTGGAGAAAAAGGAAGTATAAGAGGAAAAGAAGATATAAGTAGAAAAAAAATGAATAACCTCTTATTTCAAAGACCAGTCAATAACTAAAACAATGTTTTATGGCTCCATAGGGCTTCTGAAATCCTTTTGCTAAAAATTTCCCCTGGCTTGGGATGTTCAGCTTTTGTTTTAGACTGGTGGAACTTTTACTGACTTTCTCATTCTAATGAATATTTCATAGCCAAAGGCAAAATTCCTTGAGTATAGAGGTGAGGAAGCTATCAGTCTGGATGAGGCCACTCACAGGACTGTTATGACAGAAACACCAAAACAGACTGCATTTAGTTTAATTTTATAAGCCTTTACTGAGTTAAGACACGGGATATACAGATAGATAAGACATGTACCTTGCCCTCACAAAGCTCACAGTTTTATAGGGGAGAAAGATATCTTAATATATAGTTAACATGCATCGTATAAGCCCACTGATGGAGTACCTGATATCCAGGTGACACTGCTTAAGTAGGAAGGTTAGAGAATACATAATGCCATTGGAGCTGGGTTTTGTACGATAGGGAGAAAAAAAATCCAGATGACCAAGGTAAGGAAAAGGCATTTTAGAGAGGAAACAGCATGTACATAAGGGTACTTGTTAAGAGAACCTGGAGTACTTTGTTGTGCCTGGAGTGTAAGGTGTGAGGTCAGGGAGAGAGATAAAGCTGAAGAGGTCAGAAGGGTCACATCAGAGATTTGTAGTCAAGGATGCAGGTCAAATAATGTGGTTAACAGGAAGCCAGAGAAGGCGATGTTTCAGAAAGATCATCAGGGTGGAACTGAAGAAGGTAGACTGGCAATATGAGACTTGTTAAGAGGCACATATGACTGAGTCTAGATGAGAAATGATGAAGGCTTGAACAAAAGGCTAGCAGGGGAGATGATAGGAGATGACGGATTTGAAAGGCATTTAGGAGATAGAACTGATAGGATCTAGTGACTGCCTGGATGGCAGCAGAGTAATGGTGATAGGAAGAAAATAAGGAACAAGCAGAAGAAGTGAGGTTTCTGGCTATTTTGGTTAAGAAGACAATGTCAACCAAGATAAGGATGTTAGCTAAAAGCTTTAATAAAGAAGGAAGAAATCTACTGCAAAGATTATAATCACAGAAATGGAACAGAGTTTTTTAAATTCAAGGAAACTTTTAAGAAATAAAATTATATTTACTATGTCTTATCTAATTATTAAAACATGCCAGTGACAACTTATTTAAGTAGATAGACATGACTTACCCTAGCCAAGAGCTCAAACTCTGGAGCAAAGTTTTGGCAAGGTCCACACCAAGGAGCATAGAAATCAACCACCCAATGGTTTTTCCCTTGTAAAACTTTTTCATTGAAAGTCTGAGGTGTTAGATCTATAGATGCTTGAGGTAAAAATCTGTGACAAGGGATGAAAATTATTTTTCATTATACAAAACCAAAGCAAACATCTAAAATAGAATATTGCAAATCTTTCTAAGTTAAATGACTTCAAAGAATGACAATGTAATAATGTAATAAAGCACAACCTTATCTTGGTAAATTATAATTCTTTACTAAGTACTTTAAAATGCTAGAACCTTAAACAACTCAGTAAATTTAGCTACAGACATGAGAGGAAGGTAAATAGCATTGAATATAATTTATACAATGATACATATTTTAATTACTCACCCTAGACCCCAGATTCTTAGGGAATAAGCATCCCTATTCCAACCATTGTAACTACTGAAAGAAGAAAAAATATGTAAGTTGTAGACAGTTATTTTCTATTATTGGACATGTTCAGAAAACAATCTCTTTGTAGCAATTTAAAAGATAAGTTTAGTTGACTGACTTCATCTAGCATCTCTTTCCTCAGATACACCTAGCTGCAAATACTGCTTACATGGCTTTCCAAATATATTTTTCTCTAGTCTCGATGTCTTTTTGTACTCTGGACAGACCTGAATGTTTAGCTGCCTGCTGGACATCTCCTATAGATCTGTGGTAATGGCACAACTCAAAATCTCCAAGGCTTTACTTTCTGAACCTTTATTCCAGTTATTACTGTCTATCAAATTCCTACCCACTTTTTAAGACCCATGAGGACTAGTGGAAACAATGTGAGCAAAAACCCTCTGGTAGAATACCTGAAACCAAATAGGGGCTAAATAAATGTTCTTCCTCTCCTCATTTTCTTTACAAGATTGTCAGCTTCATGACCAGTGGGACTACTCAATTCACTTTTCATCTTGTAAATTTCTCATTAGCACACTATCTTAAACATGGTGGGCTCCCCAACATACTGGTGGTTTAACTTTTATTTAGTTAGGATAACTTTTAAATTTTAACTGTATAAATAAATGATTATATAAACATCTTCAAATTTTAGAGAACACTTACTGATATTGATAAGCTTTATTTGATTTTTGGGGAAAAAATCTTATCTCAGGGTATCTCCGAACATTTTCTTGGGAACAAAAAGAATGATATTGTTGGCAGTCTATACTGCCCACATTGATCAGTCCAGTTAATGTCTATAAAAGAAAAGATATCAAAGTAATTAGAATAAAATTACTATAACTATTTTATATGTTTACAATAGAGAAATAGTCACTGTGAGATGATTATTATTTATCAGTGATTTTCACCAAATAAAAATGGGTAAGGGCTTAAAACATAATAGAACATTTATAGTAATGCAATGGAAATCTAATTTTGTAGTCAAGAACTTATTACAATTATTGCAGATTAAATAATTGATTTTGTTCATCTATGACATGGGAAAAATTGTGTGGTTATAAAATTCAAAGTGTTAGAAACCAAGAACTAATGAAGTTCTTTGCAATGGTATTTCAAAGAGTTACTTTTTCAAATGCAGCCATGGGTCACAGATAGCATACTGAGTCACGCCCAAATTTAAAAATTTTATTGAAAAGAGCAGAAAATTATATTATTAAGAATTTAAGATACTAGAAATAATTTTAACTCTTAGGTTTGTTTATTATTTATTTTAGAAATAAATACAAAATAGTAATTTCATTTTCCATTCTGGTATTTAAATAATTAGTTCCCAATCCTTCATGATTTATACTGCTCTGTAGGAAATTTAAAAATCTGTTTCATTGATCAAGGCCATTTTTTTCTTACTTTAAAGTCTCACAATATTGTGAAGAAACTGTATCTTTAAGCTCTAAAAATGAAGAAGTAGAAAAATGTTAATAGGAAATAAAGGAGATCTTTGTGTTGATGCTGGCAGAAATTTGGTCAAATATACACCAAGTGACATAGAAAAAAGGGTAATTATTCTATACTATTCATATACCAGACAAGAAGCAGAGTTGAAATCTAACTGGTATATAAAAAGTGATCAGAACTTTTATTAAGTGATAATCTAGAGGCGGGTTCACTCATCTCAGTTTCAAAATAATTGTTAAATAAAGATTCTTAGTAAAAGTTAAGATTTACAATAAACTATTTTACTACACCCGGGCCATTCTTTTCCATTCTGGCATTAAGACTTGACACGGATGACACCATGGAGAATAGAAATCAACCATCCAGACTTCGTCATGTTTTCTTTGTTTAACTAGTTCATTGAAAGTGGTGGGTGTCAAGGAGATCACTGAAGGATTCATAAGATCCTAAAGAGAATACAGCGTTCATTGTAACAGATATAAAAAGGAGTAGTTCATATATTCTTGGCAAATTGTTGGTATATGTCATTTAGAAAGGTTCCTGTTTCTGAATAATCAAAAGATACATTAGGATATATAAAGAGAATCTATAGTGAATTATTTTAAAAAGTAAGAAATGATCCTTAATTTATTTTTTAAGTTTGGATTTTGCCCATCAGTCTTATTAGATAAAGGTATATTTTCTTATTTCTATACATCACTAAAATCATCTTAGGTAGAGAAAAGAGGCAACTTTAATTAAGGTTAGAGGTAGATGAGGCAAGAGTTCCAAGAGCTGCCCAGATGTCTACACAGGCCATATAGTTCTTTCTGGAGCCAATAACTGGTTTGGAAATGACCCTTTAATTATTTATGGAAAGCCTACTATTCTATTTTTCTGACATTCCGACTTGAGATACTGCACAACCTCAGATCACTTGCTCCAAATGCTGTTTTAACAGAGCTTCAGTCTATCATGATTGGGTAATACTAATGAAGATGTTCGCTTCCCTGGGGAAACAATCAAAAAACAACACAAAACAAAAAACTATTACTTTGGAGGAGGAGGGAGAGATGACCAGGACAGAAAGTAGAATGGTCACTGCATGGATAATAAGCTAGAATTGTTCATTTCTTTCTTAGGAGTTCCCCTGTAACTATTTTAGTCAATTAAGACTATTAGTGAGAAAAAAGGAGATGCTGTAGATGTAGAGCACTTCTGGGCTAATAACACAGCAGGCTCGGCATAAGCTGCCTGGGCTTGAAGAAGCCCTCCATTGGTGGTTGGGGTAAGACTGTCCTTAGCCACGTATTTCTTGGAATTATACAAGAATGGGGCTCACTGCTATCTCATCTATATGGGACCGAAAAGAAATAATCTGTGGTAATTCTACCTGAGAAAATAGGGAAAGGGGGTGACAAGGCTCTATGTAAAAGTTACAATTTCATGTGTTAATAAATGTGCCCATAAGTACAAAGCACTATACTAGGTAACAAACAAAACATATACTTGCTATAAACTCTGAGAATAAGTCTATAATATTTAAAAGAGTAGAAAATTTAACAAATTAATGTTGTCAGAAAATGTTTTGGCATAAAAAGAACAAATCTTATTATTAAACATTATCAAATATTCATACAAAGTGTAAACATACATGGAAGGATTTATAGCCACAGGCTATAACTTAAAATACCTCTACGAACTCCAAGATCTGTTCAGCAGAGTGATGTCCTTCATATTCATGAATGTTGGACTGGTTGAATACCACTGTTGTTGGATAAGCCTGAATGTTATACTGTTAGGAATGAGAATACAAATTAAACAAAGATTTTATACACTTTACCCAACTGTTTCAAATTCATAACCAGCTTGCCTTTATTTAAGTAACAACAACAAGATTTTAAAAACTCATTGCTAAACTGCTGGTGACTGAAAAATTTTAGCCTGGCCGGATTTAGCAAAGGAAATAGATTTATTGTTGTACTCCTGAGTATCTGATCCTTATTTATAGTTACTCCACACTCCATTAGCCATAAAATCCACAGGCACTGAAACACTGAGAAGTGAGTATGGGTAATTATTAGCCTGGTCCTCTTCTGCTCTCCTGAACCAAGGTGGATGAGGATGTAAAGAGCAGACTAATCTCTAGCTTGAGTATTTTTTTTTTAATACCATAATAAACACTCCAATTTGTTTAGAAATAGAAGAAAAATCAAGGAAAAAAAATAGCAAGAATAAGGAAATAAATTAATAATTCATGTGTATAGAACTATATTTTAGGTTAAAGAATTATGAATCATGCCCTAAAAATGAGGTCACTTTTTATTCTTTGCTCAATTCAGCTTTTATGGTAAAAAATACTATAATTTCGTCCTCAGAATTAGTATGAACACTAATCCAGAAAGCACTTCTCTAAAGTTTTTCTTATTTTTTAAAAAAGTTATAAAGAGATCCCTATCTGTGGATTTGCTGTAGCTGAACTTTGCATCCTCAAAGTTGAAAAGCACTCATTAGCAAATTGGAATCTTTGACTAGGATTCAAAAATAATTTTAGAAAAAACAATGGAAACGTTTATCAAACTTTCGTAAATGAGCAGAAATAACCCATTAGATGAACAAAACAATAATTTAATCTAACATTTGACAAGTCCTTATTATGTGCTGAGCACCTTTTTAGCACTGACACATGGAGTTTCTCATCTGTTCCTCACAACAGTTCTATTCAGAAGCTAAAATTACTAAGTCAACTTTATAGATGAGGAAACTGAGGTACTGAGAGGCTAAGTGACTTGGTCAAGTTAACCAATTACTGAGTAGTGAATCCTGACCTCTATTCCAGGTGAATTTGATGCAATTGTTTTATATCTTTAAACTTTGCTTAATTATCTATAGGATATTTAAAAGTTGAGATTAAAAGTAGAAAAACTACAGGAATTCAAATTAATTAGTTTATCACTATTTTTTATCTTTGCTTAGCACCTTTTTAAAGTTGCATACAAGGCAGTCAAAACCAAAGAAAGGCCTTATTTATTTCATTTTTTAAACTTATTTTAATGAAATTTCAAACATAATGAAAAGAGACAATAATCTAACAAACATTCACGTATACCTCTGCTACATTTAAGGATGATTAACTTTTCTGCCATTCTGGCAGACTGCTGAAAGTTCTTTCTTGATCCCATTTCCTTTCCTCCCTGACACCAGGAAAGAGCATGTATCCAATCCACTGATGTTTTACACTTTGGCTACATGCATATGTATCCCTAAGCAGTATATTGTAATGTTTCAGCACTTATAAATAAACTTTCTATAATTTCATCATACTCTATACTATTCTGCAACCTGCTTTTTTCGTTATATTCTTGAGATTTACCCATGTTGGTAAAGATAGATCTAGTTTTAAGTCCTCTATGGTTATTCCACTCTGTGACTGGATAATTATTTATTCATGTACTTGCTATTGTCAGCTAAATTTTAAAAAAATTTGATGGATGGGGAGGGTGTATGACTATTGCTATAATTTGTACTTTCTTGATGACTAGTGAAGTCGAACATTTTCCATATTTATTGAATTTCCTCCTTTACAAAATTTCTGTACACTTTCTCATTTTTCTTCTATTTAAAAAAAATTGATTTGTAGTCTTTAAATATTCTGGACAGTAAGGTTTTGTCAGTTATATGTGCTGCAAATATTTCCTCAGTCTGTTGTTTGCTTTCTTTGGCAATAGTTTTAACATTTAACGTAGCCAAATTCATTCCCATTCATAATTTTTATCCTTAGTGTATGTGTGCCTACACAGGCATGCATGTCTGTGTGGAATGAAATTATTCCTCACACAGATGCATAAAGTATTTCACCCTACATTTACTTCTATTATGTTTTTAAAACATTCTTTTTTTTAAAAAAATTGAGGTATAGTTGATTTACATATTGTTTTAGTTTCAATTGTACAGCAAAATGATTCAGTTTTATATATATATATTTCAGATTATTTTCCACTAGAGCTTATTACAAGATATTGAATATAATTCCCTGTGCTATACAGTAAGTCTTTCTTGCTTATCTGTTTTATGTATAGTAGTGTGTATCTGTTAATCCCATACCCCTATCTGTCCCCCTTGCAAGCTCTGGTAACAGTAAGTTTCTGTGAGCCTGTTTCTGTTTTGTGTATATATATTCGTATTTTTTTAGATTCTACATGTAGGTGATTTCACATAATATTTGGCTTTCTCTGTCTGACTGACTTCACTAAGTATAATACTCTCTAGGTCCATCCATGTTGCTGAAAATGGCAATATTTCATTGTTTTTAATGGCTGAGTAATATTTCATTATACACACACACACATACATCTTCTTAAGCCAACTGTCTGTTGATGGGCACTTGGGTTGTTTCCATGTCTTGGCTATTGTAAATAGTGCTGCTGTGAACACCAGGGTGCACATATCTCCTCAAATTAGTTTTTGCTTTGTCCGGATATATATCCAGGAGTGGGACTGCTGGATCATATGGCAGCTCTATTTTTAGTTTTTTAAGGAAACTTCATACTGTTTTCCATAGTGCCTGCACCAATTTATATTCTCACCAACAGTGTACGAGGGTTTCCTTTTCTCCACAACCTCTCCAGCATTTATTATTGTTTGTAGACTTTTTGATGACAGCCATTTTGACTGGTATGAGGTGATACCTCATTATGGTTTTAATTTGCATTTCTCTAATAATTAGTGAGTTGAGCATCTTTTCATATGCCTGTTGGCCATCTGTATATCTTCATCATAATAATTACTGAAAATCATCAGATATCCAGTGTTCAAGTTTCCCCAATTATCTGTTTTTTTTTTTTCTGGAGTTAGTTTATTTGAACTGCATCCAAACGAGGCCTAGAAACTGCATTTGAATGATATGTCTTGTAAGTCTTTTTCATCTCTTTTTTCCTTCTTTCAATGTATATATCCAATAAACTGGTATTTGTCCTGTAAAGTTCTCTAAATGCTGGGACTTGAAGATTGTATGTACCTGGTGTCACTTGATATGTTCCTCTGTCATTGGATTTCCTATACACTGATATCTGGAGGCTTGATTTTATTTAGGTTTTTTTTCCCCAAGGATATTTTATAATTTCTAGTTCTTCCTAAACTGAAGAATATTTATTAACCTAAGAAAATATTTTGTATGTAAACAAAAGTTAAGAAGCTTGTTTAAATTTCTATTAACTACACTTAAAAGACAAAGAATAAAAACTATAGACCACCAAAAAGTAATATTAAGTTAAAAAAAATCTTAAATAATTGAAAAATCGAATAATCATGTATTTTATCAAGTCAACTAAATATTTTTCTGAGTTTCATAAATAAGACCCTGTCTACATTGAATCACATATTATCTATTTACATTTAGTCCAATCATAATTTTATATCATTTTGTTGAAGTTATTTCTTTAAATAACTTGTTACTACTCTAAATGTTAGATGTACATTTGAAAGTTATTTTATTGCTTTAACATTAGGCTGCCAAAACATTTTACAAAAACATTAATTAGAATAAATTTTTTGTACTTTGCCTTACCATGTTACAGAGTCCCTCGTGAACTGTACAATCTAATGTACCAAACCTAAGCTGACCGTAAAGATGCTTTGATGCTTTTCGTAACTCTGGCAATAAAGCTCGACATGGTGGACACCACTATGAAAGAAAAAATATTCATAAGCACTGAGCCAAATGAAACAAAAAAACACACCATTTTTACAACAAGCAAATGCTAAGTAAGACAAACCATACTTAGTTACAAATCTTATGCATTTATATTCTCAGTCCTTGGAGGGGAGGGGCAAGTATATCAGCCTTTCCTAGAAGTAATATGTGACAGTGGCCAAACTGAGTAACATGATTCTAATATTCATGGTTCAAGGTTACCCAGAAAATGTTTTTTTTGCTGTGACAAGAGTTAATGACAATATCAAAATTTGACAGATAAACATAACTTACAGGGGCAAAAAAATCAACTAGCCATGGTTCTTTGTCATTGGCAGGAAAATTTTGAGGTCCCAGTGTGGTAACATGAGAATTAACACTTTCCTTGGCAAAGGCAAGTATATCATAAAGAATCTTCTTTCCTTTGAAACAGAGAAAGAGAAAAATTAAAATCTACGTTCTGTCTTTTTATCCATAGAAACATTTCAAAGTTTTTGTACTTGAAATATTAAAGAGAAGATAAACTTATTAACAAATTGATTTTGTTGAGGTTTTAGTGTTCTGTATACTATATACACATAGGTTTGCTCTGCCAGGAGAAACCTTTCCTTTACTTTCTTAGAGGATCAGATAAAATGTCAAGATCTCTTTGAAAAGTTCCTTCATTCTCAGAGGCAGAATAATCTCCTTGTAGTGTTGAGCTCTTTTTGCTTACCTGAACTACTGTTATAGCCTCTTAAATCTGTTTCTTCAACCTAGATAGACTTCTCTTATGAATTCAAAACCTGTATTACCAACTGCCCAGTGGAAATATTTACCTGGATGTCATATAAACATTTTAAACAAAATATATCCAAATTGAAGTTGAGCTATTTTCCCCTAAACTCGCTCCTTTTCTCACCTTCCCTACCTTGGCAATGGCATAAGCATCCACTAGGTGCCTAAATAAGATTTCCCGGAGTTACTCTTGCCTTCTTTCTTTGCCCTTGTATCATAGCTCCATCTCTTACCATCTCCAACCCCAATTTAGGCTACTGCCTAAATTTAGTCTGACCTACTGAAATAACCAAGCTGGTGTTTCTGTTCTGCCTTCCTAAACTAATTCATTTACTACATTGCTACCACAGGCAAGTTACAAAAACATTCATCTGATCATGTTGCATAAAGACCACTGCCTAAAGAATATACTCCTTGGCTTGGCAAATAATAGCTTTCTTAGGACCAGCACATAGTCCATTTTCCCATGTGCCCTCTGATTTATTCACTCGATAGTCAGTATTAAGCCAAGCACCTATTATGTGTCAGGTCCTGTTTTAAATGCCATAGTGCATGCAAAATTTAAAAAGATACAGACCTTCTCCTTAAGGAGTTCACAGGCCAGTAGAAGAGACAGAGAGATTTTCATAAATATTTAAATAGAGTGAAAAATGACACCACATTCTCCTGCTTTTTTCTCTTTAGCTGCTGCTGCTTGAATTGCTTCATGAATTCTATCTTTGACAGTCCCTTAAAAGTGACCCATAGGGTCCTGATTTTGTCTCTCTATGCACTTTTGACAAGCTCATACTCACCCAAGGCTTCAGTTACCATTGATAGGATGATCCTTTGTATCTACTGTTTTAGCCCAAACTCTTCTCCTAAGAACCAAGCCTATAATCGACTGTGAACTGGGGGTGTCTACTCCATGGCATCTCCTCCCCCAGTGTTCTCTTCCTCACAGAATGGTGCAGTCACTCAGTTGCCAATTCACCAAGTCAGAAGCTTGGGTTTCCTTTTCTTATTCCCCTACATCTAAACACAATCATTGGGGCTTCCCTGGAGGTGCAGTGGTTGAGAATCTGCCTCCCAATGCAGGGGACACAGGTTCGATCCCTGGTCCAGGAAGATCCCACATGCTGCGGAGCAACTAAGCCCATGCGCCAAAACTACTGAGCCTGTGCTCTAGAGCCGGTGAGCCACAACTACTGAAGCCTGCACGCCCTAGAGCTGGTGCTCCACAATAAGAGAAGCCACTGTAATGAGAAGCCCACGCGCTGCAATGAAGAGTGGTCCCCGCT
Organism: Physeter macrocephalus; assembly: GCF_002837175.3. Classification (NCBI taxonomy): domain Eukaryota; kingdom Metazoa; phylum Chordata; class Mammalia; order Artiodactyla; family Physeteridae; genus Physeter; species Physeter macrocephalus. The sequence goes on along the minus strand of NC_041215.1, from coordinate 87,925,718 downwards.
CACCGCAACTAGAGAAAGCCTGCACACAGCAACGAAGACCCAATGCAGCCAAATAAAAAAAAAAAAAATACACACACACACACAAAAATCCAGAAAACCCCCCAATCATCAAGTTATACTGATTTTGTATTCTTGGTATTAAAAACTCTGTCCACTTCTTTTCTTCCACATTACCACTATTTAGATAAGGGAGCCATCTCCTCTTACATAAATGACTGCATCGGACTTCTACCTGCTCTCCTTTTGTCCAATTTTTGTTTCTATCCATTCTAGGCAGCCAGTCACCTTTCTAAAATGTAGAACTAGTTAAATCATGTCTCTGCTTAAATCCATGAATCCCTCTGCTTTGCCTCCAGGATAGAGTCCAAATTACCTTGCCTGACAGAGGAAACACATAATTTGGACCCCTGGTGCCCTCTCAAGCCTCAAGTCTCATTCCTTTCCACACTCAACATTCCAGTTATCCTGAAATTCTTGCTTTCTAAGAATGAATGAGGTACCCTTTTATTTGAGTCCATGAATACATTTGCTGGTTCCTGGGCTTGGAATGTGTTTAACACCTCTTTATTTGTATAACCATTACTTCTACTTTAGATCTCAATGAAGAGCTTGCTTTCTCTAACCTCAGAAAATTATTCCATCTATATGTTCTGCCTAAGTGCAACCCATACTTATCTCTTATGGTAGTCAGTCTCCAAGATAGCCCCCAATGATGCCTACCTCAGGTACTCATACCACTGCTGTACCAGGGTTGGTGTATGTGACCAATAGGATATGGTGGATGTGACGGTTTATATTATCTGAGATCAGATTATCATTGCTTGTATGTGTGTCTGTGTGTCTCTCTCTCTGATAATTCGTTCTGAGAGAAGTGAGTAGCCATTCAGAGGCCCACCTGGTAAGGAACTGAGGCCTCCTGACTATGCCATGAGTCAGCTTGGAACCAAATCTGCCAGCCTGTCTAACCTTCAGATGGCTGTAGTCCTTACCCACCCTGACTGCAACCTCATGAGAAAACCTGAGCCAGAACCACTCAGCTAAGCTGTTCTCAGATTCCTGAACACCAGAAACTGTGTGAGTTAATAAATGTTTGTTGTTTTAAGCTGCTAAGTTTTGGGGTAATTTATTACTCAAATAGATAATATTCCTCACTTCAGACTTTTTTTTTTTTTTTTCCCCTCCGGTATGTGGGCCTCTCCCGCTGCGGAGCACAGGCTCCGGATGCGCAGGCTCAGCGGCCATGGCTCACGGGCCCAGCTGCTGCGCGGCATGTGGGATCCTCCCGGACCGGGGCACGAACCCGCGTCCCCTGCATCGGCAGGCGGACTCTCAACCACTGCGCCACCAGGGAAGCCCTCAGACATTTTAAAAGTTGCCCATCTATTTGTCTGTTTTCTCTACTAGTTCATAATGTTCATAATAAACACAATTTAAATCCAGTACTCAATACCTATTTAAATCCAAAGAAATAATACAAGTTATGCTATAAAGTTAGTGACAACATACAAAAGGAAGTACTTGGGTATTCATGGTATATTACAGGGAGAAAATGCTTTATGCAAAGTTTTGAAGGGTGACTTGGAGTTTGCTAAATATTTTGAGGGGCAGGAAGAAATGATTACAAGAGCAAGAAAAAAATCTTGTGTAAAGGCATAGGAGTGAAAACATATTTTCAGTGATCTACAAGTAGCGGAGCTAAGATTATTTGGAGGGGCAGAGGTGGGAGATGAGGCTGGAAAAACAGGCAGAGGCAGAGAGTGAATGTACCCTATTAATTTAACAACTATTTACTGAGCTACTATGCACCAGCATCCTAGGTGCTGGAAATACAGTGGTGAGCAAGACAAAGTCATTGCTCCTATGCTAAGGAATCTGAAGTTTATTCTAAAAGAGATCAGGAGATTCAAGGCAAAAAAGTGACATGTCAATGTTCTAGGTATTCTAGAGTAATAAATCTGCAAATAAAACAAGTAATTAATTGTAAAGAGAAAATGCTATGAGACAATTATATTGGAGAATATTAAAGAAGATGAAGATGATGGACCCGAAATAAGGCAGCAAGGGGGACTCTGAGAAATATTTCAGAGGTGAAAAAGAAGAACTCCATTATTAAAATTTGGGTCATTTCCAGCACTTTCAGGAGGTGGCATAGTTTAGCGTGGCTATAAGCCTAGGCTTTGGAGTCAGACACATCTGGATACAAAATCTACCTTGACCAATTACTAGTTGTCATGGGCAAGTTACTTTATCTTTCTGAGCCTCAGTTTTCTCCCTTGCTGGGTTGTTGTGAAGATAAAAATGGATATGCACAATATGCAAATTCTTTTAGAAAAACATCTTTTTTTATAACTAAATTTAGTTTCAGTGTTAAATGTAAATGATTTCTGTCTCTTACTTTCATGGTCCATTAACTACTGTTTAGAAGCTGTGTTGTTATAGCAGTGTCATTTTTGGATTATTCTTACGAATATTTAACTGAATGGGTAAGATTTTATTTTTAACTGTTAAGTTTATCTTGTCAAGTGTGAAGATAAAAATGGATATGCACAATATGCAAATTCTTTTAGAAAAACATCTTTTTTTATAACTAAATTTAGTTTCAGTGTTAAATGTAAATGATTTCTGTCTCTTACTTTCATGGTCCATTAACTACTGTTTAGAAGCTGTGTTGTTATAGGAGTGTCATTTTTGGATTATTCTTACGAATATTTAACTGAATGGGTAAGGTTTTATTTTTAACTGTTAAGTTTATCTTGTCAAGTCTTTGCTCACAGAATTCCTTCAGTCTACAGGGCCTCACTTGTTTTTCTCTTATTTGCTTTGGGAAATTTAGTATTCAAATGTCATTTTGATTCAAAGATCACCTCCTGACCTATACTATGCAAAAGTCTCTTTATTTGATCTTATAATTCATACATAATGACTATTACAATGTTTTTCATATTTTCTTATAAATCTCCCTCCTCTCACCCACCACTAGATGATATTTTAAGCTTCTTGAGAGCAGAGTCCATGTCTTATAATTTTGCATTCCTAACACCTAAAAGAGTGCTTGTCATGTAACAGGCATAGTTATCAATATCTGTTATTTACTGTTATAGTTAGTAGTTTATGTCTCCCTTTTGCTACATTTGACCTTTTTTAGGACAGGGACGATGTTGTATTCCAAACCCTAGGAATTGGAACTGTACTTTCATGATGCAGGGCTAAAGTCCCAAACAAGGTGAAATACAGAAATATAAATTCAAGAGAGATAACATAGCAGTTAATGGAGATGTCTGGTCATCTAGTGTTTGAAAAATCCAAAACAAGGTCTAGAAATCGCCCATAATGACTGAGATGCTACATTTGGCACACTGAAATGGAAACTAGGTGTTTCTTATTTTTGTCAACAAGACAAACCCTGAAATTCCTTAATAGCCTGATAAGTCATCAGAGCTCTTGCTGAGGGGAGAAAAAAGGGATTTATTTTAAAGAGTAAAGAAGATAAAACAACTATATTTAATTCAAAATATCTTTCCCCACAAGAAACAAATTTACTAATAAGTGAGAGCAAAGTTATTTTTCATAATCATGTCCATATAAAACAAGGTTAAAAAGTAGAATTAAGAATTACTATTTGAAAATCGAGAAATTTTTATCACTTTTTCCCTTCTTACCATGATGAATTTCAAATTCCTTAGTTCCTTGTCCTTTAAATACTGCTAGACATGGCTGAAAAACATAGAGATTACTACAGATGTCTGGTGCAGAGGAACAGTCAAACTTGCCAACCTAAAGTATAAAGAGAAGGTTTAATCCGTTAAAAATAAAATCTTACCCATTCAGTTAAATATTCGTAAGGATAATCCAAAAATGACACTGCTATAACAACACAGCTTCTAAACAGTAGTTAATGGACCATGAAAGTAAGAGACAGAAATCATTTACATTTAACACTGAAACTAAATTTAGTTATAAAAAAAATGCCTCCTAGAGACTTCAAAAATCTGAGAGGAAATTTCCAAGAAAATATTAAGTTGTTTAAGAAACCACCCTTCTAAAAATGTAGAGAATATTTATATAATCTTGGGGTGGGGGAAAGAGAGAACATCTTAAGAGAGACCCTACAAGCAGAAATAATAAAGAAAAAGGTTCACATTTTCATATGGTATGGAAAAAAAATCCAGTGGGCAAATGAAAAACCAAAAAAAATATTTGTAGCATTTAAGACAAAGGATCTATTAAGAAATAAAAAGATGAACATCCTATCGGAGAAAGAAAATGGGTCAGAGACATACATGGAAAATAAAGTAGAAAGCAAATAAATGAAAATGAGTATTATTATTATTATTATTTTTTGCGGTACGCGGGCGTCTCACTGTTGTGGCCTCTCCCATTGTGGAGCACAGGCTCCAGAAGCGCAGGCTCAGCGGCCATGGCTCACAGGCCCAGCCACTCCGCGGTATGTGGGATCTTCCCGGACCGGGGCACGAACCCGTGTCCCCTGCATCAGCAGGCGGACTCTCAACCACTGCGCCACCAGGGAAGCCCCGAAAATGAGTATTATTAACAAATCACTTTTGGCCTATCAGAACAGTGCTAATTATAAAGAATGATAATACCAGGGCTGGCACTGGTATAGAGAAATGGTCACTTACATGCTGTCAGTAAAAATATAAACTGATATAAACTTCCTGGAAGACTCTGGTAATGAGGATAAAAAACTTTGAAGAAAATATATAACCTTGGTTCAAAAAATTCCTCATACTGCATTTTTGCAGTATATCTTTTTGATATAAAAATGGAAACAAAGTCACCAGTAAAAGAGGATTTGTCAAACAATCATGGTGTAACCATACAGTGAAATACTGCTTGGTCTTTAGGATGATGACTGATACATTTACATATACATACATACATATACACATATATATTACAGTGGTATGTGGAAAAATTTATATCACTAAATGGAAAATTTTACAAAAGAGAACTTAGTGAATCTAATTTGATTAAAAAGCATACATATAAATTTACATGTGTCTATTACAATGGCCATTACAATATGCGTATATATGCACACACATACATATGCCCACACCTAAAAAGCTTGAAAGGTTATAACAGTAAATTCTTAGTAGGTTTATTAACAGTGGAAAAATGTGGATAATTTTTAGGCATCTCCTTTAATTCACTTTTGTGCTTATTTATATATCCTAATTTAAAATAATGAATATGAAATTACTTATATAAAGAAAAAAGAATTTTAAAAAGGGAAAGATATCCTATTCTATAGTATGCATTCCAGAAAAACTATCATACAGATTTATCACATACCAACTACTCAAGAGAAATGAAGGTTAACCTTTTTTGGATATCATTTTAACTTTTAATAGAAAAAAGAAAACGCAACAGAAGAACAAAGGCATTTAGGGGTTTCTTAACCTAGAATTTCAAATAAACATTTTTATGTTATTTAAAACATAACTTTATGTACTAAATTAAGAAGAAAGCACATAAGCAGAAGGCTAGGCAGAATACACTTTTCTTACTTGAATATGTTCATTTTTAAGTAGAGTTTTTAGTTTCTTCAACTCAGGATCATTTGAATTTTCATTTTTTCCAAAATGAAAAAATAAGAGCCACCGATGATGAGCCAAACGATCCTTAAAAGTGATTAAAGAAGAAAGTGATAAAGGAAAAGAAACATCAGAGATGGGAAATCCTGAGTTCTATCAGTAATTTCTATTTCTTTGACTTAATTTTAACTATCCTACCCATTACTTCAAAATATTGTCTAAAATTCAGACCCAGTCATATTCTTATTTTGTAGTTTATTTGGAATAATGCTATATAAATCAATTATATAATACTACACAAAGAAAAGAGTCACTAAATCATAAAATCTTAAAGACGATGACTGTTCCAAGAAAAAGTATGATTTCAGCAACACAGAGCCAAAAAGCTGAAAGGCGGGGAAGTCAGATTTCTTCAGGTTTAACAGAAAGTTTGGTAGGGATATAGACTTAGAACACTCTGGGATCAAAAAGTAGAAAAAATAATTGATTCTACTACAAACTGAATATTTCTAAAGTTGCTTCTTAATTCTCAGTGAACAATACAGATAGTTCTGTAAGCGAGAACAAAGAGTTCCAGATCAGATCCAAAGTTGCTTTGTGATCAAAATCTTGCCTTTTCTGGTGCACCTCCTGCAGCCTACCTTCAGGCCTAGTTAGGTTTCCAAAACTACAGATCCACACTGAAGCTGCAATGCCAGCAACCCTGGCATTAGAGTTCAACCTAGAACCAACTGCTATATATATAAGTCCTTTGAAACTGCTACTTCTTCCCCAAAATGAATAAAACAAACGCTGATTTTACAATGTTAAGATCGGAAATGTTACCAACATTTAATACTATTTATTATTAAAAAAATATTACCTCTAGTGTGTTTGCCGAAAGTAGTTCAAAATCTGGAAGGTTATGCATTATTTCCAAATATATTTCTTTAGCATCCAGTGAATTAAGAAACTAGAATTAAGAGAATTATATTGTAATCTTTTTAATCAACGTTCACTTATTTTAGTGTCTTAGTTTTTCAGTTTTCAGAGAAAGAACTTTTAAGGAAAAAAATCATAGAAGTTACAGTTTTTAAGCTAATTATCCTAAATGTTGTCCTTTTCCAAAAAAAAAAGGACAGTATATCATATTGTGGCAATTATTAAACTGGGTTGTTTCTTTAAAAAATATTGATGTAAAATAAATTTCATTATTAGGTGTTTCATTACCTGGAATTTTCTATTAACTGTACTGCATATTCTATGATAATCCTCAAAATAACCTGGAGTGAACTCTGGCTCACTGGGAAAAAGCTATGGTATGTTCAGTTTAATTTTAATGCTAACATGTTTTACAGAATGCCAATGCTTTACGAATTCTTTAAAAATTGTTAAAACACTAGAATATTTGGTGATCTAAGATGCTTCATATCCTGATCAATAATTAATAGGAATTAAGATAAGAAAAACTTATTATTGGAAAACAGGAATGGACTTCGTTTATTATAGAGATTTTTAGAAATAATGTATGAAAACCAAACCACTTAGGAGTTTTACAAAGTAAAATGTATATATATAAAAGATATATTTTAAATTAAATATATTTTAGATCTAGGTCTCTTATTTAAAACAAAACAACTGAAATAGACACATCTCAATTCTAACAAACCTTCTTTATTTCTGTCCATATTTTATCCTCAGCATATTTTTCTCATAGAACTCTCTTTGCTCTTCTAATTCTCATGGAAGCAGCTGCTATTACAAAGAGTGCAGCAATAGTTACATCAAGAAAATGTATACAGGGGTTGATGAAACAGTTGTATATCTTTAAGTATAATAAACTTTGTTTGAAATTCATATATTACTTGAAAGATCTAAAACTCCATTAAAAACTTGTAGGAACTACCACTGTATTCACAGTTTAATTGTGTTCAACGTGAGAATAATCAATAGAAATAATGTCTATAAGTACAGAAAACTCAGATTTTCAGCCTAAAAAAAATCTATAGTATGTTCTCAAAAATCTATGAAATAACTTGTTACCAAAGGGCTTAAAAGGCCAAAACAGAAGACTTTCATGTCTCAGTACTATAAGCTCATGCACTTTAGTGACATTCATGAAGATTTAACTAAAAATACTCCCACAGCAGCTTATATAAATATGTAAGTTACAAATCCAGTAGAACCTCCTTAAAAACCTGTTTGTTTCAGAGTAAAATTTGGCAGTTACATCTAGAAGGGTACTACTGTCCAGCCTCTGAATTTCACCTGCCAGACATATTTAGCTGGCATAGTGTTTTACATTTTTTAAAACTTGAATGCTTTTAGGAGGGACAGGGACTTCTAATTCGTCACTCTGTGTTGTCACATTTCTAATATCAATCATTTATGTTTCCTAAGATCATATCTGAGCTTGCTGTTTTATATCAAAAAGCCCAAAGACCTCACTGAAATATGAGATTGTAGTACTGAAGGCAAGAGCCTAAAAGTGTTGGCCAGGGTACAGGCAGTCCTCATGAGCTAATGGCACAGTGTAAATAAACCCAACTTTTCTGGGCATTCTGGCAATATGAACTGAATTTAAAATTGCTGCAGCCATCTCATTCTTAACAGGTAACGGAAGAAGCACACAAAGGTGAACAAGATAGTTCATTACAACACTGCTTACAATCATGAAAAAGTAGAAACAAATATCTATCAAGAGAGGACTGATTAAACTCAGTATGTTACATTTAGTCAATGGATAACTATTCAGGAATTGTTGATGTATTTTTGATTGATGTATATATTTAGAGGAATTATTGTATATACTAATATTCAGGGACACACACACACAATATAAGGCACATAAGTAGGCACTATATATAGTACTTATGTGCCAGATATTCTAGGCATTTAGGATATATCAATGGAAAATCCAAACTTAAAATTTACTGCAGAAGAAAAATAATGAAAGAGTAAATAAATAAGTAAATTACAGTGTATGTTATAAGGAGATAAGTGCAATGGAGGTGGATTATGGAAAGATTTTAAAGACACAGCCACAGATTTCCCTGATGAATACAGTATAGGTTATATGGTATGAGAAAAAGAGGGGTCAAGAATGACTCCCAAGGTGTTTGGCCTTAATGATAAAAGATGAAGTTTTCATCAATTGAGATGGGGAAAAACTGGGTTCAGCAGATGTATGGGGAAATATCAGGAGTATAGTTACAGATCTAAGTTCAAGACATCAATTAATATCCCAGGGGAAATACTGCATGGGCTGGAGAATATCCATGTCTGGGCCAAAGACAAAACTGGTGAGTTGTCTGCATGAAGTCATAATTGTATGTACATATAGGTAGAGACCTGGAAGGGTATGTACCAAGATTTGATGGTGCTTGCCTATGGGTGATTTAATTTTAATGAACTTTGCATCTTTCTTTATACATTTATATGCCAAATATGAATTTCTGTAATGAATATGTATAATCTTGTCAATACCAAAAAAGGAAAAATTAAAATACACAAAAGAAAACTAAAGGTAGTCTGTCTTATATCAGTCTTTTTTTCTTTGTGGGTTCTCTAGGGACCTATCCGATATCCCAGTATTTGTCTCAGCTCCTTGACAAGTATCTTGAACCTCAGTTTCCTCATTTATAAAATTAGGAATGTGAACCACATCAGTAGACTGCCAAACTGAGTTTACACCAGAGTCAAACAGGGTACTTTAAAAAAAACAGATACCAGATTCCATCTAAACCTACCAATGATCTATATTTTAACATTAGAAAATATACAAATAAATGGAAACCAATAAATATTCATTTAACCTGAGAATGTATTCCATACCTTTGGGTTTTTAAAACTGTAATCGTTTATGCCAGTTTAAAAATAATCCTTATAGCTTAACTTTATAAACTGAAGTATTAAAAAGAATCCCAGAAATTAAATATTTGTTCTAAGTAATTAAGTGTCCTATAATCAGATGATATGAACTGGTTCACTGTTTTGCTCATTGTTTACAAAATGATGTATTTGAATACGTGTGTGTGTAAAGAAATTAAAGTGATTCATACCAAAATACCACTTTTCTCTTTGTTATTTAAAGTGGCTCCAGGAGGAAAATACGCAGTAGTACTTGTTGTAATGTCCAAACTTTTACAAAGGTTGTCCTGGGTGGCACAGTCCATCCATCCTACATTAACAAGACCATCCTAAAATGGAAAGATACAAAAAATCGTGTTTTAAGTGGAAGAAAAAGTTAAAAGGATTTATATTTAGCAAAAACACAACTTTTCTACTTTTAATTAAACTTTTAAAAAGAACACAAAAAATGATGCAGATTTGAATAACATGATTAATAAATTTAATCTAATATATATAAAAATTACACCTTACATAGGAAACATTTTCAAGCATACACAGAACATTAACAATCTTCGTAAGTGGCAAACTCCCAATCCATAAGGCACCTTCAATAGTGTTAAAGTATCAACAACACACAGACTGCACTCTCTAACCATAATATGATGAGAGCTAAATAAGTAAAATAACAAAATGACAAAAAATAAAGTTTAGAAATGACAAAAACACTAATATATAACTTTCTGGTTAAAGAGGAACTCTAATGGAATACTTAGAAGTGAATGATAACAAAAGCACCACATGTTAAAATGTATTGAACACAGCTAATTAATTAGAAAGAAACTTACAGCTATGAATACATTTATCAGAAAACAAGAAAGATTACAAATAAATGAGATAAATGTTTAAGAAACCACCAAAGAAAGTATTTGGAATCAGTTTTAAAATGTGTTTCTTAACATGGTGATACAATTTTACAAAGTAATTGATGCTTACCAACATCCCACTTAACCTGAGACGTGTCTGTGAAGTCAAACAATCTGGTGAGGGAAAAAAAACTTATGAGGCAATTTCAGCTTAAGTCTGTACTTTCATTTGCTGTTCCCCCAAACCATCATGTTGATTCTTAGGCAATTAATTGGGCTGTGCTGGTAAATACTGAGACTTTTATTTACTAGGTAGACATAGAGGTCAATGTCTCATTCTTCTCTCTCCCCTTAGTTTCTCAGGATTTCCAGCTAAAGAAAAAAGAAGGAATTCCCTCTCAAGCACCTCTTTAGGAACTTATTCTCAAATGTCTCCTCCTATCAACAGTCCCCTTTATCCAAGGGATCTCATGATTTAGGGTAATAAAATGTAATGCCTATTGATAAATAACAATATGTGCAGAATCCTTAAAATACAATACAGTCTTAGAATAGCTTCTTCACTATTTTTATGTAAGTCCTATAAATATGAATGCTACGATACAATGAGATAGATTTAGAAGAAAGGGAGATGCAGCATCACAGAGCTCACGGGGATAGGTAAAATCAATCTACCTACGGTAAAAGTAAAATAATGTCAGAAAGCTTTAAAAGTTTTCCTTATGTGTGGAATGGAGAGAAACATGTGCATTAGGCCAAAATGAGAAAAAACCCCTCAATGACAGACTAAGTTTAAGGGTGATTTTTTGCTGTAAGGCAATACATTCCTAAGATGGGCCTTACCCCATGAGGTGAGTGGCTGATTTTATCTGCAAGGCAATACCTCTCCAACACAGCAGCATAAAGGCTGAGAGGTGAAGTATGGGGAAAAGATCCATGTTGGGATTAAACATATGAAAATGCATTAATTAATTAGGATATTTTCTAACACTAGGACCAATTTTTAACCAATCTTATTGCTTGAATACAGTTTATGTTTCTGTAGGGTACTGAACTTCCAACTTAATTTACTAGGGGAAAGGGTCCTAGAAACGGAAAGTTATCATCTTCAAATATATACTTTTTTTTTTTTAAGGTCGCAGCACGTGACATGTGGGATCTTAGTTCCCCAACCAGGGATTGAATCTGTGTCCCCTACATTGGGAGTGCGGAGTCTTAACCACTGGACCACCAGGGAAGTCCCCCAAACATATACTTTTATGAGGCAAACATGTACATTTTTGAAATGAATACATATGAGGGAAAGTCAGTAACTGCAAAATATTATTTTGTGAGGGTTGTTATCTGTCAACAACTAATTATTTTTGCAAAGTGTCAAAAACATTTGTAGCTATCTGATGGTATAATTTACCATAAGTATAATTAAGCTGAAAAATTTGCCCACTGAACATAAACCACATGATACTTTAAGAAATTAATAACTGTAGAGGAGAGATCAAGATGGTGGAGTAGGAAGACATAGAGCTCACCTCCCCTGACAACATACCAAAAATACATCTACATGTGGAACAATTCTCATGGAAAACTAACTGGAAAATGGCAGAAGAACTCCTATAAAACCAAGGCTGCAAGAAAGACTTCCATATAACCAGGTAGGATGGAGAAGGCATAGGGTTGGGACCCCTATCTGAGAGGGATCTGAAAGGAAGAGAAGGTCCCCATGGGCAGACCCTCAATGTGGGGAGCAAGTGGGTTGAGCCACAGACTGGGCATTGCAGTCCTGGGGTCCTGCAAGGAGGAGACAAGCACCCTTGGCTGCCGGGAGAACTGCTGGGACAGACAGAAGGGCTAGAGGAGCCTAGACTCTACTCATGAGGAGTACGCATGTGCTGGTTTACCAAAAATCAGGGCGGAGAGAGCTTTGTACTGGCAGCTGCCACTTCGCCACACTCCCCAATCCGAGCTGGTTGAACATCCCGGCCCCGCTCACTCCATACCAAAGCCTGGTGCTAGATTTGGGCCAACCAAGCCCTGGGAGAAGACTTGGTCTAGCTATGCAGAGACAGACTGGGGGTCCTGGGATGTGATCTGGGTGGAGTGGAAGTGGCCACTGTCAGCACTTGCTCAGGTAGTGCCACAGGAGCACCCCGCAGTTTGCCTCCCGGTGGAGGCCATGCTCTGGCTCCACCCACTCCACACAGCAGCTTAGCCTTGGAGCTGGGGCAGACAGGTCCTGGGAGAAGACTGCCACGGGGTCAGCCCAGTGCTCTGGTGGTAGCACAGCCACCTCAATTCCTGCAGCCACTACACCCCAACCCCCAGCCCCAGCCACTCCACACCACAGCCTTGCACTAGATCTGGGATAAACAGAAGAAGGGATGAGACCTTGGGCTGGTTCTGACTGGAGCGTCAGATGGCTACAGAGGTGATGTACTGGTCCTTTGTGAGCACATGGGCCTCACTTGCTTCAGCAATCACCTCCTTTGGGGGCAGGGCACCACTCAAGGGGAATGGAGCCTGATTGAGCCTGACCCTCAGGGCATTTACTCCAACAGCTGGGGAGCAGACCCTGTCCCTGACAGGGCGGCAACAGCTATGCAGCAAAGAGGAAGTCCCGCCTCACACCCTGCACAGTCTTTAGATCCCCCAAAACCAACCAAACCCCCTATCTAGGTGATAACGACCAGCATACCCCGAAGAAAGACATGGCTGGTGTCCATCGTACACACAGAGTCTACACAGGGATGCTACCACATAAAAACACCCCTTTAAGACCATAATAGATAATCGTTTCTCCTAAATTCAGAGACAGAGACAGTTAAGTAAAATGAAGGCAGAGGAAATACTCCCAATTAAAAGAGCAAGAAAAATCCCCTGAAACAAATAATGAAACAGAGCTCACCAGTCTACCAGACCCCAAGTTCAAAAAGGTGGTAATAAAAACGCTAAATGGGGCTTCCCTGGTGGCGCAGTGGTTGAGAGTCCGCCTGCCGATGGCAGGGGACACGGGTTCGTGCCCCAGTCCGGGAAGATCCCACATGCCGCGGGGCGGCTGGGCCCGTGAGCCATGGCCGCTGAGCCTGTGCGTCTGGAGCCTGTGCTCCGCAACGGGAGAGGCCACAGCAGTGAGAGAACCGCGTACCACAAAAAAAAAAAAAAAAAAAAAAAGGCTAAATGAATTAAGAATGATCAATATAAATGCAGATCACTGTAACAGGGAACTAGAAACTATAAAGATGAACAAAACAAGAATAGATAATTAATTCAACTTCTAAGATAAAAAGAAATCTAGAAGCAATGTACAGCTAACTAAATGACACAGAAGAGTGAGTAAGTAAGCTGGAAGACAGAATAATAGAAATCACCCAATCAGAAGAGCAGACAAAGACAAGTGAAAAAAAAAAAATGGAAGGAACTTACAAGATCTTTAAAATAATATAAAATGTGCCAACCTATGCATAATAGGGGTTTGAGAAGGAGAAGAGAGAAGGGGATCAAAAACTTATTTGAAGAAACTATGGCTGAAAATTTGCCAAACCTAAAGAAGGAAACAGATATCCAGGTACAAGAAGCACAAAGGGTCCTAAACAAGATGAACCCGAACAGACCCACAAGATATATCATAATTAAGATGGCAAAACTTAAAGACAAAAAGAGCATTCTAAAGGCAGTGAGAGAAAAACAAAGAGTTAATTACAAGGGAACCCCCATAAAGCTATCAGCTGATTTGCCGGTCAGAAGGGAGTGGCATAATATACTAAAAGTTCTGAAAGGAAAATACCTGCAACCTAGGATACTCTATACATCAAGATTATCATTTAGAATAGAAGGAGAGATAAAGAATATCTCAGACAAGCAAAAACTGAAAAGATTCAGTAATACTAAACCTACCCTAAAAGAAATATTGAAGGGTCGTCTCTAAATGGAAAAGGAGCAAGAAACTGTAGGAAAGAGAAAATCAAAATAGGCAAAGCAAATATATAGTAAGAATTGAAGATCACTTAAATAAGCTAGTATGTAGACTAAACAGTCAAAAAAAATTGTAAAAGCAACTCTATAATAAAGATAAAAGAATAAGTATAAACGCGTAAGATAGGATATCAAAATTGCAAAGTTATCAGGGAGGGGAATAAAAAATATACATCTTTTAGAACGTGATTGAATTGAATGACTGTCAGTTTACATCAAGTAGCTAGTTACGGGTCAACATACCTGAATTCCACGGTAACCGCAAATCAAAAACATAAAATAGATTCACAAAGACCAAAAAGAAAGGAAGTCACGCATACAACAAAAGAAAATAATCAGACCAAAAGAAAAAACAAAAAGAAGAACTACAAAAACAACTGGAAAACAAGGATTAAAATGGTAATAAGTACAAACCTATCAACTACTTTAAATGTCAACAGACTAAATGCTTTGATCAAAAGAGTGGCTGATTGGATAAAAAAACAAGAACCTGAAATATGCTGTCTACAAGAGACTACTTCAGGATAAAAGACACACACAGACTGAAAGTGAGGAGAAGGAAAACGATACTTCAGGCAAATGGGAATGACAAGAAAGTGGGGGTAGCAATATTGATATCAAACAAAGTAGACTTTAAAACAAAGGCCATAAAAAAAGACAAAGAAGGGCATTATATAATGATAAAAGAATCACCACAATAAGAGGATATTATACTCATTAATACATATGCACCTAATATAGGAGCACATAAATATATAAAGCAAATACTAAAAGACGTAAAGGAAAAAACTGACAAAAATACAGTAATAGTAGATTTAACACTCCACTGACATCAATGGACAGATCATCCAGACAGAAAATCAAGAAGGAAACAGTGGTTTTAAATGATACAACATACCAGTTGGACTTAATAGATTTCTACAGAATACTACATCCCCTGAAAATCCCAGAATACACATTCTTTTCAAGTGCACATGGAATGTTCTATAGGACAGACCACATGCTAGGTCATAAAACAAGCCTCAACAAATTTAAGAGGACAGAAGTTATGTCAAGCAGTTTTTCTGACCACAATATGAAATCAGAAAATAACTATGGAAAGAAAAACAGAGAAATAACAAACATGTGGAGGCTGAACATGCTACTAAGAAGCAAATGGGTCAAATGGAATCAAAGAAGAAATTATAAAATACCTTGAGATTAAGGAAAATGAGAACACGTTACAAAATCTCTGGCATGCAGCAAAAGCAATTCTTAGGGGGAAATCCACAGCGATGCAGGCCTTCCTCAAGAAACAAGAAAAATTTCAAATGAACAATCTCACCAACCACCTAAAAGGATTAGTAAAAGAAAAACAAAGTGCAAAGTCAGCAGAAGGAAGGAAATAATAAAGATCAGAGAGAAATAAAATAGATCAGGGGAAAAAAAAGCAACAAAGAAAAGATCAATAAAACCAAGAGTTGATTTTTTTAAAAGATAAATAAAATTGACAAGCCAGGCTCATCGAGAAGAAAAGAGAGGACCCCAATAAACAAATTAAGAAATGAAAGAGGAGAAATAACTGATATCACAGAAATACAAAAAATCAGAAGAGAAATACAATGAACAGTTACATGCTAACAAACTGGACAACCTAGAAGAAATGGGCAAATTTTTAGAAACATACAGCCTGGCAAGACTAAGTCAAGAAGAAACACAGTTTGAACAGGCTAATCACTAGGAGTGAAACAGAATCTGTAACAATAATTAAAAGAAAAACTTTCTGCAAACAAAAGTCCAAGACCAGATGGCTTCACTGAAGAATTCTACCAAACATAAAGAACTTAAACTATTCCTTCTCAAACTACTCCAAAAAATTGAAGAGGAGGGAACACTTCCAAATTCATTCTATGAGGCCACTATTACCCTAATTACAAAACTAGACAAAGACACTACAAAAAAAAAAGTTACAGGCCAATATCTATGATGAATATAGGTGCAAAAATCCTCAAGAGAATATTAGCAAGCTGATTCCAACAATACCTGAAAAGGATCATACACCATGATCAAGTTGGATTCATTCCAGGATCACAAGGATGGTTCCACATATGCAAATCAATCAGTGTGATACACCACATTAACAAAAGGAAAGACAAAAACCACATGATCACATGATCATCTCAGCAGATGCAGAAAAAGCATTTCACAAAATTCAACATCCGTTCATGATAAAAACTCTCACCAAAGTGGGTGTAGAGGGAATGTATTATGACATAATAAAGGCCATTTACAACAAAGCCACAGCCAACATAATACTCAGTGGTGAAAAGGTAAAAGCCTTCCCTCTAAATCCAGGAATAAGACAAGGATGCTCACTCCCGGAGCTTCTATTCAACAGAGTATTAGACGTCCTAGCCACGGCAATCAGATAAGGAAAAGAAATAAAAGGTATGCAAATTGGAAGGGAAAAGGTAAAACTGCCACCCTTTGCAGATGACATACAATACTCTCTATACAAAACCCTAGTCTTCACCCAAAAAAGTATAAGAACTAATAAAGGAATTTGGCAAGATAGCAGCATACAAGATTAATATACAGAAATCTGTCATGTTTCTATACACTAAAAATGAAATATAAGTAAAAAAAAATCCCATTTAAAATCTCATCAAAAATATTAAATACCTAGAAATAAACGTAACCAAGGAGGTGAAATACCTACACACTGAAAACTATAAATCACTGGTAAAGGAAATGAAAATGATTCAAAAAAATGGAAAGATATCCTATGCTCTTAGACGGAAGAAATTAATATTGTTAAAATGGATATACTACGCAAAGCAATCTACAGATTTAATGCAATCTCTATCAAAATACCATGACATTTTTCACAGAATTAGAAAAAATAATCCTAAAATTTATATGAAAACACAAAAGGCCCAGAATTGCCAAAACAATTCTGAGGAAAAAGAACAAAGCTGGAGGCATAACCCTTCTCAACTTCAGAAGATACTACAAAGCTACAGTAATCAAAAAGCATGGTATCAGTACAAAGACATATAGATGAACAGAGAGCCCAGAAATAAACCCACACACCTACAATCAATTAATCTATGACAAAGGAAACAATATAGAGAAAAGACAGTCTCTTCAACAAATGGTGTTGAGAAAGCTGGACAGCTATATGTAAATCAATGAATTTAGAATACTCCCTCCCACCATATACAAAAATAAATTCAAAATGATTTAAAGGAGAGAGTAGTCAAGATGGCAGAGTAGCAGGATGTGATGCTTACCTTCTCCCACAAATACATCAAAAATACATCAACATGTGGAACAATTCTCACAGAATATCTACTGAACACTGCCAGAACACCTCAAACTGCTGAAATGGCAAGAAAATCTCCATGTAACCAGGTAGGAAAAAAGAAAAAAAAAAAAAGCAAGAAAGGAATCAAGACAGGACCTGTGCCCCTGGGATGGAGCTGTGAAAGAGGAAAGGTGCCAGCCCCCCTGGTGGGGAGACTGGCCAGGACAGAAGGGGAGCTTCAGAGACTTGGAGGAGAGTGCAGCAGCCAGTATGCGGCAGCCAGAGTGAAGGAAGAACTGCACAGACGGTCAGTGCCACCACTCTGCACTCCCCAGCCAGAGGAACGTGTCTGTCAGTGCAGGCAGGGGCTGGGTACTGGAACTCAGGCTTCAGAAATCAGAAGTGGGGAGAGGACTGGGGTTGACTGTGTGAACACAGCCCTGGGGGGTGCTGGAATCCAGTGCGACCATGGCTGGTGATGTGTACAGAGGAAGCCTGGAGGCCAGCTGCCATTATTTGGGGGTGCATGAGGGGAGGAGAGGGATGTGGGTTGTAGTCTTTTTCCCTGTGCACACACATGCAGAGGGTAGGGCACTGCCTGCGAGGGATCCAGGGGACGTCACAAGCTGCCACCACTGCCTGCCTAGATGCCAGGAGCAGTTGCAGGTTGCCGCTGCCTCCCTCCTGGACCTCAAAAGTGGTCGCAAGCCTCCTCTGCTCCCATCGCATGCTCCAGGGGGGCGCCTGAGCTGCTACTGCTGCCAAGAACCCCAGGACTGGGCACCAGCCACTGCATCTGCATACCCCCTATCAAGGGGATAACAACAAGCACATGCTGAGGAGAGGTGACAGGCATCCATACTAAAAACAGCCCCTACAACAAATAAACCCACACAAGCTACACAGGGATGCCCCCACGTGTAAATAGCCATTCAAGACCACAAGATAATTGTTTCTCCTAAACTCAGGGAGTAAGAGAAATATAACTAAAATGAAGAAGCAGAGGAACCACTTCCAGTTAAAAGACCAAGAGCATTCCCCTGAAAGAATAATGAAATAAACCTCTTCAGTCTAATAGACACCGAGTTCAAAAAGAAGGTAATGAAAATACTGAAGAAATTAAGAAAGGCTATCAACAGAAATGCAGAATAGTGTAAAAAGGAACTAGAAACTATAAAGAGGAACCAAGAAAAATTAGAAAACTTATTTGCTGAGATGAAAGCTGAGTTAAAGCAATGAAAAACAGAATGAATAGTGCAGAAAAACAGATAAGTGACGTGGAAAACAGAAAAATGGAAATCACCCAATCAGGACAGCAGACAGAAAGCCAAATGAAAAAAAACTGAAAGCAAAATAAGAGACCTACAGGATAATATAAAGCAGTGGTCCCCAACGTTTTTGGCACCAAGGACCGGTGTGGAAGACAATTTTCCCACCGACAGGTGGGGGTTGGGGTGGGGTGGGGTTATGGTTCAGGTGGTAATGCAAGTGATGGTTCAGGTGGTAATGTGAGTGAGGGGGAGCTATGGGGAGTGGCAGATGAAGCTTTGCTCACTTGTCTGCCACTCACTTCCTGCTGTGCGGCCCGGTTCCTAACAGGCCACAGTGGTTGGGGACCTCTGATATAAAGCGTGCCAACCTATGCACAATAGGGATTCCAGAAGTGGAATAAAGAGAAAAAGGGATGGAAAGTGTATTTGAAGAAATTATGGCTGAAAACTTCCCAAACCTAAAGAAGTAAACAGATATCCAGGCACAGGAAGCACAGAGGGTCCCAAACAGACCTACATCAAGACATATGATAATAAAAATGGCAAAAGTTAAAGAGAGGGTTCTAAAGGCAGCAATAGAAAAACAAAAGAGTTAATTACAAGGGAACCTCCATAAGACTATCAATTGATTTGTCTACAGAAACAATGAAGGCCAGAAGGGACTGGCAAGATATATTCAAAGTCCTGAAAGGGAAAAATTTACAACCTAGGATAATCTACCCTGTAAGATTATCATTAGAATAGAAGGAGAGAAAAAGAATTTCTCAGGGGACTTCCCTGGTGGTCCAGAGGTTAAGAAAGACTCTGCACTTCCACAGCAGGGGCATGGGTTTGATTCCTGGTCCAAGAACTAAGTTCCTGCATGCCATGTGACATGGCCAAAAAAAAAAAAAAAATCATCAGAGAGAAAAGAAGCAAGACTCTATAGTAAAGAGAAAATCACCACCTCAAAGTAAGTCACTTAAATAAGCCAATACACAAATTAAAAAAAAAAAATCAAAAACTTCTGTGAACGTAATGATAACCACAATGAACAGCAAAAGGATGAACATGAAGACGTAAAAGGGGACATCAAAAATCATAAGATATGGGGAGTAAGAAAATGTGTATATATTTTTTTCCTAGAATATATTTGAGGCTATAATACTACCAGTCTAAGGCAAGCAGAAATAGGAAGGGTTAATATGCTAGAAATGCAGGGTAACCACAAATCAAAAACACACAATAGATTCACAAAAACCAAAAAGAAAAGAACACAAGTATAATACAAAAGAAAATCATAAAACCACAAAAGGGTCATCCGTTTACAATGCTTGGTGTCAGTTTATTTATCTCTTGTAAAAATAAAATAGTGTGCATGTGTGACCAACAAAAAAAACCCACAGGGCTTCCCTGCTGGCGCTGTGGTTGAGAGTCCGCCTGCCGATGCAGGGGACATGGGTTCGTGCCCCGGTCCGGGACGATCCCACACGCCGAGGAGCGGCTGGGCCCGTGAGCCATGGCCGCTGAGCCTGCGCGTCCGGAGCCTGTGCTCCACAACGGGACAGGCGGCGGCGGTGAGACGCCCGTGTACCGCAAAAAAAAAAAAAAAAAAAAAAAAAAACAAACCACAAAAAGGGAAAACAAAGAGACAAAGAAGAAATATAAAATCAATGGGAAAACAAGGTTTAAAATGGCAATAAATACATATCTATCTATAATTAACTTAAATATTAATGGACGAAATGCTCCAATCAAAAGACACAGAGTGGAAGACTGGCTAAAAAAACAAGAGCCTAAAATATGCTGCCTACTAGACACCCACTTTAGGGCAAAGGACACACATAGATTGAAAGTGAGGGGACAGAAAAAGATATTTCATACAAAAGGAAATGATAAGAAAGTAGAGTTGCAATGCTCATATCAAACAAGATAGATTTTAAAACAAAGATCATAAAGAAGGATAAAGAAGGACACTATATAATGATAAAAGGATCAATACAAGAGGACTTCACACTCATCAACATACATACACCTAATACAGTAGCACCCAAATACATAAAACAAATATTAACTCGGATAAAGGTAGAAATTGATAGGAATACAACAGTAGCGGGAGACTTTAACACCACACTCACATCAATGCACAGATCTTCCAGACAATAAGGCAACAGAGACCCTACATAATATAACAGAACAGCTAGACTTAATTGATATTTTCAGGACATTATATCCAAAAAAAAATCAGAATACACATTCTTTCCAAGTGCACATGGAGCATTCTCTAGGATTGACCACATACTAGGGCACAAAACAAGCCTCAACAAATTTAAGAGCATAGAAATTATCTCAAGCATCTTTTCTGACTACAACGGCATGAAAGTAGAAATCAACCACAAAAAAAGAAATGAGAAAAAACCGATTACATGGAGACTAAACAACATGCTACTAAAAAACCAATGGGTCAACGATGAAATCAAAGAGGAAATTAAAAAATACCTTGGGACAAATGACAATGCAAACACAATGATACAAAATCTCTGGGATGCAGCAAAAGCAGTTCTTAGAGTGAAGTTCATAGTGATACAAGCCTTCCTCAAAAAACAAGAAAAATCTGAAATAAACAAACTAACCTACCACTAAAAAGAATTAGAAAAAGAACAACAAAACCTAAAGTCAGCAGAAGGAAGGAAATAATAAAGATGTGAGACGAAATAAATAAAATAGAGATTAAATAAATTTTAAAAAATCAATAAAACAAAGAGCTGGTTCTTTGAAAGGGTAAAGAAAATGGACAAACCCCTGGCAAGGCACACCAAGAAGAAAAGAAAGAGAACGCAAATAAACAAAAGAAGAAATGAAAAAGGAGAAATCCCAACTGATACCACAGAAATACAAAATACTACGAACAATTATATACCAACAAATTGGACAACCTAGAAGAAATGGACAGGTTTCTAGAAACATACAGCCCACCAAAACTGAATCAAGAAGAAATAGATAATTTGAAAAGACCAATCATTAGAAGTGAAGGAGAATTTGTAATTAAACAACTACCTACAAACAAAAGTCCAGGACCACAGAGCGTCAAAGGTGAATTCTACCAAACATACAAAGAAGAATTTATACCAAACCTTCTCAAACTCTTCCAAAAAACTGAAGAGGAGGGAACACTCCCAAGAACATTCTATGAAACCACCATCACCCTGTTACCAAAACCAGACAAAGACACAACCAGAAAAGAAAATTACAGGCCAATATCTTTGATAGATATAGATGCAAAAAACCTCAACAAAACATTAGCAAACCAAATTATAAAACACATAAAAAAGATCCTACACCATGACCAAGTGGGATCCATCCTAAATTCACAAGGATGGTTCAACATGCACAACTCAATTAATGTGATACACCACATAAACAAAAGAAAAGGCAAAAACCACATGATCATCTAAACAGATGCAGAAACAGCAGGTGACAAAATTCAGCATCCATTCATGAATAAAAACTCTTACCAAAGTCGGTACAGAAGGAACACATCTCAAGATAGTAAAAGTTATTTATGACACACCTATAGCCAGTACAATACTCAACGGTGAAAAGACAAAAGCCTTCCTAAAATCTGGAACAAGACAAGGATGCCCACTCCCACCTTTTCTATTCAACATAGTATTGGAAGTCCTAGCCATAGCAATCAGACAAGAGAAAGAAATAAAAGATATCCAAATTGGAAGAGGTAAAATTGTCATCATATGCAGATGATATGATACTATATATAAATAACCCTAAAGACACCACACAAAAACTACTAGAACTGATAAACAAATTCAGCAAGGTAGCAGGATACAAGGGTAACATACAGAGAAGCAAGAAGAACTACAATCCTGCAGCATGTGGAACAAAAACCACATTCATAGAAAGACAAAATGAAAAGGCAGTGGACTATGTACCAGATGAAAGAACAAAATAAAACCCTAGAAAAACAATTACATGAAGTGGACATAGGCAACCTCCCAGAAAAAAAATTCAGAAATATGATAGTGAAGATGATTCAGGACCTCAGAAAAAGAATGGAGGCAAAGATCAAGAAGATGCAAGAGATGTTTAACAAAGACCTAGAAGAATTAAACAAACAGAGATAAACAATACAATATCTGAAATGCATAATACACTAGAAGGAATCAACAGGAGAATAACTGAGGTAGAAGAATGGATAAGTGACTTGGAAGACAGAATGGTGGAAATCACTGCCATGGAACAGAATAAAGAAAAAAGAATGGAAAGAAAAGAAGACAGCCTAAGAGACTTCTGGTACAACATTAAATGCACCAACATTTGCATTATAGAGGTACCAGAAGGAGAAGAGAGAAAGGACTTGAGAAAATATGTGAAGAGATTATAATTGAAAACTTCCCTAACATGGGAAAGGAAACAGCCACCCAAGTCCAGGAAGAGCAGCGAGTCCCAGGCAGGAGAAACGCATGAGAAACACACTGAGAAACATACTAATCAAACTGACAAAAATTAAAGACAAAGAAAATGATTAAAAGCAACATGAGAAATACAACAAATAACATACAAGGGAACTCCCATAAGGTTAACAGCTGATTTCTCAGCAGAAACTCTACATGGCAGAAGGGAGTGCCAAGATATATTTAAAGTGATGAAAGGGAAGAACCTACAACCAAGGTTACTCTACCCAGCAAGGATCTCATTCAGGTTCGACAGAGAAACCAAGAGCTTTACAGGGAAAAAGATATTCCATGCAAATGGAAATCAAAAGAAAGCTGGTGTAGCAGTACTCGTATCAGATAAAATAGACTTTAAAAATAAAAAATGTTATAAGAGACAAGGAAGGACACTACAGCTAAGAGAATTCAGCACCACCAAACGAGCTCTACAACAAATGCTAAAGGTACTTCTCTAAGTGAGAAACACAAGAGAAGAAAAGGGCCTATAAAAACAAACCCACAATTAAGAAAATGGTAATAGGAACATACATATCAATAATTACCTTAAACGTGAATGGATTAAATGCTCCAACCAAAAGACACAGGGTCGCTGAATGGATACAAAAACAAGACCAGTATATATGCTGTCTACAAGAGACCCACTTCCCTAGGGACACATACAGACTGAAAGTGAGGGGATGGAAAAAGATATTCCATGCAAATGGAAATCAAAAGAAAGCTGGTGTAGCAGTACTCGTATCAGATAAAATAGACTTTAAAAATAAAAAATGTTATAAGAGACAAGGAAGGACACTACATAATGATGAAGGGATCAATCCAAGAAGAAGATATAACAATTATAACTATATATGTACCTAACGTAGGAACACCTCAATACATAAGGCAAATACTAACAGCTATAAAAGGTGAAATCAACAGTAACACAATAATAGTGGGGGACTTTCACACCTCACTTAGACCAATGGACAGATCATCCAGACAGAAAATTAATAAAGAAACAGAATCTTTAAATGACACAATAGACCAGATAGATTTAACTGATATTTACAGGACATTCCATCCGAAAACAGCAGATTACACTTTCTTCTCAAGTGCACACAGAACATTCTCCAGGATAGAGCACATCTTGGGTCACAAATCAAGCCTTGGTAAATTTAAGAAAACTGAAATCATATCAAGGATCTTTTCTGACCACAATGCTATGAGATTAGAAATCAATTACAGGGAAAAAAAGTAAAAAACACAAACACATGGAGACTAAACAATACGATACTAAATAACCAAGAGATCACTGAAGAAATCAAAGAGGAAATCAAAAAATATCTAAAGATAAATGACAACAAAACCACGATGATCCAAAACCTATGGGATGCAGCAAAAGCAGTACGAAGAGAGAAGTTTATAGCAATACAATCCTACCTTAAGAAACAAGAAAAATCTCAAATAAACAATCTAACCTTACAAACTAAAGGAACTAGAGAAAGAAGCACAAACAAAACCCACAATAGAAGGAAAGAACTCATAAAGATCAAAGCAGAAATAAATGAAAGAGAAACAAAGAAAATAGCAAAGATCAATAAAACTAAAATTTGGTACTTTGAGAAGATAGACAAAATTCATAAACCTTTCGCCAGACTCATCAAGAAAAGGAGGGAGAGGACTCAAATCAATAAAATTAGAAATGAAAAAGGAGAAGTTACAATGGACATCGCAGAAATACAAAGCATCGTAAGAGATGTTTTGCATCTCTAAGCAACTCTATGCCAATAAAACAGACAACCTGGAAGAAATGGACAAATTCTTAGAAAGATATAACCTTCCAATACTGAACCAGGAGGAAATAGAAAATATGAACAGACCAATCACAAGTAATGAAAGTTACACAAGTAACTGTGATTAAAAATCTTCCAAGAAACAAAAGTTCAGGACCAGATGGCTTTACAGGTGAATTCTATCAAACATATAGAGAAGAGCTAACACCCATCATTCTCAAACACTTCCAAAAAATTACAGAGGAAGGAACACTCCCAAACTCATTCTATGAGGCCACCATCACCCTGATACCAAAACCAGACAAAGATACTACAAAAAAGGAAATTATAGACTAATATCACTGATGAATATAGATGCAAAAATCCTCAACAAAATACTAGCAAACAGAATCCAACAACACATTAAAAGGATCATACACCATGATCAAGTGGGATTTATCCCAGGGATGCAAGGATTCTCCAATATACGCAAATCAATTAATGTGATACACCACATTAACAAATTGAAAGATAAAAACCATATAATCATCTCCATAGATACAGAAGAAGCTTTTGACAAAATTCAACACCTATTTATGATAAAAACTCTCCAGAAAGTAGGCAAAGAGGGAAACTACCTCAACATAATAAAGGTCATATATGACAAACCCACAGCCAACATTGTTCTCAATGGTGAAAAACTGCAACCATTTCCTCTAAGATCAGGAACAAGACAAGGTTGGCCACTCTAACCACTATTATTCAACATAGTTTTGGAAGTTTTAGCAACAGCACTCAGAGAAGAAAAAGAAATAAAAGGCATCCAAATCAGAAAAGAAAAAGTAGAACTGTCATTGCTTGCAGATGATATGATACTATACATAGAGAATCCTAAAAATGCCACCAGAAAACTT
>NC_041215.1:87872912-87899412 GCF_002837175.3 Physeter macrocephalus | reverse complement strand
ATGGAGCTGGAGGAATCAGACTCCCTGACTTCAGACTATACTACAAAGCTACAGTCATCAAGACACTATGGTACTGGCAGAAAAACAGAAACATAGATCGATGGAACAAGATAGAAAGCCCAGAGATAAACCCACGCAGCTATGGTCAACTAATCTATGACAAAGGAGGCAAGGATATACAGTGGAGAAATTACAGTCTCTTCAATAAGTGGTGCTGGGAAAACTGGACAGCTACATGTAAAAGAATGAAATTAGAACACTCCCTAACACCATACACAAAAAGAAACTCAAAATGGATTAGAGACCTAAATGTGACCAGGCACTATAAAACTCTTAGAGGAAAACATAGGAAGAACACTCTTTGACATAAATCACAGCAAGGGTTTTTTTTGATCCACCTCCTAGAATAATGGAAATAAAAACAAAAATAAACAAATGGGACCTAATGAAATTTCAAAACTTTTGAACAGCAAAGGAAACCATAAACAAGATGAAAAGACAATCTTCAGAATGGGAGAAAATATTTGTAAACGAATCTATGGACAAAAGATTAATCTCCACAATATATAAACAGCTCATGCAGCTCAATATTAAAAAAAAAAAACCCAGTCCAAAAATGGGCAGAAGACCTAAATAGACATTTCTCCAAAGAAAACATACAGATGGCCAAGACGCAGATGAAAAGCTGCTCAACATCACTAATTATTGGAGAAATCCAAATCAAAACTACAGTGAGGTATCACCTCACACCGGTTAGAATGGGCATCATCAGAAAATCTACAAACAGCAAATGCTGGAGAGGGTGTGGAGAAAAGGGAACCCTCTGGCACTGTTGGTGGGAATGTAAATTGATACAGCCACTATCAAGAACAGTATGGAGCCTCCTTATAAAACTAAAAATAGAACTACCATAGGACCCAGCAATCCCACTACTGGGCATATTCCCAGAGAAAATTGTAATTCAAAAAGACACATGAACCCCAGTGTTCACTGAAGCACTATTTTCAATAGCCAGGTCATGGAAGCAACCTTAAATGCCCATCGACAGACGAATGGATAAAGAAGATGTGGGACATATATACAGTGGAGTATGACTCAGTCATAAAAAGGAACGAAATTGGGTCATTTGTAGAGATATGGATGGACCTAGAGACTATACAAAATGAAGTCAGAAAGAGAAAAACAAATATCTTATATTCATGCATATGTGGAATCTAGAAAAATGGTACAGACGAATCAGTTTGCAAGGCAGAAATAGAGACACAGATGTAGAGAACAAACGTACGGACACCAAGCGGAGAAAGCAGGGGTGGCGGCTGTTGGTGGGATGAATTGGGAGATTGGCACTGACATGTATACACTAATATGTATAAAACAGATAACTAATAAGAACCTGCTGTATAGAAAAAAATTTTTAAGTAACATACAGATATCGGTTGCATTTCTTTACACCAACAATGAAATATCAGAAAGAGAATGTAAAAAACCAATACCTTTCAAAATTGCAGCCCCAAAATAAACTACTTAGGAATAAACCTGACCAAGGAGGTAAAAGACTTATACGATGAGAACTATGAAACATTAAAAAAGGAAACTGCAGACGATTCAAAAAAATGGAAAGATAACCCATGCTCCTAGATTGGAAAAGTTAATATTGTTAAAATGGCCATACTACCCAAAGCAATCTACAGATTTAATGCAATCCCTATAAAATTACCCATGACATTTTCAGAGAATTACAATAATCCTAAAATTCATATGGAACCATAAAAGAGCCGGAATTGCCAAAGCAATCCTGAAGAACAAGAACAAAGCAGGAGGCATAACCCTCCCAGACTTCAGACAATAGTACAAAGCTACAGTAATCAAAACAGTGTGGTACTGGCACAAAAACAGACATATGGATCAACGGGACAGAACAGAGAGCCCAGAAATAAACCCACACACCTACGGTCAATTAATCTTCAACAGAGGAGGCAAGAATATAAAATGGGGAAAAAACAATCTCTTCAGCATGTGGTGTTGGGAAAGTTGGACAGCCACATGTAAATCAGTGAAGCTAGAACACACCCTCTCACCATACACAAAAATAAACTCAAAATGGCTTAAAGACTTAAATATAAGACATGACACCATAAAACTCCTAGAAGAAATCATAGGCAAAACATTTTCTGACATAAATCATACCAGCAATTTCTTAGCTCAGTCTCCCAAGGCAATAAAAATAAAAACTAAAATAAACAAATGGGACTTATCAAACTTAAAAGCTTTTGCACAGCAAAGGAAACCATAAACAAAAACAAAAAGACAACCTACAGAATGGGAGAAAATATTTGCAAATGATGCGATCAACAGGGGCTTAATTTCCAAAATACACAAACAGCTCATACAACTCAACAACAAAAAACCAAACAACCAATTGAAAAATGGGTAGAAGACGTAAACAGACATTTCTCCAAAGAAATACAGATGGCCAGTAGGCACATGAAAAGATGCTCAACATCACAAATTATTAGGGAAATGCAAATCACAACTAGTGAGGTACCACCTCCAGTCAAAATGGCCATCATTAAAATGTCTACAAATAGCAAATGCTGGAGAGGGTGTGGAGAAAAGAGAACACTCCAACACTGTTGGTGGGAATGTAAGTTGGTGTAGCCAGTATAGAGAACAGAACAGAGGTTCCTCAAAAAACTAAAAACAAAATTACCATATGATCCAGCAATCCCACTCCTGGGCTTATATCCAGACAAAACTCCATTCCAAAAAGATACATGCACCCCTATGTTCACAGCAGCACTATTCACAATAGCCAAGACATGAAAACAACCTAAATGTCCATCGACAGATGAATGGATAAAGATGTGGTACATATGTACAATGGAATACTACTCAGCCATAAAAAAGAATGAAATAATGCCATTTGCAGCAACATGGATGAAACTAGAGACTATCTACTAAGTGAAGTAAGTCAAAGAGAAAGACAAATACCGTGTGATATCACTTATATGTGGAATCTAAAATACAACACAAATGAACCTATGAAACAGAAACAGAATCATGGATATAGAGAACAGACTGGTGGTTGCCAAGGGGGAGGGGGTTGGAGGGGAATGGAATAGGAGGTTGGGGTTAGCATATGTAAGCTTTTACATACAGAATGGATAAACAACAAGGTCCTACTATATAGCACAGAGAACTATGTTCCATATCCTATGATAAACCATAATGGAAAAGAATATTAAAAAAAAGAATGTAAGTATATGTATAACTGAATCCCTTTGCTATACAGCAGTAATTAACACAACACTGTAAATCAACTATACTTCAATTAAAAAAAAAAAGATTTAAAGACCTAAATATAAGACATGACACCATGAAATTCCTAAGAGAGAACATAGGCAAAACATTCTCAGACATAAACTGTAGAAATATTTTCTTAGATCAATCTCCCAAGGCAAAAGCAATAAAAACCAAAAATAAATAGGACCTAATCAAACTTACAAGCTTTTGCACAGCAAAGAAACCTTCAGCAAAATGAAAAGACAACTTAAGGAATGGGAGAAAATATTTGCAAATGATGTGACTGAAATGGGGTTAATATCCAAAATATGTGAATAGCTCATATGACCAAATTAAAAAAAACAAACAACCCAATCAAAAAATGGGCAGGAACTTCCCTGGTGGTCCAGTGGTTAAGACTCTGTACTTCCAATGCAGGCGAAGAAGGTTCGGTTCCTGGTTGGGGAAGTAAGATACCACATGCTGTGTTGCGTGGCCAAAAAGGAAAAAAAAAATAAAATAAAAAAGGGCAGAAGACCTAAATAGAGATTTCTCCAAAGAAGACATACAGATGGCCAACAGGCACATGAAAGATGCTCAACATGGCTAATTATTAAAGAAATGCAAATCAAAACCATGATGAGGTATCATCTCACACCAGTAAGTATGGCTATCATCAAAAAGTCTACAAATAAATGCTGGAAAGGGTGTGGAGAAAAGGGAACCCTGCTACACTGTTGGTGGGAATGTAAACTGGTACAGCCACTATGGAAAACAGTATGGTGGTTCCTCAAAAAAAACTAAAAACAGAGCTATCATATGATCCAGAAATTCCACTCCTGGGTATATATCTGGAAAAGACAAAAACTGTAATTTGAAAAGATACCTGCACCCCAATGTTCATAGCAGCACTATTTACAATAGCCAAGACATGGAAACAACCCAAGTGCCCATCAACAGACAACTGGCTTTAAGATGTGGTATGGATACAATGGAATATTACTCAGCCATAAAAAGAATGAAATATTGCCATTTGCAGCAACATGGATGGACCCAGAGAATATTATACTTTGTGAAGTCAGACAGAGAAAAACAAATATATGATATCATTTATATGTGGAATCTAAAAAATAATACAACTCAATCTATTTAATACAAAACAGAAACAGACTTACGGACACAGGAAACAAATTTATGGTTACCAAAGGGCAGAGAGAAGGAGGAAAGGACAAATTAACAGTGTGGGATTAACAGAAACAAGCTACTTTACATGAAATAGATAAGCAACAAGGATTTACTGTATAATACAGAGAATTACACCCAATATCTTGTAATAACCTATAATGGAATATATTCCACAAAAAAAACCAAACTGAATCACTATGCTGTACACCTGAAAATAACACAATATTGTAAATATATACTTCAACTTCAAAAAAAGGGGAACTTAATAATTTTATAACCTATGTGTAAAATAATCAAAAAGAAATATTCATTAAATAAAAAAATTATAACTGGGTACAAATTGTATTTTGAAAATAATCAATTATAGAAGCATACATAAGACTTTCACTTAATCTAAGGGTACATACTTCCAGCTACAAGATTAATAACTTCTGGGGATCTACTGTACAGCATATAGTGATTATAGCTAACAATACTGTATAAAATACTTGAAAGCTGCTGAAAGAGTAGATCTTAAATGTTCTCGCCCCAAGAAAGAAATGGTAAATAGGTGACAGGATGGAGGTGTTAGCTAATGTTATGGTGGTGGTCATCATTTTGCAACATGTAAGTGTTTCAAATCAACAAATTGTACACCTTAAAGTTACAGAATGTTCTATGTCAATTATATCTCAATAAATCTAGGGGAAAAAAAATGGTCACCTAAAAATCAAATGTCATGGTCTCTTCATCATAACAAAATAACAAATATTACCTCTTCCTTTGGAACAAAAAGTGA
The DNA here is from genome assembly GCF_002837175.3 of Physeter macrocephalus. NCBI lineage: Eukaryota > Metazoa > Chordata > Mammalia > Artiodactyla > Physeteridae > Physeter > Physeter macrocephalus. Next base: position 87,894,167 of record NC_041215.1, on the reverse strand, counting down.
TCAGCCAGCCAATACCAGCAGCAAACGCAGTTTGTATTGAGTTAACAAAATTTCCTTAAGAGAAAATAAAGAAAATTTCTGATCATTCACTACTCCATAATGGAAACCATTTTCTAAATGGGTTCTTCCTTCTAATGTCACCCATTTCCAATCCACTCTGAGTAGTTTTCAGGATTCCTAAAAATCCTCTTGAGCATATCAAATTCCTTCAACTATTTATTTTTTTAAATCACATAAAATCTAAATTCATTATTTCATTAAGAAACAAATTGGCAAGTAAGGCCCCCTGTGATCTGAGCTTTGTCTACCCATTCAGCCAGCCATATTCTTTCCCAAGCCACTCTACCCATTACCCATCTTTTTGTTAGATTCATGAAATACTGCCAGTTTCCCAAATACAGTGACCTTTTAAGGTTTCCTCTTCACTTTCAAGACAGGTTATATCTGACCTCGTTCAAGAATTTCCTAATCCTTCCTCCTTTCCCCACCTGAGTTCTTTCATATCCTTCATGCTTCCCTAAGCTTACCTCTATCATAATGGTTACTACACTGCATTTTAATGGTTTACTAATGGGGTCCTGGAAGGCAGGGGTTATATAGTTTATTACTACAGCCCTAGTATTTAACATAGTTTCAGAGACATAACTGTATTCAATGAATGATATGAGCATCCCATTAGAAGTAAATACTATCATTTCATGGGTAGTACAGATAATTAAATAACCCACCTAAAGTCACTTGATGAATTCAAAACCTAAGATTAGAAGAGTTTTTAAACTTCAAAATTAAACTGAATACAGGCATGAATTTACTGTCTGATGTATGTAGTATACTTATGAAAGCAATAAAACACTTGGTTTATTAAATATTTAGCTGCACTTTCAAAGTGGCCTTTTCACCTAGTCCCACTTCATACCCATGTCCTACATCAAAATTGTTGTAGTTTATGTATGAACATAGTTAATTTATTAAATGCCTACTATTTAGTAGGGCTCAGAACAAATGACACAATTCCCTTCTAAGAAGCATGGAAAAGATATGTAAAATTTTCAGTATTATGACCAGAACATTGCCACTGAAAAACTTAAAATACCAATTCAAAGTATCCTTGAAAACCAAGCAAATTATGAAAACAAAATTACCTGTCCATAATTCTGTCACTGTGCTTCTAACATGCTGCATGGCGAAATTCACTAAACTTTCCTTTGATCTGTCACCATGGTATTTCACTGCAGCCTATTTTTTTATTTATAAAAAGAGAAATGTCTTTTACTTTTTCTTTTTAAAACTCATACCAAATACCTTGATTCTCCATTATTCTGAATAAGTAAGATCTGTCTCTCAATAGTACAGTGTATTTCTAACTGACATGCTAAGAATCTTGACTGCACACATTCCATGCCAGACATTTGAATAATACTATTTATAATGTTTTTAGTTTCACTTTTATCACTTAACACTGGGAAGAGGAAGGGAAATCAGAACTTTACATTCAATGAGAGAAAACACCTGTAAAATACTTTGTAAATTATAAAGTACAACATGCATATTGGTTAACATTATGTTCTTTATGATGGAAACAAATTGGCAAACATTTAATTTTGAAATAGAACAAAGACAAAATAATGGCATCTGAAAGTATTCACAGTATAATAAAAAATGTTTATTATGACTAGAGTATAGTTAGATGGCATCTAAAATAAGACTTAAGAATCAAAAGATTCTACAAATTCACATAGTGTTTTCTCTAGTATTCCCCTTGTTATAATGTTCTACCAATTAAAAAAAAAAATGCCAATTTTCTCTCTTACCATTCCAGACCTAAAAATGAAGAGGCTGGGATAACTGTTCACTCCTTTCATTCGGCAAAGCATTCTATCATCGCCACAGTTAACAGCTCCAATTCGAAGCAATCCATCTACTTCTTTAGCAAAGTCTCTCCACTATGAGGAAAGAAAAAGTTTCTTCTGATAAGATCATGTATCTTTCCCTGAACATTCTTCAAGCTGTACTTTCCTTTTTTTATTATTAATTAATTATTTCTTTTTGGCTGCACTGGGTCTTTGTTGCCGCGTGGGCTTTCTCTAGCTGCGGAGAGAGGGGGCTACACTTTGTTGTGGTGTGCAGGCTTCCCATTGCAGTGGCTTCTCTTGTTGCGGAGCAGGCTCTAGGCGCGCGGGCTTCAGTAGTTGTGGCTCACGTGCTCTAGAGCACACGCTCAGTAGTTGTGGCATACGGGTTTAGTTGTTCTGTGGGTTTAGCTGTTCCGTGGCATGTGGGATCTTCCCGGGCCAGGGCTTAAACCCGTGTCCCCTGCATTGGTAGGCGGATTCTTAACCATCGCACCACCAGGGAAGTCCCCAAGCTGTACTTTCTTAAAGGAGATTATGCTCAGGAAATAAAACCATATACACGTGAAAAAATATTATAGTCATTTCTGTTATAGTTACTACTAATAGAAAAAACACTCAAATAACACTCAAATTTTAAAAAACACTCAAATAACAGATCAGTTGTAAATAGTAAAACTTTAATAATCAGGACGTAAAGAATACGTACTGTGGGAGCTAAATCGTGGCAGTGTGAACACCCTGGGGAGTAAAAGTTCACAAACCACAGTTCTCCAGAATTAACAGCAGCATCTGAAAGTACATAAAACCAAAACAACTTAGAACAACCAAAACAACCAATTTACTAAAGGTTTGTACCTATTTTAGTTAAAAATTTTCCTTGAGATCAGAATGAAAAAACGGCATATATTTTCACACTGCCTTTTATCATTTTCTGTATAATTTTTTCTATAAGAAGAAAACATACTATTTCAACTGTCAAACTAACAATACCTTTTTTTTTTTGACTCTTCCAAGCCCTACTTTAATAAGAAGCAACCTTGAACTGCATGATCAATGTCACCAAGAAGCTGTAAAAAGAAAGGAAGCAACAAAAGGATGCAACAGCCAAACCTCATGACAGTCTGTATGGCTGAGAGAAATCAGGAGCAACAGTGAGAGAGACTGAGATTTAAGCTCTTCTACTATCTGCAGCACTGGTTAAGCACACAGTCAATCAATTCTGACAGTTACTCCAGATTCTGAAAGAATGAAGAGACCTACATGACATAGTAAGGACTATGGGGATTAAATCTAATCTGTGCTCTTAATAAGACATTTTCCTTGGAAAATTGTGTTATTTGAAATATTAGATCAGTTTTTAACAATTCAAAACATGAATACATATTTGCTGATAGATCTGAACACTACATAATATCTACCCAACAATACATTATACATTATAATCTAATCTATGAGGACCTGATATAAACAAAATTTACTCATTTAAAAATTTTATTATAAGGATGTGCTCTAACATTCAATATAAAAAAGTTAAGAAAATTTGCTTTTAGTTAGAGTCTCCATGTAATTCCATATGAAAATCAGTTATCAGTAATTTTTAAAGAAAATATTTTCGTAAGTTATAATAAATTATACCAAGACATCAAAACACGCACACTATTCTAAATATGTGTAACTGATTCAGATTAATTAGTAACATGCGCAATAATGTTCACCTACATTTCAGTTACAAGACATACAGATCTATGTGAAAAACAGTTAAACCATACATTACAAGCAAATGTATACATTAGGATTTTATCAGCTGTTCTTTGGCAAAGGTTAGAAAGTCTGACAAATAGACCACTCTATCTAGGTTGTCAAAATAACTGCCATGCTGACTTAGATCAACTGGTATGAATTTAGGTAAAATCTTATATGCTCTCTGCCCCTTTCCTCTGGGACCTCTATGATGCAAATGTTAGTACACATGACGTTGTCCCAGAGGTCTTTTAAACTGTCCTCATTTCTTTCTATTCTTTTTTCATTTTCCTGTTCAGCTTCAGTGATTTCCACTACTCTGTCTTCCAGCTTGCTGATCCATTCCTCTGCATCATCTAATCTACTGTTGATTCCTTCTAGTGTATTTTTTCATTTCAGTTATCGTATTCTTCATCTGTTTGGTTGTTCTTTCTATTTTCTAACTCTTTGTTCAAAAACTTCTAACTTCTCACTCTGTTCATTCAAACTTCTCCCAAATTCTCTGAACATCTTAACAATATATTTAAAGTGATGAAAGGGAAAAACCTATAACCAAGAAGACTCTACCCAGCAAGGCTTTCATTAAGATTTGAAGGACAGATCAAAAGTTTTACAGAGAAGCAAAAGCTAAAAGAGTTCATCACCATGAAACCAGCTTTACAAGAAATGTTACAGGGACTTACCTAAGTGAAAAAGAAAAGGTCACAACTAGAAAATGAAAATTATGGAAGAAAAAAATCTCATTGTTAAAGTCAAATATACAATAAAGGTATAAATCAGCCATGTATAAAGCTAGTAGAAAGGTTAAAAGACAAAAGTAGTAAAATATATACTCAACAAATAATTAAGGAATATATAAAACAAAAATATATAAAATATGATGTCAAAGTCAGTAAATGTGGTGGTGGAGGGAGTAAAAATGCAGGGTTGTCAAAATTAGTTAATAAGCACACACACAGAGACTGATATGTACAGTGTGTGGAGTAGTCAACGACTATGTAATATCTTTGTATGGTGACATATCATAATCAGACTTACTGTAGTGATCACTTTGAAATGTACAGAAACACCAAGTCACTACGTTGTGTAACAGGAACTAACACAGTGTTGTATGTCATTACACTTCAGAAACAAACTCACAGAAAAAGAGATCAGGTTTGTGGTTACCTGAGGTGGGGGTCGGGGGGAGGGAGAGTTGGATGAAGGTGGTCAAAAGGTACAAACTTCTAGTTATGAGACAAGTAAGTACTAGGGATGGAATGTACAATATCATAATATAATCAACAATGCTATATATCATATATAAAAGTTGTTAAGAGCAAATCCTGAGAGATCCATTACAAGAAAACATTTTTTCCTATTTCTTTAATTTTGTATCTGTATAAGATAATGAATATTTACTAAACTTATTTTGATCACCATTTCACGATGGATGTAAGTCAAGTCATGCTGTACACCTTAAACTTGTACAGTGCCGTATGTCAGTTATATCTCAATAAAACTGGAAGGGAAAAAAATAATGGCATTTAATTTGACACAAAACCTTATTTAAAGTGGGAAAAAAAAATGTCTCCCATCTTGGTACTTTGTTTTCATAGACTACTTCTATCTTATTTGCCCAGTTCCCACTATTATTAAAAATATTTTAAATACTGTATTATCAAAGCTCAATGGGATGTTTTTGCATAACCCAGTGACTCAGAATAGAACAAGTATATTTCAAAATGTGATTTTCAGCTTCTAAACTATACAACTATAGCTAATGTCTGTTAATATTTATGTGATTATAGCTAATAGCTTCTGTTAGCCTAGAAAAATGTAAAAAAAGGCAGAAGTGCTTTGAGTTCCTCTTTAATTTCTTGAGCTTGTCTTCAAAAGGATGAATGTATTGTGTGGGTACTACTCAAAATGACTACTGTTAAGTGCAAGATGTTCTTTGCTTTTGCAGATACTATCTAGAACTTGTTTTAATAACTGCGTAACACTTTTCTGTGACATATAAAAAGATAATATGCATCATGTTTAATGGGAAGGATAAGAACTTCAAAGTGAAGTTTATTAATCACATTTTTTCTTCTGTACTATAGTTGAACACTTCAGAGTTCCACTGCTGATAAAAGTGAACTATGTAATTTGGATTAATGCTTCCACTACAATTTCAGAACTGGACAAAATACAAAAGACTTCTGTTGAAAGCATCAGAGAGTTACCAATGCAGAGAAGAATTACAGGGCCCAGGAATGGGAGGAGGTAGAAATCAGGGGGCCAATGTTTGCCAGGAGGTAGTTGATAGGCAAGAAACTGAGCAGAGCTTTAAATAGATTCATGAGACTAGAGGGACAAAGATGGAGTTCAGGGCACATGTAGAGAAGGGTCCTGTAAATAAAGATGAACTGGAAGGAGACCAGTCCTGTATAAGTACAAAGCTCAGCTTTTGAATCATTTCAGTCTCTGTTTGGATAAAGCTGATCTGAGACTGTTAGTGACCCTAGTCAGAAGAAAATATAACCTCTCTCTGGAGCAAGAGAACATACATAACTTAAAAATAACTCCATAATTGTTTATATAATTAGTTACACAAGAGACCAGATTAAGTGACCCAAACCAATAGAAACTACTGGTAATGGAAAGAGACCCACCCATAACCAAGTATGCTAATGTGATATTTACATAGGCACAAGTTGATACAACTATCCATCCTTATTTATGGTCCTCCCTCGGCTTCTTCAGCTAAAACTTAGGGATAAGCTTGTCTTAGCCTAGTAATACACAGGGTAGTATTAGAGTTCAGACTGAATAGTGGCAACTTTGCACCGAACCTATCAATGTCAGTTAATTATTTCTGAAAAACTGTCTCTAAGGTTTTGTGACTGTTAATTAATTCTTAACTACTATTTGGAGTTCCATATGAATTATTGGCAGTTCTTAACCTTTTCTCTATAATGACAAATCTGAAAAAGTTTGAACCCATGTGCAATACAACCATCAGGAAAGTCTTTCATTCTGGGTGGATTCATGGATTAGTCAGCTTGCAGGTTTTGTTCAGTTCCTCTAATTCTATCTCTAATTCCAAAGTTTTCTGCCCCGCAGGACCACAAAATACTTTTTGATTGACTAGCAGATGAGAGACAATAACCACAGAAAAATCAATAGGTTCATAAAACTACAGTCCAAAACGTTATGATTCTGCAAGCTTGTGACATGGCTGTCAGTTCTGTCTACCAACAATACAAATGAATCAAATTATCCTCCATTTCTTCTGTAGAGAAGACACTCATTTTCCTTAGAGCTTGTTCAAGTGTTCACTACAAGACTTTTAACAAAATAATGTACTGAACAGCTACCTTGTAGGCCTGAACTCGCCAACATGATACACAAAGTAAGAGTACGATGCAATTCTTGCTTAGAAGGAACTGTACAGAAACAAGTGACTGTAACACATTGTTTATGATGATAACATGAGAAATTATATAAATTTATTTTGCAGCTAGTATGCTATTTTAGTTTTCTAAATTAAATGAGACTGTAACACAGCAAAATAAAATTGAAATATGATTTGAGGTAAAATATATTGGTTTGAAGTAGAAAAGAATATTTTATTACAAGTGTACAAATTTAAAAATGTAAGAATCTTTAAGGTTTTCTACAATGCAATGCAAAGTGCAGAAGTATATTTTTATATCAATTTTCACACAAATCACAGATCAAATTAAATCTGCTTCCAAAAATAACCACATACTTATTCAAAACCCTGAAATATAAAAGTTCTAAAACCAGAAGTATTTCTGCAAGTTTGCAGGAAGCTCACCTGGCATACAAACCTATCCTGAACTGATATGGGGGCTATGTGTTATTTTTACTTCTTTTATTTAGTATACACACTTATGCATTTCACTGCATAAATATTATTTTTAAAAAAATAGTATACTGCCCCACATTCTGCTAAGAACTATTTTACCAGTGCTGATATTTTTATTTTGTTCTCATCCAGCTTTTATCCTCTATGCATGTATGTGTATACCTTTTGTATGATTTGTATTATACTGCATATACAATTTTGTATTAGGCTTTTTTTTTCACATAACTACTCTTAAATATAAACATTTTTTAATAATGTGGAAAAATACAGAAAAAAGGAATATTGGTTCATTATTTCAAATGCGTCAATTATACACAAACACACACGTACAGAATACTGAGGATGCTGCTAGCCCTTCTAAGGTTTCATTTCCTCAACTGCCAAATGAGACGAATAATTATTGTTGCTAATACACAGAATGTCATAAAAGTTCACTGACATAATGGAAAGAAAAGTTGATGATGACAATAAAAGAAACTATGTGAAAACCTCAACTATGGCTATAGAATGTTATTTAAAATACAGTATATACCATATTACCTTGTTAAAATTTTAAAAATTTCTAAATTCTAAATACATTTGTCCTTGAGCGTTTTAGTTAAGAGATTGGTCTTGAACTAGCTTTAGAAAATCATATACCCACAAACTTACCGAATTCTCTTCTATCCAATGTTATGATTTCAGGATCATCGTCATAAATACCTATTTTGAAAAGTACATAAAATTATAGGTAACACTTCATCATAAATTACCACATAAAAGATGTTACTTATTTTTGTTTCAATCATCAAAAATCAGATTGCTATACTAAATCTCCAATTGGAAGAATATGTAACACACTAAGAGAAAAGCAAAGAGTAATAATACCATTGGTGATACATTTAAAGAGTATCAAAAGACATTAGTTTCCTGATATGGACTGTCATGGGGTGTGTGTGTCTGTGTGTGGCAGCGGGCAGGGATTCCCAATATTCACACAATGTCATCTCCACAGAAAATTTCTATTATATGTTTTTTAAAAAAAGTTATTTTGAAATATTTACAGACTTGCAGGAAATTGTAAAAACAGTTCAGAGTCCTACTTATCTTTCATCCAGCTTCCCCTAATGGTGACATACTATGTAATTTTAGTACAATATCCAAACTAGGAAATTGGCACTAGTACATTAATGTTAACTAGATTACAGACCTCATTCACTTTCAGACTGCATGTTTTTTTTAATGTGTTATCATTTAAAAATATTTTGTATTGCTAAAAGTCTTATATAATTAGAATACTTGCAGAGGTAGAAGCAAACTTAAGTAAATATAAATTTTATTTATAATAATAATTAACACCAATGTGAGAAAGTTTCTCATTACTACATAAATTATCTAAATATTAGTGATGGATATATACCAGGAGTTAGTAAATATTTTAGATATTGTGAGACATATGGTTTCTGTCACAGCTATTCAACTCTGCCCCTGAAGTGTGAAAAATAATATGTAGATAAATGAACAAAACTGTATTCCAATAAAACTTTATCCACAAAAGCAGGTGGCAAGCTGGACTTAGCCTGTGAAATATAGATTGCTGACACCTGTTATAGACTATTAAGCTATAGTGATTATACCTGAAAATACTATTTTGAAAAGTCAGTCTTGAGAAACAAATACTCCAGATACAAACTGAAAATATTTTATTTAGTCTAAGATAAAAGCATACTTCAGTTCTCTGCCTGCATTTGAGGCTAATTAAGAGAGATTGTAAATATTATGTGTTACCCTTAAAACAATCACAAGAGAACTACTGGGTATCGGAATGCTCCCTCTTTGCTTGACACCTGTATTTACTTTCCCCCTCCCTCAATCTCTTTAACTTGTTTACTCTCTGCTCTTGTCTCATTTCTCATTCCTGTCAATACCTTCAACCATTATTAATCATTACTAATTAAGAAGAATGGCATTTCTACTGAAATGACCACTATTAAAGGAAACTTTAGTCTTCCTTGGAAAATATGATGCTCTAAAAATACTGAAAGGCTTCAATATTTAACTTCCAATACAAATATTTTTAAAAATTAAATAGCAATCCTTATTTTAAAACTATTTAACAAGATTATGACCAAAACACCTTCATGTTTATACAGATATCTACATACTACTTGACTTTCCTTTTGAATTCCACTCACAAATCACAGATCAAATTAAATCTGCTTCCAAAAATAACCACATACTTATTCAAAACCCTGAAATATAAAAGTTCTAAAACCAGAAGTATTTCTGCAAGTTTGCAGGAAGCTCACCTGGCATACAAACCTATCCTGAACTGATATGGGGGCTATGTGTTATTTTTACTTCTTTTATTTAGTATACACACTTATGCATTTCACTGCATAAATATTATTTTTAAAAAAATAGTATACTGCCCCACATTCTGCTAAGAACTATTTTACCAGTGCTGATATTTTTATTTTGTTCTCATCCAGCTTTTATCCTCTATGCATGTATGTGTATACCTTTTGTATGATTTGTATTATACTGCATATACAATTTTGTATTAGGCTTTTTTTTTCACATAACTACTCTTAAATATAAACATTTTTTAATAATGTGGAAAAATACAGAAAAAAGGAATATTGGTTCATTATTTCAAATGCGTCAATTATACACAAACACACACGTACAGAATACTGAGGATGCTGCTAGCCCTTCTAAGGTTTCATTTCCTCAACTGCCAAATGAGACGAATAATTATTGTTGCTAATACACAGAATGTCATAAAAGTTCACTGACATAATGGAAAGAAAAGTTGATGATGACAATAAAAGAAACTATGTGAAAACCTCAACTATGGCTATAGAATGTTATTTAAAATACAGTATATACCATATTACCTTGTTAAAATTTTAAAAATTTCTAAATTCTAAATACATTTGTCCTTGAGCGTTTTAGTTAAGAGATTGGTCTTGAACTAGCTTTAGAAAATCATATACCCACAAACTTACCGAATTCTCTTCTATCCAATGTTATGATTTCAGGATCATCGTCATAAATACCTATTTTGAAAAGTACATAAAATTATAGGTAACACTTCATCATAAATTACCACATAAAAGATGTTACTTATTTTTGTTTCAATCATCAAAAATCAGATTGCTATACTAAATCTCCAATTGGAAGAATATGTAACACACTAAGAGAAAAGCAAAGAGTAATAATACCATTGGTGATACATTTAAAGAGTATCAAAAGACATTAGTTTCCTGATATGGACTGTCATGGGGTGTGTGTGTCTGTGTGTGGCAGCGGGCAGGGATTCCCAATATTCACACAATGTCATCTCCACAGAAAATTTCTATTATATGTTTTTTAAAAAAAGTTATTTTGAAATATTTACAGACTTGCAGGAAATTGTAAAAACAGTTCAGAGTCCTACTTATCTTTCATCCAGCTTCCCCTAATGGTGACATACTATGTAATTTTAGTACAATATCCAAACTAGGAAATTGGCACTAGTACATTAATGTTAACTAGATTACAGACCTCATTCACTTTCAGACTGCATGTTTTTTTTAATGTGTTATCATTTAAAAATATTTTGTATTGCTAAAAGTCTTATATAATTAGAATACTTGCAGAGGTAGAAGCAAACTTAAGTAAATATAAATTTTATTTATAATAATAATTAACACCAATGTGAGAAAGTTTCTCATTACTACATAAATTATCTAAATATTAGTGATGGATATATACCAGGAGTTAGTAAATATTTTAGATATTGTGAGACATATGGTTTCTGTCACAGCTATTCAACTCTGCCCCTGAAGTGTGAAAAATAATATGTAGATAAATGAACAAAACTGTATTCCAATAAAACTTTATCCACAAAAGCAGGTGGCAAGCCGGACTTAGCCTGTGAAATATAGATTGCTCACACCTGTTATAGACTATTAAGCTATAGTGATTATACCTGAAAATACTATTTTGAAAAGTCAGTCTTGAGAAACAAATACTCCAGATACAAACTGAAAATATTTTATTTAGTCTAAGATAAAAGCATACTTCAGTTCTCTGCCTGCATTTGAGGCTAATTAAGAGAGATTGTAAATATTATGTGTTACCCTTAAAACAATCACAAGAGAACTACTGGGTATCGGAATGCTCCCTCTTTGCTTGACACCTGTATTTACTTTCCCCCTCCCTCAATCTCTTTAACTTGTTTACTCTCTGCTCTTGTCTCATTTCTCATTCCTGTCAATACCTTCAACCATTATTAATCATTACTAATTAAGAAGAATGGCATTTCTACTGAAATGACCACTATTAAAGGAAACTTTAGTCTTCCTTGGAAAATATGATGCTCTAAAAATACTGAAAGGCTTCAATATTTAACTTCCAATACAAATATTTTTAAAAATTAAATAGCAATCCTTATTTTAAAACTATTTAACAAGATTATGACCAAAACACCTTCATGTTTATACAGATATCTACATACTACTTGACTTTCCTTTTGAATTCCACTCTCATGTTATATTAAAAAGGTCAATGGGGGTTTTCCCTGGTGGCTCAGTGGTTAAAAATCTGCCTGCCAATGCAGGAGACACGGGTTCGAGCCCTGGTCTGGGAAGATCCCACATGCCGCGGAACAACTAAGCCCGTGCACCACAACTACTGAGCCTGCGCTCTAGAGCCCGTGAGCCACAACTACTGAGCCCGTGTGCCACAACTACTGAAGCCCGCACGCCTAGAGCCCGTGCTCCCAACAAAAGAAGCCACCACAATGAGAAGCCTGCACACCACAACGAAGAGTAGCCCCCACTTGCCGCAACCAGAGAAAAGCCTGCGTGCAGCAACAAAGACCCGATGCAGCCAAAAATAAAATAAATAAAATAAAATAAATTAAAAAAAAAAAAGAAAGTCAAGGGGACACATGTTAACTACGTAATAGTTTATACATTAGCTAAGTGGTGAAACAAAATTTCCTAAATTTACTCGAATAAACAATAATTTCATAAGGAATATCATATCATCTTACCAAAATCATAACGATAATAATTCCAGCTTTCATACTGGCCTCCTTGATTCTCTGCAAGTCCCTTTTCTCCATATTTGTCATACTTTTTCCGCAGATCTTCATCTTTGAGTACTTCATATGCTCTGTTTATTTTCAAAAAATCACTATGTGCATCTGGGTTATTCTATTAAAAAATATTAGATATAATATTTGTTTCAGATACACAATCAATTGATTTAACTTAATCCTGAGATTTCTGTGTGAACAGATACCAAGATAAGGAGGAGTAGTACAATATGAAATGGGTGCTCATGCATTGAAATAAAAAAGTAAAAAAGTATTTTTAAAGAACTACAATCTTAAAAAATATGAAAAGTAATAGAAATGAGAATTGATGCTTCAAAAGGTTGATAGAGGTGGTCATCAAATATAAGTCACTACTTCTAAGAGATGCAACAGAAAAAACTGACTAATGAACCCTTGGAAACACTTAATATTGTAAATATTATGTGTTACCCTTAAAACAATCACAAAGAAATTTGTAGGTTATTTTTCTACTTGAGGCAAAACCCAGTACTTCAAGTAAAAAAAAGTTATGTACTCCAATCTATCAGATGATGACATAAGGACTAATACCAGAGTAACAACTCAAAACTGGATTAATACGTTTCATTTGTTACTGTTTCATAGAATTGTTTTTTGAAGAATGTTTTCATCTAAATAATACTTAGTTGTAAATGGTCTACCATCTTTCATGTAGAAACTTAAAAGAAATAACATTCTGAAATTTTAAAGAAAAATCTGAAAAAATGAAAACCCTAAACACAATACAATGTAGATCTCAAGAAAAGATTACCAATTAACAAGAGTTTTAGAGAAATACTGATTCTATTGCTCAGCTTTATGAATCGAAATAAAATAAACCTATTTAAAGTTCTACCTAGGGACTTCCCTGGTGGCCTAGTGGTTAGGATTCTAGGCTTTCACTGCAGTGGCCGGGGTTCAATCCCTGGTCAGGGATTGAATCTGTGGTGAGGCCAAAAATAAAACATAAAAAATAAATAAAAATAGTTAAAAAAACAAACAAACCTGCAGTTACTGAAATTAACAGTAAAAAAAAATTCTATCTAGATATAATTAAATCTTTCTCCTTGATGAGTATCAAATCTCATTAAGAAAAAAATGAATGAGATTAATTATAAAAATACCTTAAGAATTAAAACTAATACAGTTTTGAAGGATTACATCATAGGATACATAATCAAATATTTATGATTGGAATTAACCAGATTTGGCTGCTCCCAAGTTTTAATTTATAATACTTCCTGACTCTATTCTTAGACTTGCACATGGGAGAAAATAGTTAAAGCTGAAGCATACTATTATTAGCTATTACTGCCATTTTTAGCAAGACATACCCTGTAAGTTCTAAGGAAATAATTTTTCTGTTACTGTTCTAAAATACTTGATTTTAAACTGCTTTACTAGGGAATCTACTGCTTTGTGATTAACATCTGTAATATAAGTGTTGGAAATTAGTTTTCAAATTAAGAGAGAACTGTATTTTTGGTACTGACATTCCTTTACACTCTTCTGAACTTAGAACTTTTGCTTTTTCTGTTTTTAGTACAGAAGTTGAATTATGATTTTTGACATGTGATCGTTCTTAAGCATTTTGAGCACTTACTTAAAATAATTTAAAAAATAATTTAAATACATACCAAAACTTACTAAAACACATTAATTAGATATGTTTAAAAAGAAATTTTTACCTACCGGGTTTTTATCAGGATGTAGCTTCAATGCCAATTTCTTGAAAGCCTGTCTTATTTCTCTACTGCTTGCAGTTTTGGATACACCAAGTAAACTGTAAAAATCCTGATCTGTACCCACTAAAATGGCCATATACACTATTAGGAAACAGAGCATGACCCTTTTCAAGTCTCTGAGATAGTCATCTTTATTTAACCAGACTCCCATTGTTTTTCTTGTACAAGTTCTGACTCAAGTGAACATTAAGATAATGCCACTGGTTCCGGTTGATGTAATACGCAAATCTGAGAACTTCTGTCCACATTACTCCAAAGGTGAAACAGGTATCATGAATTTTTTCCCAAAATGTTAATCTAAAGAGAGAAAATCAGGTAGTTGAAATACATTAAAAACCAAACACATCAATAACGTTATTTACTAAATAACATGGCCAGCAATACAATCTCCATTAAATGACAAATCATGGTGAGTGCCTCAGGCTCTGTTCTTTGGGGGCCCCCTTCACTGCTTCCGTTATCTAGGTGGCCAGATTCGTGAGACCACTCAAGGTAGCAGATAAAGGTAAAAGGTAGCTAGTGAGGTCGCAGCTACCTAGAACTCTTTACAAACAAACAAGTGCAGCAACTTGCTCTATCATCACCAGAACACAAGGGGGGAGAGTGGGGGGAGAGCTATTTCCTTCCATCTTCTACCCAGCTTAAGCTTGCCTCTTTTGATCTGCTTCCTTTTTGGTTTCTTCACCCCTTTAAGGCTATTCAGTTTTCATTTCAATCAAATTTCACTTGTAGGAAATATCCTTTGGGGGTACTAGAAAGAAGCATCAGATCCTTCCAGAGGGTCTGTATTTTTCATAAACCGTCCAAGAATAGCAGTGAATTTATATCGCTGTAACAACTTACATAGTCGGACGTTTTTTCCCCTGAATTTTCTCAGAAGGTGCTTACGTTATACCTAAGTAGTTACTATTTTATAAACTAGAAGACTAATAACTGCAGGTTAACAGTAATTATATTGCAAAGTTTACATTTGGCATTAATAAAAATAGAAAAAGAAACAAAAGGAGAAAAGGAATCAGTTATTTAGACATGCTCACCTGTGTAGGGTAAAAATGAAATCAGATCACATGTAAACTTGTATACTTTAATAGTTCCAAACATGTCATAATGCTTCGAAAAATCTAACCTTCCTAGCATCCTCAGTTCCTCCTTTCTTCATTTAATCCTAAATGCCTATTTAAAATTTTTTTTCCTTACCTGTGAATGGTTTTGGTTCATTTCTAATCCTTTTCACGCCACCAGAAAACCCTTTGTAAAACTGAGTGATGGAGATTAACATCCAGACTAAAAAACAACGTTTAGAATAAAGCAGAGAATATATTCTCAAACACCACTTTTAGAGACGCGATGTTTGTTCCCTGCCTAGCGGTGGTTCTCAGACAGCGTGGGCGTGCCTGAGGTTGTGCGCCGAGCTGCGGGGACAGGTGGAAGCTGCAGGTAAATGCAACACTAACTCCTCGCTGCCATCACTCCAGGATGGGTTGCGGGGAGAGGGGAAAGATGGGAGACACTGGTTGAAAGAGACTGTCAAGTGTTGCTGGTGTTTGAAATCTCAGGTCGGATTAGGGAGAAAGGAACCTGGATAACTGAGAGTATAGTGAGAAATTGGAGCAAAAAGCGGGGAATTGCTGGGCGGAGGAATGGCCGTGTAGGTACAAGGAAGGAAGAAGACTGGAAGCGAGAACACAATAAACCAGCCTCAAGAGCGAAGAGGAGGGGAGATTCCGGTGCACAGGAATTTAGCCCCTCCCTTCCCGGAGGGCCCAGGCCGCCGCCGGCTCCAGCAGAGCCCCGTTCCCCCGCCCATGCCCACCTCGGTGCTGCGAGGTCGTCTCTTGCAGCTACTTCCCCATCCTCAATCCCCGGCGGCGGACCCCACTCGGCCAAACACAAGCTGTGCGTGGGGTAAGGAAGCACGCACCCTCTGACCGCTGGCCCGCAGCGCCCGAGATGTGGTAGGAGCAGCCAGCCGCACCGGCAGCGACGAGCGCGGCCGGCTCGGCTCGGCTCCTCGCGCGGCCGTCTCCTAAGCGAGGCGGGGCGGGGCCTGGCGCGGGGCATTGTGGGAAAGGCGTGGAGGACGCTGCTTGGGAGGACTCGCCTCAGGATCTGGGGGCGCAGCGGGGTGGGGAGGGCGGTGTAGGTTTAGGTTGACGTGGCCGTTTGCGCGGAATCCGGCTCCGGCTCCGGCTCCAACCCGGAGCTGAAGAACACGCAGTACCCACAAAGCTCGCGCCGCCGCACCATCGCGGCTGGCGCACACCGCGGGCAGGAAGCTGGACGATAAAGTCCGCCCCCTTCTTCTCCCGTTGCTGTGGTGACGGGACCAATTTCTCCCCTCCCCCGGAAGGCGGGTTTAGGCGTGCAATTTCTCTGTGACCCTGTTCTTCTTGAAGGGAAAGGCAGAGCTATAGAGGATTTTTCTGGTCGTTGGGTGGGTGGGGCAGAAAGGGGAATTTAACTTAAGTGACATTGATAGCAGTGTCGATCTAGAGGGCTGAAGAGGCAGTAGGAAATTTGGAAGAAATAACAATATTTATGAGTGTGTGTGGGTGACAAACCTTTGAGCATTCTACAGTATTGCCTGACTTCCTAGTCATCCAAGCTGGAAACTGCGGAGTTATCCATACTCCTCTCTCCCACATTTACATTTAAATGATGTGGTATAGAAACTGCATTTTTGATGTGCAGAAATGTAACTAGAACAATGGAAGTAGCTGCATTTGCAACCATCAAAAGAGAAAACATCCTGATGAAGAGGATGCCTGCTTATAACATCATCCCTAATATAAGTTGTAATTAGTAACAATTTCATGTGTAGTAAATCAAATGTCAGCTTGTTAAAAAATGATGACCATGTAGGATCCATAGCTAAACTAATATATTGCCCGAAAGAAGAGAAAGTAGTCAGAGCAAAGGCAGAAATATTAGAAGCAGCCTAATGTAATAGCTAATAAGTGCCAGGAACTGGTCTAAGCACACATGTAATTTCAGTCCTCCAAGTAATCTTATATGACAGGGACTATTAATATATCCATTTCACAGTTGAGGAAACCAAGGTAAATATATGATAGAGCTGAGATTCACACCTGAGCAGTCTGGCTCCAGAGACTGTAATGTTAATCATTATGTCACCCTGTGAGCCACCAAAATCTTTAGAGTAAATTGAAGAGCAAAAAAAGAAAACTGGAGAATCAAGCAGGGGCCAAGATTACAGTGGGTTTTATGCCATGATGAAGACATAGACTACCTTTTAGGTAATCAGGAAGCTACTTAAAGCTTTTAAATAAGGGACTGAGATTGTATTTTAGATCATTCTGGTAGCTATTGGAGAGTGAATACAAAGGGACCATGACTGGAGAAAGGGAGAACAGTTAGGAGAATGTTAGAGAAAGAGTAAATTTGGCAAGAAATGGTGATTAGTTGGTTGTGGGAGATAAAAGAGAGAAAGGATCTAGGGTTAACTTCTGGTTTAGGTGGCTGAGTACCACTCACGGAATGAAGATCTGTTTAGGGAGAAGATAAAGGATTCTGATTTGGATATATCTATTTCAAGTTCCCTAGATTATGTCCAAATAAAGATACACAGCAGGGTCATACTGCTTGCTGCATGACAGGCCAATAAATCAAAAGACCAGTTTTGGGGGCAAGGAAGAGCAACTTTATTCAGAAAGCCAGCAGACCAAGAACATGGCAGACTTGTGTCCCAAAAAACCATCTTGCCTGAGTTAGAATTTAGCTTTCTTTTATACTAAAAGGTGAGGGAGTAAAGTCAAACATTTCCTGGTTCTAGTCAACCTCCAGAGGGGATGTGTTAATTTCTTCCTTGCAGTCACTCACAGGTGGGCCTGGTCAGGATGTTTCCTGGGAGCTATACAAAGGTATTTTACCTTAATGCTCCTAACCTGAGAGGCAGGGTTCCCAGAGATGGGCATGATGTATAATTTAAGCTTATAGGCAACATCCCTTTAGTGATTAACTTGTACTAGAATACAAAGGTTCTTCCCTATTACATAACCATCAGGGAAATGCAAATCAAAACCACAATGAGATAACACCTCACGCCTGTTAGAATGACTATTGTTATAAAGATAAGAGATAACAAATGCTGGAGTGGACATGGAGAAAAAGGAACACTTGTGCACTGTTCGTGGGAATCTAGATTGGTATAGCCACTACAGAAACCAGTACGGAGGTTCCTCAAAAAGCTAAAAATAGAACTACCATGTGATCCAGCAATTCTGCTTCTGGGTATTTATCAGAAGAAGATGAAAACACTAATTAGAAATGACATGCATCAATATGTTCACTGCAACATTATTTACAATAGCTAAGATATGGAAAGAGACTAAATGTCCATTGAAGGATGAATAGATAAGAAAAATATGTATATATAGTGGAATATTATTCAGCCATAAAATAGAATGAAATATTGCCATTTGAGACAACATGAATGGTCTCTGAGGGCATTATGCTAAGAGTAATAAGTTGGCAGAGAAAGACAAATACTGTATGATCTCACTTATATGTGCATTCTAAAAAACACCCCAAAACATAAAACCAAGCTCATAGATACAGAGAATAGATTGGTGGTTGCCTGAGGCTGGGGGTAGGAGGGTTGGTGAAATGCGGGAAGGAGTCAAAAGGTGCAAACCTCCAGTTATAAAATAAATAAATCCTGAAGATGTAATGTACAGCAGGGTGACTATAGTGAATAATACTGTATTGGGTATTCGATTGCTAAAAGAGTAGATCTTAAAAGTTCTTATCATAAGAATAAAATTCTGTAAAATTCTTATTGTGGCAATTATTTCACAATATATAGAAATATCAAATCATTATGTTGTACACCTGAAACTAATATAATGCTGCCTATGAATTCTACCTTAATTTTAAAAAAAAGAATGTAAGCTCCACGAAGATAGGAATTTTTGTTTGTTTTAGTTACTGTTGTATCCCCAGTTCTTCCTGGCATATGGTAGGTACTAAATACATTTTTTTTTGAATAAAACAAATTAATTTGAGAGGTGATCTGAAAAAGAGCTCATCAAGGAGTCAAAAATGAGATGATTAGATATATTCAAAAACAACTGAACATAAAAGAAGTTAATGAGAATGATTCAGGTAAGATACTGACTAAAACTTGTTAATTGGGTCTGGCAGTTAGGTTATAGCCATCACAGAAAGCACAGTTTTAGTGGGTGGTAAGGGTGGAAGCCAGATTGCAGTGGACTGGAGATTGGATGGGAGCTGAGGAAATGGAAATTGTAAGCCAATAGGAATCTACTGAAAGTTTGGACAAAGAGAGGGGCAGGTAAACTTACTGCAATTCAAGGAGGATGTGGATTCAAGAGAGGAAATGCTTTAGGCTTGAAAAGACTTCAACAAGTTTAAAAGCTGGTTAGGAGCCAAAAAAGAGAGGGAGGCTGCAGATATAGGAGAGAGTCAAGGGCCCAAGTGAATGGATTGATCATAAACAGTTCATTTATTCATTAACGTTGTTTATTGTCCTCTGGGCTAGGTCCTTGGGGTAAAGTGGTGAGCAAAGTTATAACTCCGCCCCAAAGAAGTAGGATAATGGAGGACACATTAGTCTTTTATTCAAGCAAATCTATAATTATGAAGGGAAAATATATAGTGCTGTGAGAGTAAATAACGGAGAACTGACCTTTGGGGAGCAAAGTGTTTGAAAAGGTATTACCAAAATAAATGAAATAAAATAAAAAGAAATTTAATGTATATGGGCAAGGAGTTAGAGAAAGTTTTAGGTAGAGGGAAGAGCAAGTGCATGGTCTTTGTACTTCAAAAGTCCATGGGTTGATTGAGGATCAAAAAGAACAGAATGCAGTGAGCCTAAAGGAGAGAGTCAGCAGGATGACCCTGGTAAAGTACACAGGGACAAGATCATGCAAAGTCTTATAGTTCACTTTAGGGATTCTTGTCTTTTTTCCTAAGAGCAATAAAAAGTCACAGCCAGTTTTAGACAGTGGAATATCATCATCATCATCATTGTTATTGTTATGATTTTACTTTTAAAAATTTGGGAACAATCTCAACGTTACAAAAAAATTCAGTTTCTTTGTTTTCCTCAACCATTTGAGAGTAAGTTGCTGACATGTTTTCCCATTATTTCCCAAAACCGTGGTGTGTATTTTTTACAAACAAAGACATTCTCCTATATACCCACAACACAATCATCAGAGAATTGACACTGATACATTATTACCATCTAATCTACTATCTAATCCTCATATCCCTTGTAGGCTTTGCAATTTGTCCCAATTATGTCCTTGTAGGATCCAGCGCAGAACGACGTTTCATCTAGTTGTCATAACTCCTTAGCTCCTTCAGTTAGAAACAGTTCTTCAGTGTTTCCTTGACTTTCAATATCTTGATACTTGTAAAGAGTACAGGCCAGTTATTTTATAGATGTCTCCCGTTTTTGGTTTGTCTGACGTTTCCTCATGATCGTTATGCATCTTTGTCGGGAATCTAATAGAAGTGACATTATGTTGTTTTCATTGCATGTTATGATGTGGTCTCAAATCTTGATTTGTCCCATTATTGGTAGTGTTAAATTGGATCGTTTGATTAAAGAGGTGTCTGGGAGGCCTTTCCACTGTAAAGTTACATTTTTTCTCTTTGTAATTAAGAAGCACTTGTGGGGAGATACTTCAAAACCCTATGAATATCCTGTTGCTCCTCAAACTTTCAATTTATCCATTAATTTATGTTATTATGGATTCATGGATTCCTATTTTGTTTCAAGGGTTAAAATCCATTATTATCATTTATTTAGATGCCCAAGTTGTTCTAGATTTGACTATTTGGAATTCTTTCAAGCTGACTTTCATGTTTCTTTGACAATCCCCATAATTTTTTGAATATGTTTCTTTTATTATTTTATTTATTTATTTATTTTTTTTTGCGGTACGCGGGCCTCTCACTGTTGTGGCCTCTCCCGTTGCGGAG
>NC_041215.1:87855786-87872824 GCF_002837175.3 Physeter macrocephalus | reverse complement strand
ATGGCTCACGGGCCCAGCCGCTCCGCGGCATGTGGGATCCTCCCGGCGGGGCACGATCCCGCGTCTCCTGCATTGGCAGGCGGACTCCCAACCACTGCGCCACCAGGGAAGCCCTGAATATGTTTCTTTTAGAGCACAGTAAGACATTCTACACTCATCCAGCACTTTTCCTGCCTCAGCCCTGGTATCAGCCATTTCTATAAGAAGTCCTGATTCTTTCAGAGAATGGTATTTAGATAGCAAGGTCTTGGTGCTAACCATGCTCCATGCTTTGGGGATGCTGTTACTCCCAGTTCTTACCAGTGGACAGAGGTTGGGAATACATATATGTATAGATACACACACACACACTTACACACATACACATGTTCACATTTACATATATGTAAAACTATGAGGTCCCACCAGTACCTCCAATTCCAATATGATGCCGTTTCATTTCGTTCATTCTATTTTCCTCCTTTCCCTGAAAATGAGAAACCTGATTCCCATTATCCTTGATACATATGTACTTAATGTTCAATTCCCCCTATGTAACCAATCCCCCATTGCTGATGCTAGCCCCTCTGCTGTGCAGTTGCCCTCTTCATCCCACTTGGTTTCTCACACTTTATACTGGGTCACTCTCCTGAGCAGATGCTCCACTCACTTCATGCAGGTTCCAACCTATGTCAGGCTGCACTCCCACAGGGACACCCAGAAATGGTTCCAATATGCACTCACTTGCTCCCTCATCTCTTTTCCTTCACCCAGTATGGACACTCTCCCCACCTTGGTTGGGCTCTGACTAGTGCCAAACCCACCTAATGGCTTTTGGTCTGAATTATTCAGGATGGGGAAGGGCCAGGATTATTTTTTAATAATCATTTTAGCTATAGTTTGAAGAATTTATAATAAGAGGGCGATAGTAAATATAGGAAAACTGGTTAGGACACTATTGCAATGGCCTACGTGTTAGGGGATAATGTCTTGAACTAGGGTGGAGTTAGTTCAGATGTAGAAAAATGAACAGATTCAAGAAAAAAGTGGGAGGTAATATACATAGGATTTGGTGATGAATTGGTCATGGTAGGGAAGAGAAAGATATCTGAAGACAGATCTCTACTTCAGATAATTAATGTCCACTTGCTTCAGAGAAACCAAAGCCTTGCCAGCTTCAGTACAATAAATCAAAACTTGATAAAATAGCCCATCATATATGCATGAGATATGTTATAACGAGGGGACTGTTTTGTTTCATTTTTAGTTCCATCTGAGGAATTGCTATTTATCTTTTAAGATCCAGTTCACGTTTCTTCTAAAAATTATTTTTCTGTGAGCCATTCAAGCATGTTTGATCACTCCATCCTTTATTATTCCATTTATCACACCATATTGTAATTACATTTCATTGGTTGGTCTAATGAATTCTTTGAGATCAGGAATCAAATATTATTTACTTTTTTTCTCACTGCCTAGCTAGAACAGTTCTTGGCACTTATTCAATACATGCATTACAATGGAATGAAGAATCAATATTTATTATGTGCAAAGAGGAAAGAATAGCCCCTTGTCTCTAAAGTCATTAATGTCTGTCCTGGGAGGAGAGGCATGAAGAACACACATTCACATGTAGAAAAATAGTAAATGTTGAATGAGTGATATAAACAATGTATTCCAGAGGGACTCAGTTTTGGGCTCAAGTGTACAGAGTAGAATGAGGGGACAGTATAGGTGTTTCTAAATTTAAAAAAATTTTTTAATAAATTTGGAATTTTAGAACCAGGTAGAATCTTTGAGGTTGTAAAGTTTACTTCTTAAATTCATAGGGGAGGAAATGGAGGCCTAGGAATGTTGATGAGTGACTTGCCTAAAGACTCAGATGAGTCAAAATACTCATTACTCAAACGTAAATGAATGAAATGGGACTACTACCTGTGTTTTTTGATTTCTTAGCCAGTATGAAATGATAATCATAATCATAATAACTGAAACTTAATATACATTATATGCCCCAGGCACTATATCAAGCACTTTACTTATGTTAACACATTCAATTGTCATAACAACTCTATGAGGTAAGTGCAATCATTATGTCAGTTTTACAGATGAGGAAACTGAGGCTAAGAGAGGTTAAGCTACTTGCCCACTTTTGCACAGTTGGTAAGTGGTAGAAGCTGAATTCCAACCTGGGCAGTCTTGATCTGGAGTCCATAATCAGTTAATTAACTGAAGTATTTTTGACAGCTTTTATTTAATAAGGTGTTATTTTCATAGATTTTTTTTTCATAATAACCTATCACAAGTGCTTGACTTTGGGGGTAAACTGTAATACTCTATTAGATCAGACCTTATTTGTAAAGACAAATTGGTTGATGTCTTAAAATCACCTACAGCACCTACTGATAGAATTGACATTCATTATGTGTGTTAAATTCAGTTGAATTTTCAGTTGCTTATATTTCTATGATAATTATAATTTCACATTTTAATCTCCAATAAACAGGTCTCCTTTTACCTACAACTGACCTTTCTTTTATGCTTATTTTATTTTATGCTTATTTCCCTATATCCCAATTTTTTGACACTACAGTTTTTAGTGTTAAAAAAATTATGTAGTAATACTTAACAAAGTCACAATAAAGCATACATAAACTGTATAACATATATAAATATACATATGTATATATACACATATCTGTATATATATTTTGTATACATTGGCTTTTCTTGGCACTAATTCCTAAATAAATAATTGCTAAGTTGAATTGAAAGCAAACAAAAAACAAATATAGGTTGACAGTCCTAATGAAATAATTTTTGTTTCTATTTTACTCGATTAAAAAATGGAGGTAGAGGGCTTCCCTGGTGGCGCAGTGGTTGAGAATCTGCCTGCCAGTGCAGGGGACACGGGTTCGAGCCCTGGTCTGGGAAGATCCCACATGCCCCGGAGCAATTAGGCCCGTGAGCCACAAGTACTGAGCCTGCGCGTCTGGAGCTTTGTGCTCCGCAACTAGAGAGGCCGCCATAGAGAGAGGCCCGCGCACTGCGATGAGGAGTGGCCCCCGCTTGCCGCCACTAGAGAAAGCCCTCGCACAGAAACGAAGACCCAACACAGCCAAAAAAAAATTAAAAATAAAATAAATAAACTTAATCATCTAAAAAAAAAATGGGGGTAGAATTCCCTGGCAGTCCAGTGGTTAGGACTCAGCACTTTCACTGGATTGGCTGGGGTTTTCAATCCCTGGTCAAGGAACTAAGATCCTGCAAGCCACGCAGCATAGCCAAAAAAAAAAAAAAAAGGAAAAGAAAAGGGGGACCAGGAGATTGGAATATAAAATGATAAAATGTGCTTGACAGTCTACCACATCCCAAATCTTTAGAGATGATAGAAATGTTTATTTAAAAAAAATCCAAATCATTGTTGCAGAACAACAAGTGCCCTCGATGGACCAGAAATTTTGAGGGATCCCTGAAATGTGGAAGACAGAAGGTGTTGAGTTAACAGAAGAAATCACTGAGCAAAGCCCAAAGGAGAAGAATGCTGCAAAATGTGAGAATGGCAGAAGAAATCACTGAGCAAAGCCCAAAGGAGAAGAATGCTGCAAAATGTGAGAATGGCTCTGGATGTTATTAAGAAGAGAATGACATGGGAATGAAAGAACATGGAGATGTTGCTTGGTTGAAGCACTGAATTTAGGGTAGCTATGCAGGTGAGCCCCTGTATTGGGCATACTCAAGGCCATCCCCAAGTTTGATGATTCACTAGAATGACCCATCTGACTAAGAATGTAATTGCACTCATGGCTAAGATTTACTATAGGGAAAGAATACAAAGCAGAAACAGTAAAGGGGAAAAATGCATGAGCAGAGTCTGGAGAAAACCAGGTAACTTCCAAGAGTCCTCTCCCAGTAGGGTTCACAGGATGCACACCTCCAGCAACTAGTTGTGACAACACATGCAAAGGGTTGTGTACAAGGGAAGCTCATTAGAGACTAAGTGGCTAAGGTTTTTATTGGCAACTGGGCAGGTAGGCATCCTCTGCTCCGTAGGCACCAAAATTGTAGACCGACCATCAGAAGGAAAGTAAATGTTCAGCACAAACCACATTGTTTTAGAGTTTAGGTACAGTGAGTCATTTTTATCATTTAAGGAAAGTTTTGTACCAGGAAACTGTACCAGCCAAGTTCCCAGACCGCAGACAAAGACCAGCTTCCCAGCAAGACATTCCAAGGAGAGCAGTCTCAGGTTTGCTATGTTAACTCTTTTTTGCACAGCCTCCTCTAATCACTCTCTTCCAACCAATCAAGCAGTACACTGTGGAGGCATCTGCTGCCAGACAGGTACAGTGAGGGCATGAGATTTTTCAAGGTGTCAAGGAAAGGTCCTGGTTTGCTAGGAGGGGGGAGAAGATGACATACTCAGAAAATTAAGGAACGTCACATTCCTCTCAGCATCACATTTTCCCTTCCTTCATGAACACAAAGGAGATCCTATCTTACATGGGAATAGCATATACATATAGGCTATCAAGAAGAGTTGTAAAAACAAAGATAGCATAACTAAGAATCACCGAAATTTCAAGATCAACTCAACAAAGAAGGCACAAAACTAAGAAAAAACCCCAAAACAAATAAAAATACAACTAACAAAAGAGGGGGGACTTCCCTGATGGTACAATGGTTAAGAATCCACCTGCCAATGCAGGGGACACAGGTTCAAGCCCTGGTCCAGGAAGATCCCACACGCTGCAAAGCAACTAAGCCCGTGCACCACAACTACTGAGCCTGGGCTCTAGCGCCTGTAAGCCACAACAACTGAGCCCACGTGCCACAACTACTGAAGACCTTGCACCTAGAGCCCATGGTCCACAACAAGAGAAGCCACCGCAGAGAGAAGCCCACGCACCACAACCAAGAGTAGCCCCCACTTGCTGCAACTAGAGAAAGCCCATGTGCAGCAACAAAGACCCAACGCAGCCATAAATAAATAAATAAATAAATAAAAATTTTTTAAAAAGTGGAGTTAATAGTGCACACAAAGTGGGCTATGTGCATCCCAGGAGGGACACAGGTGATCTTTTGGGGGTAGGGGCAGGGAGGAAATTTTTCAACTATTTTTACCAGAAAATAATTATAAAAAATTCAACTTTATTTATGTTACTAGAACGTCAGCTACATGGAGTCAAGAAATATTGTCTACTTTGCCTATGATATTCTAGAGGTATCTGTTATTAAAGAGTAGATTTTAGTATTTGTTGAAGGAATAGATGAATAAATTTAATATGTGAATTAAGAACAGCAATGTTGGGACTTCCCTGGTGGCACAGTGCTTAAGAATCCACCTGCCAATGCAGGGGACACGGGTTTGAGCCCTGGTCCGGGAAGATCCCACGTGCCGCGGAGCAACTAAGCCCATGTGCCACAACTACTGAGCCTGTGGTCTAGAGCCCGTGAGCCACAACTACTGAAGCCCACGTGCCACAACTACTGAAGCCTGTGCACCTAGAGCCTGTGCTCCGCAACAAGAGAAGCCACTGCAATGAGAAGCCCACACACCGCAACGAAAAGTAGACCCCGCTCGCTGCAACTAGAGAAAGCCTGCGTGCAGCAATGAAGACCCAACGCAGCCAAAAATAAATAAATTTAAAAAAAAAGGACAGCAAAGTTATAGAATTTGTAAAGAAATATACTGATAAAAGTACAACCCTCATCCTCTTGTCTGCCCTGTCCCCCTCAAACAAAAAAATTGGAGACCAGGACAGGTTGTTATAACAAAGAAGCAAATTCAATGCAAATGCAAATGCAAAGTATAATCATTAAAATAAAAATCTCAAAGATGGACCGAGTAGAGGGATGTTGACAGAAAACCAGCAAGCTAGAAGATCAAATGAGGAATTCTCTAGGAATGTAGGACACAAATATGGATCCACTGATTTGAGAAGTTGGGAACTCTAATAGAGATTCCAAGAAGAGATGAGAGCAAATGCAATGTAAGAAATTTCAGACATATTTCCTACAGTGGGAGACTCAACTTTTCAGATTAATAGGATACATTGTACTGAACAGGATGAATGAAAAACATATTTTGTGATAAAACCAGAACCTCAAAGGAAGGAAAAAAATGATAAATGCTTCCAAAGAAAAAAGCATACATGATATTCAGATTAAAGGCAAACTAAATACAAGAAGGCATTTTTCCTCAAAGTTCTGAGAGAAATGATTCTGAACTTTATTTTATGATGCTATTATAAATTTTATAATTTATATTTTTCAGTATTTTTTCTTCATTGTGAGTATACAGTAACACAATTATTTTTACTTATATCCTGCAACATCATTAAATTGACTAACTATGGTAGGTTTTTTTGTAGGTTACACTGGATTTTCTTTGAAAAATATGTTGTCTATGAATTAAGACAATTTTATTTCTTCTTTCCAACCAATGCTTTTTATGCCTTTTTCTTGTTTTATTGTAGTGACTAGAACCTCAGTACAATGCTGAGTAGAAGTGTTGAACAGATTGTTTTTAATCTTAAGAGGAAAGCATTCAGTGTTTCACCACTAGGTAAGATGTTAGCTATAGTTTTTTTGGTAGATGACTTTTACCAAGTTGAGAAAATTCTGTTCTCTTCTTAGCTTGCTGAGAGGCTTTATTAGGAATGGATGTTGAATTTTCTCAAGAGAATTGTTTATATTTATTGAGATGATCATGTTTGGGGTTTTTTCTCCCCAGTTTGTTAATATAGTGAATTAAGTTGATTGATTTTTGAATGCTAAAATGTCCTTGCATTCCTTGGATAAATTCACTTGGTCATAATACAGTTCCTCTTAATATATTGTTGGATTTGATTTTCTGAAATTTGTTTAGGATTTTCGCTTCTCTTTCCATGAAGGATATTGGTTTGCAGTTTTCTGTTCTTATAATGTCTTAGTTTGGTTTTGGCATCAGTGTAATGCTGGGCTCATAGAATGAGCTGGGATGTATTCACTACTTTTCAATTTTCTGGAAGAGTTTGTATAGAATTGGTATTACTTCTTCCTTGAGTATTTGGTACAATTCACCAAAGAAGCTATCTGAGTCTAGGATTTTATTTGCGGGACGGTTTTTAACTTTGAATTCAATTTAAAAAAAGATACAGAGCTATTAAGTTTATTTATTTATTTTTGTTTAGCTTTTTATTTTAAAATCGTGGTACATTCACAGGAAGTTAAAAAGAAAATACATAGATGCCCTGTGAAGCCTTCATTCAATTTTCCCCAATGGTTATATTTTATGTAATTATAGTTCAATATCAAGGCAAGTAAATTGACATTGATACAATGTTTGCATAGTTCGGTGCCATTGATGTCACTCAACATGTAGAACTATTCCATCACCACACAGAGGTCTCCTTTATGCTACCCGTTTAGTCACGAGATTACCCCCCCACCACGTCCTATCACCTCTAACCCCTGACAACCATATTTCCATCTTTATAATTTTGCCATTTTGAGATTTGATTTTCACTCAGCCTAAAGCCCTTGAGATTCATTCAAGTTGTTGCAGGTGTTAATAGTTTGTTCCATTGGTTTTACTTCTGAACAGTATTCCATGGTATGTTTAACCATTCATCTATTGTAGAACGTTTTGGTTGTTTCCAGTTTTGGACCTTTGCAAATGAGGTGCCATGAATATTTGTGTGTAGTTTTTTTGTGTGTATGTAAACGTAAATTTTAATTTCTCTGGAATAAATTCCCAGAAGTGTGATTGCTGGGTTGTGTGGTAAGTATATATTGATACTTATTTTTTAAAGAAACTGGCAAACAGTTTTTCAAAGTGGCTGTACCATTATGCATTTCTACCAGCAATTACTGAGGGTTTCTGTTGGTAAAACTTCTCTCATCACAAAACCAAAAAATGGGACTGCATTGCCTGCTCAGGAACAAATGGATTTGCATTCCTTCCTGGGATTTACAGTGATAAATGAGCTTCCTAATTTCTGATGGCAATGTCAGCAGAGCTAACTGCATAAGATCGAGAAGGGGAATATGCCACATTTCTGGAGTAGGGCTCAGAATTGTACCATCCATATAGGACAGGAGCCCTGGGAGGTGCTAACCTACCAATGTAGAGCAGGTTCTGGAGCACATACAAATACAAAATAGTACTAGAGGAAGGGACAAAAGTGGAAGAAAACTTCCAAGAAAGATGAGCTCTCATCAAGAATTTTAAGTCTGGTGCTTGTATAGTTAAGACATCAGCTATAAGACATATATGAGAAATGGGTTTATTTCTTCTTCTAAAAAACCTAATTTAAAATAAGAGGTGGAGAAGGAGTAAATGAAAGGAAACAACAGTATTCTACATCATGATATAATATACTTATTCTGTTGTGAGAGAGATAACCTTATACATTTTGTTGCAGTCAGAAACTTTTTTTTCCTATGAAAGAGCCAATTAGATCCAAAAAAAGGGAAGATTTTACACTAGAGGAAATGGGAAATCTAAGCATTACAAAAAGGACTTTAAATGTGTATGTTGAAAATACACAAAGGAATAAAGCAGAGCGAAAGTTTAGAATAAACTTGTCTGAGACTTATTCCTTGCAGGCTCTCTTCTCAGAAAGGGATTTGACCTTTCGCTTTTCCATGATTTCCCATGGAAATAAGTCATAGCTGAGTGTTTAAGGACCTCAGTGCTGGTGAATTCTCAGGTGATAGATCAAGCCACTGATCCAACAACAGCAACCACAAGGTTTAGATCCAGAATGCTGATCATGACAGAGAGGGGCTAGTGTTTTCCTAGTCAAAATCCCCACAGCACTAGGGCATGGATGCTCCTTCTGAGTCTAATGTCTGGCCTTCCAGATGCCTGGGGGTCCTAGCCAGGTTGTGATAGGCAATGGAGGACCTGTACACCTACTACTTCTTTCTTAGGAATTTTATACAGGCTTGGAGTGTTTGATGTTGTTCGCTTAACAACTGGCCCAAAAAGTAGGGCATCATGACTAGCTTCAAGGACTGGGATGGATAATTACCAACTGGTTGCAGGAACTAGTCCTTTGAAGTCCCATGTTTCTTAAGCAGTAAATTTGCTAAGAATGTTAAGCCCTGGTGAGATACAAATTGTCAATATTCCACAGTTGTTATTAAGGCCTGAGAGGGAGTTACATGGAGGTGAAGCAGAAGAGGAAGTGTGAACTGGAACCGGAGGTGAAACTACTAGTTGAATATTCTGATGAGTGGAATGGGCAAAGAATTTTAGATAAAGTAAAACCAAATAAATGAACCATTTCCCTAATCCACTTCCTATAATCAGAGCAATGTAGGTTGTCATGTAACCATGTGAAGATTAGGTGTCACGTGTTCTGTCAAGATTAGGTAGTATGAGACAGAGAATGTTGTTAGGGCACTATATAGAGTAAGAAAAGTGGGGGAAGTATAAAGCATGTGACCCTTATGATCATCCACACACACACCCCCACCCCGATCCCATGACAGTGATAACCTTAAATCAGACCAAGTGAACTGACAGAACTGCTGGGTGGACCTCCACCACGAGGCTGCCTCTTGGAAGACTATGAAGTTATGGCATCTAAATAAAGGGGCCAAACAGAATAACTTTGAAGGTGTCCCCAACTATGTTCTATGAAAATAATTAGGGTGTAGGGGGCCCTTCCTGTAAAAACCAGACTGAGTGCTTAGTGTGTGAGATAAAGGGAATATTAGGGGAGGGCCCAGACCATCTGGAAGATGAGAACAAGGAGGAACCAAAAATTATATCCCCTCCTATGACATTTAAATAATAAAATGGTTTGTCTGGTAAGGTATGTGTCCTCTAGGTAGTTGCTAACCAGTCCCAGCCCATCATGACCCCAGAGTCGTCTGATGATTCATATATTAAAGCAGAGGCATTGGCTGTCCAGTTGCAGATACTCATACGCATGGTTGCAACATTGGAGGTATGATGCTGTTGACTCTTGGGCTGTCCAGAGACCCTCCAATCAGACACTGGATTATACTTCATGGCCCAGAAAATATTAAGCTGGGCCTCCGAGCATAGGCTATTCCATGCACGTATCACCTGCAGAGTGTGTGGCAGTAAAATGCTGGGATAGGTCTCTGAAAAGGACAAATTTCATCAGTCTGCTGTTCATCATCCCATTGGTAGACTGGGCCCCATGCCTAATGCTATATCTGTTTTAGGTACATGTCCTCAGGAGTCTATCTGTTCTTAGCTATCTTCTAGCGATCCTGAAGGGGGCATGGAATCATCTGGAGTGGAGCAAATATAGTGCAAGACCCAAGCCTAGATATGACTTCCCACAATCACTCCTTTTCCCTCCACCCTGACTTGATCAATCAGTTAGGAAGCCTAGATTGCATCCTGTGCCAGTGGGTGGATGGACACGAAGCTGGAGGCACTGCTATATACTGATCCACCGTTGTGGCCACACAACCAGGGTCATGCCCATCCTCTACCTTGTCCCTTGTAATATTGCACTTCTGGGCACAGACACTCTGTTGTGTGGACACTACACTTATTCTTATTACACATGCATTCATTCTTAGCTCTATAAAAGGTGGGAGAGTGTGGTGACAACAGGGGAAGTCCTACATCCCAGAGAAATTGATTTATGTTTGGTGGATCAGATAACACTCAGTTTGTGATTCAGTTTACTTGGTAGCCCAGGGTCAGGCATTCAGTATTTACCAGGGTCTAGGAGAAAACTGAGAGCTAATTTCATGTTGATAATATTTGTTACAAGAGGACATCATTGCCATATAACAAAACTCTAAAAGCCTAGGCTGTGCATCTTCTATAGGGGCGTATCAGAAGAACCTTATAGTATCTCTGTCTGCCAAAGGCACTTTCAATATCATTGGGTCTGCTGGTCATAAGTTCCAAGTAACAGGACCATTTGCATCACAGTGTAGATCTACTTATTTCAGACCCTTTCTTAAGTCAGGTCCATCTAAAAATCTCCAGCCTCATGAATTAATTGGTAAATGAGTTGGAGTAGCACACCCAAATATTGTAAATATTTCCTCCAAAATTCAAGAAGCCACCAAATGTTTAACTTCCTCCTTCATGATAGGTGTAGCAACTCATATAATTTTACCATTTATACCACTTATACCATTATAACTTATATTAACTCATACCATTATACTAATTTAAAAGAAATATTTCAACCTGTCCTAGACCACTGGGCCATTAGTAATTTTACCAGAGTAGCAGATCCTGAAATTTACCTACTATTCTCTGGCATATGTATGCCTTAGTAAGGCTTGGTACATCCTACTTATCTGTTCCACATTAATATAGTGGATCAGTATGATAGTCTTTAGGATATCAGGATGATCAAGGACCCTCTAAAGCATATTTTGACAATAAGAGGTTTGACATAGTCCTGGAATAAGGTAATAAAAATATATTGTTGTTGGTGCCAGGTACATGCAAATTGCTTCTCTTTTCTCTTATCCAACTGAAAAAAAATTAGCGTTTAACAGGTTAACAGATGCACACCATGTGCCAAAGGCTGTGCTAGATTTTTTCAGCTAAGAAAACTTAGCTGAAAATATAACTTCCTTTGGCATCACCATTTTATTCTCTGAGAGTCAGTGACTTTTGACCCAGCCAAAAAGGCAAGTTAAATGAGGATATATTAGGAATTACTAACCCTGCATGTCTCAGGCCTTTAATGGTGGTATTAATGTTTGAAATTCACCCAGAGATGTGATCTTGCTTTTGGCTTGCTTTCTTTGTGTCTGTGTGCAACAGTTTCAGATGCTTCCATTTGGCCCTTTCTATCATAAAAGACCTACCTCCCCTCAAGGAACCAATTCTTGGGATCCTGCCAGTTACTAAGCATATCTATTTATACTATACAATCTAGGACTGGGGAAATAGCCACAGGATGGGTTCACATCCTCTTGGGCCTACTATTAGACTCAGGCCAAAACCGCATGAGTCCTACCTTGCTTAGTGGATCATGGTGACATGTTGAGTTTCCAGGGATCAGCAAAAACTCAGAACTAGTATCTGAAAAATTCCCAGAAGATCTGGCTATTTCCCTTTTGCAAGGCCAGTGTCAGTCTGGCAAAAGGGCACTGGCTTCCCTGGGGAAGGCCCAAGGGGAAAAAAATCACAGTATGTTTCTGTTGTCATGTTGCCGGCATCTCTCTCAATTGAGGGACTCTACATTTGGGAACTGGTTAGGTCTGGGATCCAGGTAACAGTCTGTGAATTCCAGCTATGGTGACTTGAGCTACTTTTCTGCCCTGTAGACCCAGAAGTTTTCCTTCTATAAATGTCAAACAGCACCTTAGTAGGTGCCTATCTTTTTTATTAATTGGGACCCTATAGTCAATTAGTCATTGCTACAGATCAATGCGGTCAAAATACTTTGATTTTCATTCCATCTCTTTAATAATTGCACCCTTCGATTGCTGCCAGTTGAACCATACCACCTGGCTTCTACAATTCTGGGATCTTATTCTCAATGAGATCAAGCAACTCATTTCTACTGCAACATTCCTCACAACCATTTCTGACCTATAGAATGTAGCCACCACAGAGCTCTTTGAGGATGCTGCCACCTCTTCCCAATGCATTTATTAATACTTTGGTGAAGGTAATGTTCTTTTGGTCCTCCTGAAGGGATGGTTTGGGAGTGGCAGAGCATAATAGATCCATTCCAACTTACCTTTTTTCCTGAGCCTTTAGACTTCTTCCTCTACAGTATGCCAAGAAAGTTCTGACATTTTGACCTCATCAATTGGAAGCCATCATTTAATCTAGGCTTTATTTCGTTCACCTAACAGATTCCTAAGACAAGTTCAGGTGTTAAAGGCAAAATACTAAATGTGAAATTCTAAGTGAGTGCACTTATGTTAATGAATTTGGCCCTATTGAGTCATATATTCTGGACCTCTTGGTTTAAATATCCTTAGGATTCATTTTCCACATGCTCCCCAGGCTCCTGTCAGTATAAATTGGAAGTTCCTTTTTTTTTTTTTGCAAGTTTTTCTATTTTTAATTTTTTTCTTGAAATTAAAAAAAATGGATTGATTTTAGATTTATGGAAAAGGTACAAAGGTAGTAGAGAGTTCCTTTACCTAGCTTTCCCAGATGTTAACATCTTACAGTCATGGGACATTTGTGAAACTGAGGTTTTAACATTTGTACAATACCATTAGCTCTACTAGTTTCTTTGGATTTCACCATTTTTTTCACTAATAATTGGCAGTTCTTTTAACTCTTTTTGTGTGTGTGCTATTACTTGCTGCAGCAGGTCATCTGCTCCATCTGGACTATGTTGGGATCCAACTTTTGTGATGGGCCTAGAATGAATAAGAAGTGGTAGGGGTGAGTCCCAGGAACATCATTATTAGGAACCCAAAACATCCAGTATACCAAGTTGGAGAAAGAACACGATAGCTCCAGTAAAAATTCATATTTAAAAAATGTATGAAGGGAAACACATAAGCACAAACACATATATCAAAATCCTGAGCACATATCATAGCTTGCTGGATGGGAAACACAAAGCAGGAAAAGTAAGTTCTACGGGTAACCAATATGACAGCTTTCTGAGGTGATGTCCTTTTTTACCTTATTCCCCATGGTTTCTCTTTCTACTTTCTGAGAAAATTCTCCTTTCCTGTTATCCTCTACAGCCACATCTGAGGGTCCACTTCAAAAGAAAAGTGAAAAGAATAAACTTATTAAGGATAAAGAAAGAAAGAAAGAAATTGAAAACCACGAAATAGCTAACATGTATGAGGTATGAGCTATAAGCTGGGCACTGTTCTAAGTATTTTTCACATACTATTTCATTTAATTCTTACAGAATCCTCTGAGGTAGATATTATTGT
Organism: Physeter macrocephalus; assembly: GCF_002837175.3. Taxonomy (NCBI): domain Eukaryota; kingdom Metazoa; phylum Chordata; class Mammalia; order Artiodactyla; family Physeteridae; genus Physeter; species Physeter macrocephalus. The sequence goes on along the minus strand of NC_041215.1, from coordinate 87,858,982 downwards.
GCCAATTTTACAGAGGTGGGAAGTAAGGCACAAAGAATTCAATACCTTGACAAAGGTTGTACAGGTAGTGAGGACAGAACTGGAATTAGAATCTGGGTAGCCTGGTTCTAGAGACTGCATTTTTTTTTCGCGCAGGCCCAGCGGCCATGGCTCACGGGCCCAGCCGCTCCGCGGCACGTGGGATCCTCCCAGACCGGTGCGCGAACCCGGTTCCCCTGCATCGGCAGGCGGACGCGCAACCACTGCGCCACCAGGGAAGCCCGAGACTGCATTTTTGAGATGGGCATAATGCTGGCCTCACAAAATGAGTTGGGAAGTATATTCTTTTCCTCTTTTTTTAGAGAGAGATTGATTTTTATTTTCTCCTTAAATATTTGATAGCAGTCACACTGCATTTACCTGGACCTGGAGTTTTCTTTGTGAGAAAGTTTTTATATAATTTAAAAATTGTATATATTTCTTTACTAGGATATTCAGATTTCCTATTTCTTCTTGAGTCAATGTTGGTAATTTTTGTCTTTCAAGTAATTTGTCCATTTTATCTAAGTTGTAAAATTTATTGGTATAAAATTATTCATACCATTCCCTTATTATCCTTCGTGTCTGGGTAATATGTAGTGATATACATGTTTCATCCCTGACATTGGTTACTTGTATCTTCTTTTGTCATTTTTCTTAATCAAACTACTGACTGATCAATTTTTTGGATCTTTTTGAAGAATCAGGTTTTGGTTTAATTAATTTTCATTTTGCTGTTTTATGGTTTATTGATTTTTCTCTTATCTTTCTTGTCTTTTTTTTGCTTATGTTGGGTTTAACTGATCTTTAAAATTTTTACTTCTTAAGATGGAAGTTTAAGTTATTGATTTGAGACATTTCTTCTTTTTCTAGAATAAATATTTAAAGTTATAAATGTCCTTTTTCAGCTTTATTGAAGGATAATTGACAAAATTGTAAGATGTTTATTGGTATATGTATATATTATGAAATGATTCCCATCATTGAATTAACACATCCGTTACCAAGTTACCTTTTTTGTTGTTGTTGAGAACATGTAAATTTTACGTTCTCAGCAAATTTCAGTGACACAATACAGAATTATCACTAAAGTTTGTACCCTTTTACCAGTCTCTCTCTAGTCTCCCGATCCCCCAGCCCTGGAAACCACCATTCTACTCTCTGTTTCTATGAGTCTGACTTTTTTTTTTAGATTCTACATAGAAGTGTTACAATACAGTATTTGTCTTTTTGTGTCTGGCTTATTTCACTTAGCTTAGTGTTCTCCAGATTTATCCATGTTGCTTCAAATGGCAAGATTTTCTTCTTTTTTAAAGCTGAATAATATTCGTGTGTGTGTGTGTGTGTGTGTGTGTGTGTGTGTATACATCTACCTATTATCTATCTATTTATCTAGCTAGCTAGCTAGCTAGCTATCATCTACCTATCTTCTATCTATCATGTTTTCCTTATCCATTCATCTGTTGACACTTAGGTTGTTTCCAGAAAAATACTGAAATGAACAGGAGAGTTGGATAGTCAGGCCACTCAAGATGGCTGTTCTCTTGCTCTTTGTACATTCCCCAGCCTGATGAGTGCCTGCTTTACCTACATCTTACCCACAGACTGACCTTCCTACGTACTTGCCCCAGGTCCCAGCTAGTGACTGTTCTTATCAAAGGGGGGATAAGGGGTGTGCCCCTCTGCTGGTTTCCCTGCTAACTAATGAGCCCACCTGATGCCAATTCCCCTATACTGGTAATCTCCCCTTCCCCCCGGGAGCGAAGACTACCACCATGTCCTGCCGCGCACAGTGGGGTGTTGCTCCAGGACCTTGCTTCAGACGTGTAAGCTACTCCATCCATTAAATTGTTGACGTCTCTGTTGCTGACTCTGGGCTCTTTCTTCAGTCTTGAAGCTGTGCAAACACAGGACTTATAGGCCTGCGGGGTGCAGCACAAGAGTACAAATATCTTTCTTTATTATTTTGAGGTATGTTCCTTCTACATCTAATTTGTTGTGAGTTTTTATCAAGATAGAATGTGGAATTTTGTCAAATCTATTGGGGTGATGATATGATTTTTATCGTTTATTTTGTTAATGTGGTATATCAAATTTATTGATTTTCATATGTTGAACCATCCATGCACCCAAGGGAAAAAAATCTCCCTTAATCATGCTGTATGATCCTTTTAACGTATTGCTGAATTTGATGTGGTATATTTTGCTGAAATCCTTGCATCTATATTCATCAGTGATATTGATATTGGCCTGTAATTTTATTTTCTGGTAATGTCCATATCTGGCTTTGTATGAGGTTAAAATGTCTTGTAAAATGATTTTGGAAATTTTCCTTTCTCTTTAACTTTTTGGAAGAGTCTGAGAAGGATTGGTGTTAATTCTTCTTAGAACACTTGGTAGAATTCACCTGTGAAGCTATCTGGTCCTGGGCTTTTCTTCGTCGGGAGGTTTTTGATTACTGATTCAATCTCCTTACTAGTAATGGGTTTGTTCAGATTTTCTATTTCTTCATGATTTGTCTTGGTAGGTTGTATGTTTCTAGGAATTTATTTTTTCTAGGTTATCTAATTTTTTGGCACATGATTGTTCACAGTAGGCTCTTAGAATTCTTTGAATTTCTGTGTTATCAGTTGTAACATCTCTTTCATTTATAATTTTATTTGAATCCTATTTCTTTTTTTCTTGGCAAGTCTAGCTGAAGGTTTGGGTATTTTGTTTATCTTTTTGAAAAACCAGATCTCAGTTTTATTGTTCTTTTCAGGCTCTGTTTCATTTATTTCCACTCTGATATTTGTTATTTCTTTCCTTCTATGAACTTTGGGCTTAGTTTGTTCTTCTTTTTCTAGTTCTTTGAGGTGTCAAGTTAGGTTATTCAGTTGAAATCTTTCTTTTCTCATACAGTAAGCATTTATTACTATAAACTTCCCTCTTAGAACTGCTTTTGTGGCATCCCATAAGTTTTGGTATGTTGTATTACCATTTTCATTTGTCTCAAGGTCTTTCTTGATTTCTCTTTTGAATTCTTTTTTGACCCATTGGCTGTTTAGGAGTATGTTGTTTAATCTCCATGTATTTGTGAATTTTCCAGTTTTATTCTTTTTTTTTTTTTTTTGTGGTATGCGGGCCTCCCTCTGTTGTGGCCTCTCCCGTTGCAAAGCACAGGCTCCGGACGCGCAGG
>NC_041215.1:87838128-87855668 GCF_002837175.3 Physeter macrocephalus | reverse complement strand
GGACGCGCAGGCTCACCGGCCATGGCTCACGGGCCCAGCCGCTCCGCGGCATGTGGGATCCTCCCAGACCGGGGCGTGAACCCGGTTCCCCTGCATCGGCAGGCGGACGCGCAACCACTGCGCCACCAGGGAAGCCCTCCAGTTTTATTCTTGTGTTTTCTGGTTTTATACCACTGTGGTTGGAAAAGATGCTTGATGTGACTTCAATCTTCTTAAATTTATTAAGACTTTTTTTTGGACGAACATATGATCTATTCTGGAGCATGATCTGTGTATAAGGAGAACGTGCACTCTGCTCCTGTTGGCTGAAATTTTCTATCTATGTCTGTCAGGTCCCAGGTGTATGGCTGTGGTGTTGCTTCTGTATCATTTAAAATCTGCTTCTTTTTTTGTTATTGTCCTGTGGGACCCATGCATGCAAGCTCTGTGAGAAGGTGAAAGGTATGCCCACCAGCTCCCCAGTCTCTGTGGAAGATCATTGCCAGACCCTAGATACATGTTAAACTGGAAGCTGGACCTTCAGGCAGTAGCATGTGAAGTATGCAGTCAAGACCCCTTTCAGGGAGAGAATGGGAAATGGGCATTTTTACCTGCTCCCTCTGTATTGAGCCCTGGAGGGATAGCTCTGGCCAGTGCTCATGCCCACACCTGTTAAAAATTGTTTCTTTGCTTATAATCCTGTAGGACTTGTGATTACAAATCATGTTGGCTGTCAGAGCCAGGAATTCATTCTTCCATTCAACGTTTTTTCTGTCACTTCACCCTCTTCAGAGGAAACCTACTCCCTGAAAGCAGGAGACAGAAAGGGTGGCTTCTTCCTAGCCTCCCTAGGGCAAGGTCACAATCTCAAATACCTCTGGGGGCCAAGCAGGCCATGGAGGTTAGAGATGGCCCCAGAAGGGCTATCGCTCCTGGAACATCCCTGAACCCATACGTGGAGGCAGCCACTACTCAGCTCAGCCACTCTTTGGCACGTGAGGAGTTAAGAGTCCAACCAGCCACACCACCTATATTTTCAAGAGAAACGGGATTCTGGCTTTTCAGATGAACCTTCCCAAATGGGAAATTTCCCAATTTAAGAAATGTTGTGCCGGGCATTCCCTGGCAGTCCAGTGGTTAGAGCTCCATGCTTCCACTGCAGGGGGCACAGGTTCAATCCCTGGTCAGGGAACTAAAATCCCGCATGGTGCGTGGTATGGCCAGAAAAAAAAATGTTGTGATGGCTAAACAAAAATGTTCATGGGGTAACCTACATGGCAAAAGAATCTGAAAAAGAATATATTCTTTTTCAGAAACGTATGTGTGTGTGTGTGTGTGTGTGTGTGTCTGTATAAAACTGAATCACTTTGTTGTACACCTGAAACTAAAACATTGTAAATCAACTATACTTCAGTAAAAAAAAAAATTAGGGGCTTCTCTGGTGGTGCAGTGGTTGAGGGTCCGCCTGCCGATGCAGGGGATGCGGGTTCGTGCCCCGGTCCAGGAGGATCCCACATTCCGTGGAGCGGCTGGGCCCGTGAGCCATGGCCGCTGAGCCTGCGCATCCGGAACCTGTGCTCTGCAACGGGAGAGGCCACAACAGTGAGAGGCCCGCATACCGCAAAAAAAAAAAAAAAAAATTAAAGAAAATGTCCATGGGGGTTTTTCCTTCTTGGAGTGCCTTCTCCTGTCTCCCACCCTCCTGCCCTTTTCCACCTGCCTTCAACGAACACATCCTCTCTCAGTACACTTCAGGCAGCCCGAAATCCCCTGGTACCAGTGACACCTCTCCAAATCCCTGCCAACGTTCCTGCAGCCAACAGCAGCGGGGGGTTTAATGGCTTCCCAGGAGGCCTGCCTCATCTCTGGACGGCACTGACGGTTGTTATGCTTCGCCTGATCTTCCTTGAAAGCTCGGCAAGTTCATAAGCCCGTTTACTGTCCTTTTTTGGGTCATCCAGGACCAATCTGATTCCTCATCTGTTTGCTGCCCCTTTGGAGTTCTCAGCCGCCCACATGCAGCCTCAATCAGGCTTGTTGTTTCCAGTACAGACACGCCAGTCTCTTTAAGCAGTCTTCCTAAAGCATGCTCCGGAGTCACCCCACATGGTACTCCTTCCAATCAAAAGGCTCTAATTTGGCTAGCTGATAATAATAACAGCAAAAACTAACAGATACTAATGAATACCAGGCACTGTTTTAAGAGCTTTGTATTTATTAACTCATGCGATCTTCCTAAGAACGCTAAAGAGGGGTGCTATTATTACCACCCATTTTACAGATGAGAGAAGAGAGCCACAGGGAACCTAAGGCACCTGCCAGCAATCACACAACTGGTCAGGGCAGAACCAGGACGGAACCCCATCAGAGTGACCGCCACACCCTGGAGCCCACTAGGTGCTCTCAAATGGATGGGAACACCAGTCCTTCATTCTTTACCACTGAAGGTCTGTTATCCACTCTTGGCAGCTCCCCACACTGTTGACTCACATAAGCTTACCGTCAAGGACTTCCTGAAATCTCTTCTACACACACGAATGCTGTGTCCCAGCAACCCCGTCCTTTTCCCCAGGCAGTCGGTTTTATGGATTCTGTGCCTGGCCCAATTATCCCGCTGCCCTATTTCTGACGGCCCAGAAGCTTGTCCTGGAGGTGATCTCCCTGTGCCTTTGCTCTTGAAAGAATTAGAGGAGGCCAAGAAGGAGTTCAGATTACAGAATCATGGAACTCTGGGGAACAAAACCAAAGAACATCCAGGCCTCTACCTCATTTTGCAGATGAAGAAAGTGAGACCCGGAGGGCAAATGAATTCCAAGGACAAGCAGCCAGCGAGCGGTGCAGCTGAAATTAGAATCTGGGCATCTGCTTTCCCACCCAGGGTTCCTCCAACTGCTCCAGACTGTCTCTAATCCGTGTCTCTGGGCTTAAACGGAAGGATGACAAGGAGGATGTGCTCTCTCTGACAACTGACAAACAAAAATCCTTGGTGGGTTTTAGATGACAGAGGAGAGCTGGTTGAAACAGGGGGCAGACCGCTAGGATGATGAGATGGGGAAAAGGCCACCCAAGGCTCTCTGAGCTTCGAGTTCACAAGTTCGCTCCTCGCACACCGACGAGCTCACATCAGATGCCACACAGGGTTAGGTAGTCAGCACGTGGCTCACGCTATTTTCAAAGTCCTTACGTCTCTTGGACTGCAGCCCTTAAAATCTTAAAAGCCTTTGATTCATGCCTGATGTTCTCTTTGCATTTGGTTTCTCTTCCTTCTCCTCCCCCCACCCCACCCCCAAGCTTGTACTTGAACGTGGGAAAAGGCTCTGCAGAGTGACTGTCCTTTATTGTGGGCCAGGCGCTAAGCCAGGCAGGACGGCATGCACAGGGGACTGAGGCTCGGTCAGCAGCCGTTCTGGAGGGGCACATCTGCACGGGGACATGGAAGTCCTGCCTCTAGACAAGTGTGGTCTCGCAGGGTTGGTGATGAGGTCTTTTCTGACTGACTCCCCAACCCCAAGGGGAATAAACTGGGGGAGATACAGGGATGCTTCTGAATGCTCTTGTGGTTGCAACCAAAACCGCAAGCTGTGATCACAACACATTTTCCAGAAAAATCTCACCAAGACTGAGCCCAATTTCGTTATTTCAAAACGTATAGGCCAATTTGACTGAAGGTAGGTTTAAATGTATCTGGTTTATCTCTACCTCATCTGGGAAGAAAAGTCTAGCCAAGTACTTTAAAGAACAGGATGACAAGGTTTAACCTCTTACAAAAATGTGTTTTCAAGAATTTCAGTACGTCCTTTAATGAAAAAGGTCTTTGGCAATTCATTAAAACAATATACTAAAAGCAGTTAAACCCTATTACGAAATAAAACAGCATTTCTCCAACTTCCGTTTCCAATTTTGCTTTAATTTAAATTAGGCCCAATTCAATGAAATCAGTGAGCTAGATAATGACACAGTTTTCAGTATGGGATTCTATCTCAGACTCAGAGGTCACCTAGTCTAGAGACTTTCAATATTTATTTTTGGTTGTTTAAAGCAGTTGAACCCTTTCTCCCAGTGAAATTCGACTGGAAATCCAAATCTATGCCACAGATAAACCAGAGCTGCTGTGGTAAGTGGGGACCATATCGTGCAGCCGCCCCTCTATTTCCCACAGGAGCTGGTCCCCAGGGCCCCAACACAGGTGAATAAATATTGATCTCATCCAGGGCTTAGCAAACTTTTTCTAGACTCAGAGGTCACCTAGTCTAGAGACTTTCAGTATTTATTTTTGGTTGTTTAAAGCAGTTGAACCCTTTCTCCCAGTGAAATTTGACTGGAAATCCAAATCTATGCCACAGATAAACCAGAGCTGCTGTGGTAAGTGGGGACCATATCGTGCAGCCGCCCCTCTATTTCCCACAGGAGCTGGTCCCCAGGGCCCCAGCGAACACAGGTGAATAATTATTGATCTCATCCAGGGCTTAGCAAACTTTTTCTGTAAATTGACTCAGAGCAAATATTGTAGACTTTGTGGGAACACATAAGGTATCTGTCATATATTCCTTTGTTTTTATTTACTTACTGTATTCTTGATAACTTTCAAAATGTAAAAACCATATTTAGCTTGCAGGCCATAGGCCCACAGGCCACTGTTTGCCAACTTTGACTTAATTTAATTTTTAACAGCCTTACTGAGGTATAATTGGCATATAATAAACTGCACATTTTTTAAACTTGCATCCAAGGCCACATGTGCTTTCTAAAGGCAATATAATGGCTTCTGGCAACATCATAACAATGAATGTTTTCTCTCCCAGATGCTTGGTTTCTGAGGCACCTTGCACAGAATAACATATTCAAAAGCCTGCTTCCTCCCCCCACATGGTCATCTGTTCAAATTTTTGCCCTCCAAGGAAAACACTGCACATATTTAAAGTGTACAATTTTATAAGTGTTGACATATGGATATAATGTGAACCCATCACCACCATCAAGATGGCAGATATACCCACCTCTCTCCCTCAACCCTCTCTAGGCAACCACCCATCTGCTTTCTGACACCATGGATTAGTCTGTATTTTCTAGAGTTTTATATACACAGACCCATACAGTAGAGACTCTTTTTTATGTCTGGTTTTAAACTGCACATTTTTTAAACTTACATCCAAGGCCACATGTGCTTTCTAAAGGCAATATAATGGCTTCTGGCAACATCATAACAATGAATGTTTTCTCTCCCAGATGCTTGGTTTCTGAGGCACCTTGCACAGAATAACATATTCAAAAGCCTGCTTCCTCCCCCCACATGGTCATCTGTTCAAATTTTTGCCCTCCAAGGAAAACACTGCACATATTTAAAGTGTACAATTTTATAAGTGTTGACATATGGATATAATGTGAACCCATCACCACCATCAAGAGGGAAGATATACCCACCTCTCTCCCTCAACCCTCTCTAGGCAACCACCCATCTGCTTTCTGACACCATGGATTAGTCTGTATTTTCTAGAGTTTTATATACACAGACCCATACAGTAGAGACTCTTTATTATGTCTGGTTTTTCCATTCAGTGTAATTATTTTGAGGTTCGCCATGCTGTTGGGTGTATCAATAATTCACTCCTTTTTACCAATACCTTCTTCATTCATACAAGGGAGGAAAATGAGGACGGAGGTGCTGCTCCAAATCCTAAAGACAACGGTAGGGCTGGCCCAGAGCCAGGTTCCAGCCTCTTCCCAGGTCCTCTCACTACTAATTTCACCAGTTATTTTGAAAACCTCTTAACACAGGTAGAGTTCCACTCCTTTTCCTTCAAATCCCTCCTTCCAGTGTCCCTCAGACAAGAGCACAGGGCAATGCCCAAAGCAAAGCGCATTCCAAGTCGTACCCTAAACTCCACATATAAATCAGTGTTAAAAGAAATCAAAAGGAGATTCATCCATCCACTAGTTACTGCATGCCAACCATATGCCAGGTACCATGCTGCATAGAACAAAAGCATAATGATTCCTGTCCTCAAATCGCTTAATTTCTTAGCAATTAAGAAGAGACTGACAGAAAAAGATAAATATGATCACAAAATGATTAAAATTACATAAAAGGAAGGAAGAGGATGTTGTGATACAGATGGGGAGAGGTGACATTTGGTTGAGGACATACACGTGGGACAAGGGGGCCCTAGGAGGCGAGGGTTGCAGGGTGCCAGGGCAGGGAACAGCCTACAGAGGCTGAGCCCCCAGCATGGGGGAGTGGCACCTGAGGCCTTGTGTAGCCAGAGCCTGGGGAGCAGGGGGAGAGCAGTGGGTGCAGAGCACATGTGGCTTACTTGCAGAGAGGCTGCTTAACCACCGACCAACCAGATTTCACCTGAAACGCAATGTACTCTAAGTTTACAATGAAGCCATTGGAGGGGTTTGAGAAAAGGAGAAACACAATCCAATTTACATTTTTAAAAATATCACATGGGCTGCTGCTGTGTGGCAAATGGATTAAAAAGGGCAGGAAGAGGGGCTTCCCTGGTGGCACAGTGGTTGGGAGTACGCCTGCCGATGCAGGGGACACGGGTTCGTGTCCCAGTCCGGGAAGATCCCACATGCCGCGAAGTGGCTGGGCCCGTGAGCCATGGCTGCTGAGCCTGCGCGTCCAGAGACTGTGCTCTGCAATGGGAGAGGCCACAGCAGTGAGAGGCCGGCATACCGCAAAAAAAAAAAAAGGGGTCAGGAAGGGGCTTCTCACGTGGTGCAGTGGTTAAGAATCCGCCTGCCAATGCAGGGGACACGGGTTCAAGCGCTGGTCCAGGAAGATCCCACATGCCACGGAGCAACTAAGCCTGTGTGCCACAACTACTGAGCCTGTGCTCTAGAGCCCGTGAGCCCGCATGCCACAACTGCTGAGCCTGCACTCTAGAGCCCACGAGCCACAACTACTGAGCCTGCACGCCTAGAGCCCGTGCTCCGCAACGAGAAGCCACCGCAGTGAGAAGCCTGTGCACCGCAACAAAGAGTAGCCCCCGCTTGCTGCAACTAAAGAAAGCCCGCGCGCAGCAATGACGACCCAGTGCAGCCAAAAATAAATAAATAAAGAAAGAAACAAACAAATAAATAAACTTAAACGTAGGGGGCGGGGGCCAGGAAGTTAAGATGAGAGAAGGGAAAGGTTGTATTACATTGCTGTTTGCAGTTGTATGGATCTATATCCTATAAGATGCATTATAGGCTTAGAAACTTGTTCTCTTTCATTTGTGCATTTGCACTTTCAGCACAGGGAACTATATTCAATATCCTGTGATGAACCATAATGGAAAAGAATATGAAAAAGAATGTATGCATATGTATAACTGAATCACTTTGCTTACAGTAGAAACTAACACAACATTGTAAATCAACAATACTTAATTTTAAAAAAGTAAATTAAAAAAATAAACACACAGTCTTTGTCATCTAGGTAAAAAGGAGTTTTCTAAATTCAGGTGAGACTAGCTAACTTTGGTTGCTGCCAGGGCAGGCTAGGACTGGGGCAAGCCAGAACCCTGGGGCCTGGAGCCAGGAACACTTGGAAGTGCTCAAATCAGGCGTATTTCCTCGGCAGAACTGGCTGTGAGGCTGTTGCTGAGTTCCTCATCTGTGTGGTGAGCACCGGGAGCAATGTTTTACCTGTTATACCAGTATTTGTCCAGGGTTCCTGCTGTGCACCTAAGTCACACATGCAGACCTTGCTTCCTGGCTTCTGAATCCTGCTCTAAGCATGGACTTACCAATGGGGGTGGGCGTGAGGGGCGCAGAACAGCTCCTCCAGCAAGTGGCAGCAGGGAGGCAGGTTTCCAAGAGGGGTGGTGGCCAGAACCTCAATCCTGATTCTGGATTTGTCATGCCATGGGCTGCAAAAGCTCGGCCAAGTCCCTCCATCTCCTTGAGTTGGTTTCTTCTCTAGAAAACAGCATGGTGAAGGAGGTAACAGCTGCCCTTGCTTCCTCGGAAGGAATCATCATGCACCTCCCTAAATGATGGCTGTGAAAGGCCCAGAGAAGTGTAAACACCGCACTAATAAGGCCCTCTTTTATTATCAACGTGTTAGCTGTCAAATAAGCGGTAGCCTTTGCTGACTGCCTACTACTAAGAGGTGCCAGGCCCAGGGCTGGGGCCTCTGTCTTTATAGTAACAGAGATTTTAGTAAAATCACACTTCATTTCCCATGGATTGCTTATCCATCGGCCTGAATTATACAAAACATAACCAAGAACCCCCAAAACAAGCTAAAAAGACCCCTGATGAGATCCAACAGGGACTGTTGGCCATATGTGTCCTCCCAGGGAGATTTGGTTTACAAGGGACATGGTGTAATTCAGGGGTCAGCAAACTTTTTCTATAGAGGGCCAGATAATAAACATTTTAAGCTTTGCTGGTCATACAGTGTCTATCACAACTATACAACTCTACCACTTTAGTGCAAAAGCAGCCATAGGCAATGGACAGGTGTGGCTCTGTCCCAATAAAACTTTATTTACAAAGACAAATTTCACTCAGGGGCCAGAGTTTCAAAATTGGAATCTGAATATCTGGGCGCAGGCTTGTATTTGCCAGTTCCCCACAGGCTCTACCCTGCACATCCCCAATCTCACAGCCCCATCAATTCTATGTTTCCAATCTGACCCCAATAATGATATTAATAATAGCAGCAAACATTTATTTAGACTTACTCTTCGCCAGGCCATTTTCTAAGCACTTTACACATATTATTGCATTTAATCACTACAGAAACTCTATTGCCATCATCCCCAGGAAAAATGAGGCCGAGTGAAGTTAAGCAACTTGCCCAAGATCAGGCAGGGTTTGAACCCACGTCTGTGTTCTTGACCACTACACCCTACTGCCCAGTAGGCACCAACTGTACAAACCAGGACGGCAGATGACCAGCAAGACACCGGGCCTCCCCGCTCCCCTCAGAACCCACTACTCACCACAGGTTTGCTCCACTCGAAGGGGCCACGCACCAGAGACTAGCAGAGTAGCAATGTTTGCAAATGTACAGAAATGTGCTTAGTGGGAAGTGAGACCCGGCAGGTGACTGGAATGAGGCACTATCAGGGGTAAAAAGTAACTTAAGAGCTGGCAGCCTGACAGGAGGAGCAGGAAGGCCAAAGTAAAGAGGAAAAAGGTGTTTTTTTTTTTTTTTTTGCGTTACGCGGGCCTCTCACTGTTGTGGCCTCTCCCGTTGCGGAGCACAGGCTCCACGGCATGTGGGATCTTCCCAGACCGAGGCACGAACCCGTGTCGCCTGCATGGGCAGGCGGGCCCTCAACCACTGCGCCACCAGGGAAGCCCCAAAAAGGGATTATTTATTCACCGATTGGCCAGCTACTCAGGGCCAAGCACTCTCCACAACCCCAAACATCCCAAGGCCTTGTGCTTTTTTTTTTTTCTTCTTCAAGTTTCAAATGTGTTGTTTATTTGCTATTTTGATGACTATACATAAGTGTTTCCACTATGGAAAAGAAAGTTAGCACAGTACATTCTCACGACTGGGTAATGGATTTTCTGAAGTCGTCTTCATTAGGGCAAAAACTTAGAAAAAAACAACCTGAATGTTGGAAGTCAGTTCTTTATATAAAGTCCCTTGTAAAAACAAAACAAAAAGAAAGGTGCAGGGCAAAGTATAAAAAAAGAAAAAGGGAAAAGACAGGGAGAAAGAACACAACGGGAGCCGACTCACTGCTCCTCCTCAGCCACCTCCTTGGTCTCGTTCTCGGGCTCCTTGCCCTCCTTCACCGAAAGAGCTTCTAGCTTCTCGGCACTATCATTTTTGCCAGATCTTTTCTTTTCTCTCTCTTCAATCTCTTTCCTGCATTCTTCAAACTTCGTTTTGAATTTCTGTGCATTCTCGGCGTTAAGGAAGCGGATGGCCAGCAGCTCCTGCTTGGGGCACTCGTCGGCGAAGTCTGCGTGGGTATTCCAGACCCAGGCACGGTCACTGCCTACGTTCGGCTTCAGCTCCATCATTGGCGTGATGTAGTGGTTGGCGCAGATCTCGAGGGTCTTGTCCCTGCGCATGAGGAGGCGGATGGTCCCCTTCTCCTTGTGCTTCAGCAGCTTGACGTCCCCGGTGCCCCGCACCTTCCACTCCGGGAGGTCGTTCTCTGAAGCGAACCGGAACAGCTTGGCCCGCATTTTAAAAAGCTCCTCTTCATCTTCTCCCAGCGTTTTAATTTCTTGTTCAGGAAGAGAAACTATTGGTTCAAACTGGGGGTCATGGCTGGACTCGTCGGCATTCTCGGTGGAGGTGTCGTGGCCCTCGTGAGTGTCCTTGGCGGCCGCCATGGGCGCGGCGGCTCGGCTGGCTCGGTCTTCGCGGGCTCCGCGGCCTCTCGGCGGCTGGTCGCAGCTCCTTCCTCCGCGCCTGGCGCCAGCACCTCCCGCCCGCCCTTCTTATCTCTCCGCCCCGCGACCCGAACTCCGACCCCTGACCCCGGCGCCGCGATTCAAAACAGCCTTGTGCTTTGATCAGCATCACCTGTGCATCACCTGGGTGCTTTCAAGAAATGCGGGATCTCAGCCCCGCCCCAGAAGGTCTAAATCAGAGTTAGCAGCTTCTAACAAGATCCCAGGTGATTCCTATGCACGATGAAGGCTGAGAAACCCCGCTCTACATGGTACTTGTTACTGCTCCTAATTCCCAGGTCAGGCATCTAAGGCTCAAAGTGGTTAATTACCTCTCACACTGGTGAATTGCAGGCTAACATCGGAACTCCAGTTTGTGGTTCAGCAGCTATGCTTATTCCCTGGAGGGGCTCAAAGCAAGCCCTCCAGAACAGTTACTTTAGCCGCAGGTGTGTATCAAGAAGTAATAAGAACATCATGGTGGGTTCGTAAATATGTAAAATGCTGACCCACCATCAACAGAAGCGTCAGTTGTGCTCAGGATAATTTTTTTTAAAGAAACATGGAAATAAAGAATACAGTTAAGCAAGATTTCAATTACTTCTAATTTCTACAATTTTCAAAATCCCTTATTTTTACAAAATTGCCTAAGTTTTCACTCCCTGATGACTTAATGTAACAGGATGTTGAAGGACTTTGAATCTGGCCACACTGGAGAGACTTCTCTCCTTCTAGGCACATGTGTTAGCTGATGCCAATGACCGGACTGCAGCAGGGTAGACAGGGAGAACCTAGAACTGTGGACTATCAGGCTAAGAAAGAGATTCGTACTTGGAATCAGGCTGTATTCCGTCCCATTTGATGCTAAGGGTCTTGGGTAATGATGCTTCCTAAGTAGGCATCTTTGAGTTCTGGAATCAGACAGCAAGGTCCCCTCTTTCCCAGCCACCTCTCTACTATGTATTATAACATGAGGACAAGACCACAGGGTACCTCAGTCATGAACTGGGGGCCAGCGGGGGGAGTTGAAGAGTTAGCCCACTCCTCCTTAGCCTGTATATTTAACAGACTGTATTTTTTGATAGGCATTTGGAAGGCATGGAAGACATATTTTAGAAGATACCCTTCATATGACTATAAGGGACAGAAACAACTCAGGATATTAGAAGGGAACAGAGTGTGATAGACATGTATGATCTGGAAAAAGAAAGCTTCCAGAAACTCTAGCAGCTACTCTTTCTCTCTCTCCAGGCTGCGCGGGTGGTTTCTGTCTGCCTTCCTACCTGGTCCCTTCCCCGGTGCCCCGCACCTTCCACTCCGGGAGGTCGTTCTCTGAAGCGAACCGGAACAGCTTGGCCCGCATTTTAAAAAGCTCCTCTTCATCTTCTCCCAGCGTTTTAATTTCTTGTTCAGGAAGAGAAACTATTGGTTCAAACTGGGGGTCATGGCTGGACTCGTCGGCATTCTCGGTGGAGGTGTCGTGGTCCTCGTGAGTGTCCTTAGCGGCCGCCATGGGCGCGGCGGCGGCGGCTCGGCTGGCTCGGTCTTCGCGGGCTCCGCGGCCTCTCGGCGGCTGGTCGCAGCTCCTTCCTCCGCGTCTGGCGCCAGCACCTCCCGCCCGCCCTCTTTTCTCTCCGCCCCGCAACCCGAACTCCGACCCCTGACCCCGGCGCCGCGATTCAAAACAGCCTTGTGCTTTGATCAGCATCACCTGTGCATCACCTGTGTGCTTTCAAGAAATGCGGGATCTCAGCCCCGCCCCAGAAGGTCTAAATCAGAGTTAGCAGCTTCTAACAAGATCCCAGGTGATTCCTATGAACGATGAAGGCTGAGAAGCCCCGCTCTACCTGGTACTTGTTACTGCTCCTAATTCCCAGGTCAGGCATCTAAGGCTCGAAGTGGTTAATTACCTCTCACACTGGTGAATTGCAGACTAACATCGGAACTCCAGTTTGTGGTTCAGCAGCTATGCTTATTCCCTCGAGGGGCTCAAAGCAAGGCCTCCAGAACAGTTACTTTAGCCTCAGGTGTGTATCAAGAAGTAATAAGAACATCATGGTGGGATCGTAAATATGTAAAATGCTGACCTACCATCAACAGAAGCTCAGTTGTGCTCAGGATAATTTTTTTTTAAGAAACATGGAAATAAAGAATACAGTTAAGCAAGATTTCAATTACTTCTAATTTCTACAACTTTCAAAATCCCTTATTTTTACAAAATAGCCTAAGTTTTCACTCCCTGATGACTTAAGGTAACAGGATGTTGAAGGACTTTGAATCTGGCCACACTGGAGAGACTTCCCTCCTTCAAGGCACATGTGTTAGCTGATGCCAATGACCGGACTGCAGCAGGGTAGACAGGGAGAACCTAGAACTGTGGACTATCAGGCTAAGAAAGAGATTTGTACTTGGAATCAGGCTGTATTCCGTCCCATTTGACGCTAAGGGTCTTGGGTAATGATGCTTCCTAAGTAGGCATCTTTGAGTTCTGGAATCAGACAGCAAGGTCCCCTCTTTCCCAGCCACCTCTCTACTATGTATTATAACATGAGGACAAGACCACAGGGTACCTCAGTCATGAACTGGGGGCCAGCGGGGGGAGTTGAAGAGTTAGCCCACTCCTCCTTAGCCTGTATATTTAACAGACTGTATTTCTTGATAGGCATTTGGAAGGCAGGGAAGACATATTTTAGAAGATACCCTTCATATGACTATAAGGGACAGAAACAACTCAGGATATTAGAAGGGAACAGAGTGTGATAGACATGTATAATCTGGAAAAAGAAAGCTTCCAGAAACTCCAGCAACTACTTTTTCTCTCTCTCCAGGCTGCGCGGGTGGTTTCTGTCTGCCTTCCTACCTGGTCCCTGCAAAGCACCCCACATTTCTCACGGTGGTACCTCTCCTACCTATGGTTCTGCTGCATCATCCTCCCAAAAACACCCTCTCCCTTTCCAAATCAGTCCTGCTTCCTCATCACTGGACTCCTGGAAGGCTTTTGGGTCTCATCACACCTCTGGACACACCCTTTTGACTTCTGCACCCACGGCTCACTGCCCTTCTACTTTCCAATGTCAAGTGAAGAATCCCATTGATCTAGCTTGGCTTTCTGAGCCAGAATCACGGTAGCCAACCACTAATATCCTTCTGCCTTGGGTCAGAGGACAACCCGCTGGGCCAATCGGCGAAAGGTGGAGGGGTTATGAGGTGGCATTCCCCAATCACATGCCTCGGCAGGTGGGGAGGAAGTGGAGTAGGAGCGATAGCACAGCAGCTATCTTCAGAATTTCAGTGAGTCCTAGAAACTGAGGGTGAGGGAGGACCGCCCAAATCATCTGGTCCAAAGCTGTGCCAGCCCACATGCACCCGCTGCAATCCTAAACCTCCCAGGATTGACAGTCCTGCTCCCCTTCCCAAGGATGTCTGGTTGGGTGGGAGGAGAGAATGGGGCAAAAGACTGGAAAAAAAATACACCAACCTTCGTGCTAGCTAAAGTCAGTGCTGAACGTGACTGATATCTATGCACTAGGTACTACGGGATGGGGAAGTTTTGAAGAAAGAAACTAAACTCTCATATACTGTGCTGTGTTCAGAAGTCTGAGATGATGTCCTGAATTTATGTGAAAACTTTACAGTATTTTTCATCTTTTGGGGACTTTCGCATCAAAGAATGCTGGGTAATAATAATGTATTAAAATGGAAACAACACCCCAGATTTTTGGTATTCAAACCAATTCTAATGTAAACTCACCACTTACTCAGTCTTTGGTAATTCTTGAGTGATGCACAGCATGGGAAGGTCAGGTCACCTGTGGGGTTTTGGAGGGATTTCCAACCCTAAACCACTTGGGCCAACACGGTTAATACTTTGGGGATTCTGACTGGCATCAAGAAAATCATCCTTTTACTGGCAGTATTACTTTGTCCAAAAGAAGGTGGCCAAAAAGCCTTCAGAAGCAATTTATTGTTTTATTTTTCGAGGGAAACTGAAAAAGCTGCCAGAAGCACCTAGGAAGAAGCTGCACTTGGGTCCAAAACAGAAGTGTATCATTTCAAGGTCAAGTCCACGTGGACATGCAAACTAGTTTTTTTGAACAGGTACAGGAGGGAGAAGGGAGTTACAATTTTTTTTTTTTTAAGAGCCCAAGTCTTCCTAAAACCAGTGCCATGATCCATTCTCTTTACAACGGAGCTGAGAATGAGAACATCCAATGTGCCCTTTTCAACACAAGTTCACCTGAATGTCAGCTGAAAAATGCTCTGTTCACACGGGGCTGATTTTGACACAAAGGAAGCAAAGATATAAATTCATGGGAACATCTTAAATAACCATTTATAATCTCAACTGATTTTATTCTACTTGAGAGGAGAAAATGTGGAATAATATATTAGGAAATAAATCTTATTAACCAGCCCTAGTTTCTCAGGCTTAGCACTACTGATATTTTGTGCCAGATAATTCTCTGCTGTGGGGCTGGCCTGTGCACTGTTAGATGTTTAGCAGCATCCCTACCTCTACCCAGTAGATGCCAGGGTCCCTACCCTCGATCATGACATCCAAAATTGTCCCTAGACATTGCCAAATGTCCCCCTGCCAAAACTGTCCCCAGTGGAGAACAACTGTACTAAACTAAGACAGGAGTCTAGCTGTTTATAGCAAAGACAGTTATCTGGAAGTAAATCAGCTTCCCTGGAAATAAATCAGTTTCCCTGGAAATAGGCTGATGTGTTGTCCCTTCCACATAGTTAGCATTTTAGAACTGCAAAGGGGGTGGCAATGTTTTCCCTTTTCTGAACACGGGGTCAGAAAACCAAGAACAGGGAATCCTTCACCTGCACATCATGTGTGCTCTCTCAGTGATCAGATTTCTAACTTCCTAAGTAAGGGAGGCAGGGTGACAGGAGAGCACAGTTCCTGAGCATTCCAGAGAGTGATTAACTTTTATGTTTAGGAAGAGGCACGTTTTCGAAGTCCTGGAGACTGTTCCATCTTGTACAAACACGTCCTCCGAAATACTGCAAAATTTGCATACTAAGGCGGACTTTCCTTATAAAAAGACTTGCATGCCATGTCAACAGGTCAGGCCCCAATCCGGTTCCTCTTCTCTCATACCTTCCCCAGATGGGGCCTGGAAATAAATAACCCAGGAGGACCAAGGGGCACTCCAGGGCCCAACAGTCCAGTGTTCTTGGAAAACCTGGCTCAGCCTGTGGCCAAGAATGTTGTTTCAACCAAGATGTCCCCATGTTAACTGCCTGTGGTCAACCCAGGCAGGCATCTCCCTTTCCCACATAGTGGAGTATTGATCACAGCCAAGAGGAGGCAAGGGCCACTGCCCTCCCCAGGCAAAGGGAGCTGCCTCCCTTTACAAATCATTTCACAGAGGGCAGAGGAAATGAGTCACTTGGCAAAGGGTCTCCTTGTGCAATGCTTTGCTCCAGAAAGGTATCCAGCCCCTGTGAGGCCCTGGCTTCTGGAAGTAAGCAGAGGATGGGAAAGGAGCCGGAATGCATCACTTCCAAAATGCAAAGAGTGAGGGGCACTGCTATGCAGTCACTGTACAGATGAGCAGGTACATACGGCCTTTATTAGACCCCCAAACGCCGATCAGCCCAAATCTCTGCATGTTCTTTTTTACTCCTAAGCAGACCCTGTCAAGCTGTGGGCACTTGGCTTGATTACTCCCCAGATCAAAGTTAAATTAAATTATGCAACAAGCTTCTTTTCAGAGCGAGAGGCACGCACAGACTGACTCACCTTCCAGAAGCTATCCACTTTGCCGTACACAAGGGACTGGTTCTGCCTCTTGATTTCGTTAATGTGGTGGATATCGCTGGAGTTCAGGTGTTGCTCGACCACGAACCCCAGGAAGCTGTTGTCTGGGGTGTGAGCTGGTGTGGAAAGGATGGGACAGGGCAGTTAGGATTCAATCAGCAAGAAGAAACACCAACAATTACAAATGTCATGGAAGCTGTCTCAAACATCTTTAAATGTCTTCATTTCACCCTGTTCTCTTACCTGGCAGGAGCGAGGGGTGGCCTGCTGCCACCCAGCCCCAGCTCCACCTTCACAGAGAACAATCCTCTCCAGGATGGATTAACCCAAGCCCAATCCTGCTTTTTTCAGTGCAAAGTCCATCTGTTTAAAACCCATTCAGCTGGATTCTCCCCTCCTTCCTGTGTCCTCAGCCCAAGGCTACTGTCTCCCTCTGCCCAGGTTTTACCAACTAGTGGCCAGAAATCTGTAGGGAGCAGGGCTGAACCCATGGTCCTCAATAGGGTCAGTGCACCCGGCTGCTCTCATCTACTCCAGCTGTGTGTTCACCATCCAGTAGGGCAAAAGGGGATTTGGGGGGCAAAACCAAGCAACATCACCCCAACCCTGCACCTCCTCCAAGGATCACTCACTAATGACAGATGTAATTCTGGGGCTGTGTACTGAATGGATGGATGGGACGAAGACAGAATAAAAGGTGAAGCTCACTGGGAGGGGAAACCCGCCCCCTCAAAAGCCAACCACCCTAAGGAACCGTGTCTAGTCTCCAGGATAGACTACTCTGGAAAAGAAGAGGCATTTTCCTTTGGATCGCTCCTCGTTTGAGTTCTAAACTTCTCTATTTTAACACTTGACCAAGGGAGAAAGCAAGCCCATACCCTTCTCTTCTCAAACATTTGTCTCTTGTGCCTATAATTTTAAAACGGAATTTCACCAGAAGGCCACAATCAGAAAATGAGTCTCTCTCTTGAGGAAACACAGACCCTCCTCTCCTATCCAGTCATCTGGCCAGAGAAATCTGCTTTGCAGGAGATGACCAAGCCTGCAGAGGCCTCACAAGATGAAATGAAGGAACTGCTTGGCTTGACTCTGTCCTTAATAGAACAACTAAAAATAACTGAAGTGGAGAGAGACTGGATAGTCAATAAAGTCCATACAGTGCTGCCGTGCCCTATTCATTCACCGGTGGGTAGTCGACAATGGACAACCGGAGGAAGCTGGTTCCTGTGTCTTGTTTTGGTTTTCTCAGGACTCTCCTAGGTGGGAAGCAGGGACAGAAGCCCTTAAAGATGCTCTAGGGATCTGAAGGCCCGGGCCCCACTCATGCACCCACTGGAAGATGAACCAGGAAGCCGGGTGGAGAGCCATGAGCTGTGGATGTGAATGGGACGCCTAAATACTCCTGGTCACCATCCCGTCTCCCAGG
>NC_041215.1:87831759-87837628 GCF_002837175.3 Physeter macrocephalus | reverse complement strand
GTATGATTAAGATCTCAGTCCCTTGGTCCCCGATTTTGGTGCAACCAATCCAGTTAAAATAGGAGGGGTAACAACTGAACATTTAATAGGAAAAATAGATCTCATGCCCTTAGGAATTCAGCAGAATAAGTCTGAAACCTGGTCTGGAACTGGCACTTCAGAGAGACTTCATAGCCAATTGTCTAATTCTACCTAAGTAGGTTTTAACTTCTGACATAGTATTGACCTATCCATAACAGGAGCTACTGAACACTACACATATGTCTCATCTTTCTCTTAGTATCTGATCTAAAGTCATTGTTTGAAGTTTAATAGTTGAGAGGAGTCCTTGAAAACGTACGGTTGCAGCTACCAGCAGACATTGATTTCAGAATGGCTAGTGGCATCCTGAGTCTGATGTAGCTCAGAAATTCAATTTCAACAATAATGTGGGGACTTACCTGTTGGCTCAATGGTTAAGACTTCGCCTTCCAACACAGGGGGTGCCGGTTTGATCCCTGGGCAGGGAGCTAAGATCCCACATGCCTCACGGCCTAAAAACAAAAAAATGAAACAGAAACAATATTGTAACAAATTCAATAGACTTAAAAAATGGTCCACATAAAAAAAAGAAAACAAAAAAAGAATACAGGAATGCATCTAAATGACATCTACAAAGGTCACTTAGGTTTATCTTGGATGTCTGAACCATAGTTACTCCTTTTTGACTGTAAAATGCATTCCCCTCCTCAATGCCAAAGCAGATGTACAATTCGTATCCGAAAGGCCACAAAACAGGCCGCTTTGGTCAGTAAAATTTAAGTTAAACCATGTATAAGCCAGAGTGACTTCCTCACATCTCAATACGGGAAGAGTTTTTTTCCCTTTTGATTCCAAGTCTTTCAATAGAAAGCATTGATGATCAAAATGTCAACCCCTCAGTGCCACAATGATTCAGCTGTTTGGCTGAGGTGTAGATCATGTCCCTCAGCGCTAGGCCTCCTTTATATTTGCCTAGTTAATCCACTTTGGGGGAATACCGATCAGGTATTGTGAACATGCTCAGAGGTATGTTAATGACAAAACGCTTTATATAGGCCATACATTTTATTATTCATACCCAATTGTCACACAAGCATTGTACATGTGCTTTTAGCAGTAGACCTAAAGCAAAAATGATACATCATGAATAATTACATTCTGATAACTTCACTAGGTAATATTCCTTTCCTCTTAAACATCAGGGCAAAATGAAGCCAACACAGTAACTTTCATAAATACACACTTCAATACAGAGGTGTCATTTATCCAATTGCTCCAAGTCCTAAGTAGCTTGAGGGGAAGGACTTCCTTGTGTCTGGAAAACACAGATCAAAGCCAGTAACAAAAAAACAAAAACATTATAACATATTCACCAGTTCACTCAGTAACCAATCCTTTTAACTTTTTATGAAGCCATCCGATCCTCCATTAAGATTTTTCATTTCTTACCCAGTTTGGATTATGATATAAAATCTATCAGACACCTGGGCTTGCCCAAAGGTCCTTCACATAGATCTTCTTGAAGATGGAGCACTTTTGCAAAGTGTTAGAGCACAACAGTAACTATCTATAAATCACATAAAGACTTAAAAAGTCATGGTTAAACCTTGGATCACACTGTAAATGACAAAAGAAACCATGATTGCTGTTACATACAACATTTAAAAATAACTAGAATTATGACTGATCAAATTTTACCAGGACATACTAGATTTTTAGGAATTCCATGGAATTTAACATACTAATCAAACATTTCTCTCTGAGATGGCTCAAGGGCCTTCTAAAGCATCCCAAAGGTAGCTGGAGAACAAAAGAACTGTTAGAATTGGCCAAACAACACTTATTCACTGAACCAAAGTAAAGAGATTTCAAACAAAAATACGGATCACAGACACAGGCAAAGGAACTCACCAGCTGTTCACAATCAAAAGCAGCATTCCAAGAAAACTTTGGAGGGAGAAACCAAATGCAGGCCTGCCCTAACCCACTTCCAACAGAATCCATCTTAGAAAACCGTGGTCATGCACAACTCTTCCCTCAGTGTTCCCTTTTCACAAATGTTCATCACCTTCTGTATCCATCTTATGTTGTCCCTTATTTTTTTCTGCATTCAGACACAACGACCTCTAGTACAAAGTGACTTCCTTTTCTCTTTGTACCGTCAGCCTGTTACCTAGCTGCTCACCTTCTTTATTACGTAGTTTCATAAATGCTTGAACATATGGAATGTCTTTTCTCTTTCTCCTCCTGTGACAAAATAACTCTAGCTGAACGAGAGTATAGTCATTTAGGCTACCATTCAAAGACAACCTTTCCTCATATTTCAAGAATGTATCCATACGTTGGCCAGACAAAATTACAATAGAATTTCATTCTTTTCTTACTCTTAGGTTTACAAATATAGGTTGACCAGTCTGCCAGGATTTTGCCCATTGGCTATCAGATGGAACTGAAGAAGAAGCACTTCTTACGTTTGAACCATAGAACACTCACACACGGACTAAGAACAAAACAAAATCCTAAACACCAACAGAAGCCTCAAACCAAAGGAACGAGAAACCAAAGAGAAACCAACAACCAAACAGCACAAGACCCAAATCAGCTTCCAAGTCTCAACTTAGCCTGTGACCTCTGTCCAAGTGGTTCACTTTCCAAATGAGATTTCCTGGAATGAAAAGTCACCCAAATGGGAACCAAGGTTCCCCCAAATATACAGGGCTAAAAGGACCTCAGACTGCATGCCAGGGGAATTACCACATGCTGGCTGAGGTGCTGCAACATCCCAAATGCTATTTTTCTGGTTCCCCAAAATAATCCCTTGGAGTAGGACATTCGGGGCAGTCCAGGCAGGAGGAAGAGAAGAACGTCCTCAAGGCAAAGACGGCCTCGGCAGCTGCTAGGGACAGTCCAGGCAGGAGGAAGAGGGGAACGTCCTCAAGGCAAAGACGGCCTCGGCAGCTGCTAGGGTGGTCCCTCTTCCACCATCTACTCCTGCCCCAGAGTGCTAACTGCTGGGATGACTGGAGCTCAGGCAAGGGTCCCAGGTGGTTTGGCCTCTAAAGGAATTCTCCAACCATACACTCTCTCGAAAGAGGCTAGTGTGGAGAAAATCTCAGTGTCCGATCAAGTCAGGGGACCCACAGGGGCCATCCCCAAGTCAGCCCCACATTGGGTACTAAATTTGATGTCGAAAACTCGACCTCTGTGCACCAGTGCCAAATCGAATCTCAGAGAAAGAGGTTTGCAGGAAGTAGAAAAGAATAGCTTTACTCCTGTGGCAGCCAAAGGGGGACACAGAAAACTCCTACCCTCAAAAACCGTGTGTCCCAATGCAGGAGAATCTGGTGAGGAGTTTTACAGCAATGGTTTAAGGACACAGGTGATCCTAAGGATTAGTGTGTGTACAGGGCCTTAACTAACTTTCATCTGACCTCAGATGGTCTCTTGAGGAGCTTCTCTGGAATGAAGAAGACTAAAATCTTCTATTTTCTGGGGGTTTTAGGTTGCTAAAGAGCCCAAAGATACTCTTAACTGTATCCCTTGAGGCAAAACCAGGATCTTGCCCCAAGGCTGCACTGTTGATTCTAGTCAGTTCCTCCTTGGTCTCTGCATCCCCTCCCTTCCCTGATTAGCAACTGTTCAAATCTGCCCTTTGGAAATCAGGGAAGCACTCTTACCTGTATCCGTTGAGGCAAAACCAGGATCTTGCCCCAAGGCTGCACTATTGCTTCTTGTTGGTTCCTCCCTGGTCTCTGCATCCCCTCCCTTCCCTGATTAACAACTGTTCAAATCTGACCTTTGGAACTCAGGAAAGGTCCTGGAGTCTCTAACCTAACTAAGGCCCTGACTACACCTAACTCAGATCCTGACACTCTCCCTAACTCAGTCCCTGACACTGTATCTAACAAAGGCTCTGATGCTAATCCTAACTCAGGCCCTGACACTGTCTCTAACTAAGGCCCAGCTGCCACCAATATCTAAAGTCCTGATATTATCCTGAGCTACTATCCTGACACATTTCTATCCATGGGCCTGACACTGTCCCTGTCCTTAAGTGAAGACCTGAGGCTGTGCCTAACTCAGGCCCTGCTCATGTCTTTAACTATGACCCGAATGCTGACCCAACAAAGGCCCTGATGCTGCTCTGACGTGATGCCCTGACAGTGTCTCCAGCTAGGGGCCTGACACTGGGCCTCACTCAGACCCTGTGGTTTGCCCTAAGTCCAGCCCTGATGCTGGTCCTAAATAAGGCCCTGAGGTTCTCAGTAAGTAAGGTCTTGACACTATCCCTAGGTCATCTCCTGACACGATCCCTAGATATTACCCTAACCCTGTCCCTAGCTAATGTCCTGCATCTTACACTAAATGAAGCCCTTATGCTATGCCTACGTCAGGACCTGAATTGAGTCCCAACGCCATGACACTGTCCCTAACTAAGGCCTGGATGTTCGGCCTAAGTCAGGGCCTGACACTGTCCCTAACTAAGGCCCTGATGCCGTCAATATCTAAAGTCCTCACACTATCCTGAGCTAATTTACTAACCCATCTCTTACCAAGGTCCTGAAAATGTCCCTAAGTAAGCCCTGACGCTGTCCCTAAGAGAGGGCCTAATCATGTCTTTAACGAAGACCATAATGCTGATCCAACAAAGGCACTGATGCTGCTCCTGTGTCATGCCCCGACAGTGTCCCCAGCTAACGGACTGACGCTAGGCCTCACTCAGGCCCTGTCGCTCGCCCTAAGCCAGTCCCTGATTCTGTCCTTACCTGAAGCCCTGACATTGGTTCTAAAGAAGGCCCTGATGCTCTTAGTAACTAAGGTCTTGACACTGTCTCTCACTAAGGCCCTGAATCTGTCCCTAACATGGGCCCTGCTGCAATCAATAACTAAAATCCAGACACTATGCTGAGCTAATATCCTGACATATTTCTATCCAAGGTCCTGACACTGTCCCAAAGAAAGCCCTGTCACTGTCTTTAAGTGAAGACCTGAGGCTGTGCCTAACTCAGGCCCTGAAGCTTTCCCTAACAGAGGCCTTGATTCTGTGACTAACTCAAGCTCTGCTCATGTCTTTCACTATGACCCAAATGCTGACCCAACAAAGGCCCTGAGGCTGCTGCTAAGTCATGCCCTGACAGTGTCTGCAGCTAGGGGGCTGACGCTAGGCCTCACTCAGGCCCTGACGTTCTCCCTAAGTCAGGCTCTGACGCTGTCCCTACCCGAAGCACTGACACAGGTCCTAAATTAGGCCCTGATTCTCTAAGTAACTAAGGTCTTGACACCAACCCTAGGTCATTTCCTGACATGACCCCTACCCTTTACCCTATCTCTGTCCCTAAGTAATGTCCTGCATCTTATGCTAACTGAAGACCTTGTGCCGTTCCTACCTCAGGCCCTTAATTTAGTCCCAAGGCCATGACACAGTCCCTAACTTAGGCCCTGACATGGTCCCTAATAACATGAGCTGTCCCTCAATAATGCCCTGATGCGGCCCATAAATGATGTACTGAAGATTGCACTAAGGTCCTGACGATGTCACTAATGACCCAAAATGTCTCTTACTAAGGCCCTCAAATTACCTCTAACTGAGGCCCTAAAGATGTCCATAACTAAGTCCCTGACACTATCGTTAACTAAGACCCTCAAGTTATCTTTAACTGAGGCCATGACAGTGTCCCTAACAAAGAACTTGACACTGTCTCTAACTAAGGCCCTGAGTCTATCTTTACCTAACGGCCTCACTCTTTCCCCAACTACTCCCTGACGCTGCCCCTAACCAAGGCCCTGACGGTGTGCCTAATTGCCTGAGCTGTCTTTCACTAATACCCTGACCCTGTCCATAACTAAT
>NC_041215.1:87830047-87830923 GCF_002837175.3 Physeter macrocephalus | reverse complement strand
CTAACGTCCTGATGCTGAACCTAACTGAGGCCCTGATGCTCTTCCTAACTAAGGTCTTGATGCCGATTCTACCTGAGGCCCTAGTACTGTCTGTAACTAATGACCTGCCTCTTTCCCTAACTAACACCCTAATTTTGTCCCTCATTAATGTCCTGACACTGGTCGATACTACAGCCCTGATGCTGGCTCAATCTAAGGCCTTGACGATGTCCCTAATAGCCTTAGATGTCCCTCACTGTTGGCCTGACCCTGTCCCTAACCAAGGTCCTGACCCTCTTCCTAACTAAGGCCCTGAATATGTCCCTAAGTATGTCTCTGAAGCTGTCCTTAACTAAGGCCCTGATGCTCTCTCTACCTAAGGCACTGACACTATCTGTAATAATGGCCTGACTCCTTCCCTAACTAACACCCTGATGCTATCCCTAATTGAGGCCCTGAAGATGTCCCTAAAACCCTTAGGTGTTCCTCAGTATCACCCTGATACTGTCCATAACTAAGGCCCTGAATATGTCCCTAGGTAAGTCTCTGACGCTGTCCCTAACTAAGGCCCTGATGCTGTCTCTAACTCAGAATCTGACATTTGAATGTCCTGACTCTCCCTAACTAACATCCTGACGCTGCCCCTAAGTGAGGCCCTGACACTCTTCTTAACTAAGGACTTGCCACTGTCCCTAGCTAAAACCCTGACACTGTCTGTAACTAATGACCTCTTTCCCTAACTAAACACCCTAGTTTTGGCCCTAACTAACGCCCTGACACTGGTTCTAATTATGGCCATGGTGCTGGCTCTAAGGCCCTGAAGATATCCCTAAATAAGTCTGAACTGTGTCTAACTAAGGCTCTCACGTTATCTCTAACTGAAGCACTGACACTGTC
>NC_041215.1:87829397-87829966 GCF_002837175.3 Physeter macrocephalus | reverse complement strand
TAAATAATGCCCTGATCCTGTCCATAACTAAGGCCCTAAATATGCCCCTAAGTACATCTCTGACGATGTCCTTAACAGCCTGAACTGTCTCTTCAAGTTACCTCTGAGGCTGTGACACTGGCCCTTCCTAAGGCCTCACCCTGGGTTTGTCCCAGGCTGCTGGGCCGTTTTCTCTTCCGCATCTCTAGCCAGCTGCCCGCCATTGGCCATTCTAAGATTCTGCGATGCAGTGGTCCCACGTGGGATGTGCCTGTTTAGGCTCACCTGTGGGAGGAGAGTCATGGCCACTCCGCCCTCCAGGGGACTGCGACTCAGGGTAGGAATCTCTCAGCCAGTGTCTGGACACAGGGTTCTGTGTCCTTGTTTGTTGTAAATCCCTTGGAGTTACCTCTAATATTTTTTAAATGGATCTCCCGCTCAGCATATTTATGATTTAAATTATTTACCACATTAAAATTCAGGAATGACATCCTTAGAATGAGCAGGAAGACACCGGATGCCCCCGCAGTGATCTATTACTTGGAGGATTTAAAATTCTAATGAGAAAACACTCACTCTCCTCACCCTCT
>NC_041215.1:87827853-87828573 GCF_002837175.3 Physeter macrocephalus | reverse complement strand
GGCACAAACCCGTGTCCCCTGCATCAGCAGGCGGATTCTCAACCACTGCGCCACCAGGGAAGCCCCCCCTTGCTCCTTTTATATACAACTGTTTTCATTTTGAGGAAGTCCAATTCATCTATTTTGTCTTTTGTTGCTTGTGCTTTTGGTAGATGGTAGATCTAAGATATCATGACCAAATCCAAGGTCATGAAGATTTACTCTCATGTTTTCTACTACAAGTTTTATAATTTTGGTTCTTGCATCTAGGCCTTTCGTCCATTTTACATTGATTTTGTATATGGGGTGGGGGGAGGTAAGGGTCCAACTTTATTCTTCTGCATGTGGGTATCCAGTTGTTCCAGAACGTGTGCTGTGTGGGAGAAAATACCTGCAAATGATGCGACCAACAAGGACTTAATTCTAAAATATACAAACAGCTCATACAACTCAAAAAAAGAAAAAAAAATCAAAAAATAGGCAGAAGGTCTAAATAGACATTTCTCCAAAGAAGACATACAGATGGCCAAAAGATATGTGGAGCATGAAAAGATGCTCCACATCGCTAATTAGTAGAGAATGCAAATCAAAACTACAGTGAGTTATCACCTCATAGTGGTCAGAATGGCCATCATTAAAATGTCTGCAAATAAATGCTGGAAGGGGTGTGGAGAAAAGGGAACCCTCCTACACTACTGGTGGGAATGTAAATTGATGCAGCCACTATGGAAAACAGTATGG
>NC_041215.1:87825675-87827135 GCF_002837175.3 Physeter macrocephalus | reverse complement strand
CTTATATGTGGATTATAAAATGAGACCCAAATGAACCTATCTACAGAACAAAAACAGACTCACAAATATAGAAAACAGACTTGTGGTTGTCAAGGGGAAGACAGGGGAGAGGGATGGATTGGGAGTTTGGGATTAGTAGATGCAAATTACTATATATAGGATGGATAGACAAGGTCTTACTGTACAGCACAGGGATCTGTATTCAATACCCTGTAATAAACCATAATGGAAAAGAATATGAAACATATGTATATATGTATGTATGTATATATGAATCACTGTGCTGTACAGCAGAAATTAACACAACATTGTAGGTCAACTATACTTCAGTATCAATTAGTTTGAAGGCACTTTTTTTAAAGCCATGTCTTGGGCCGTTTCAGGGTGTTACTCAATTTCCTGGGTATCTCCCATGCACACAGGAGGTACACATGTTAGTTTACTTGTTTGTGCAACTATATGAAGGTAGTTAATACCACAAAACTGTATATGTAAAGTGAATTAAATGCTAAAGTCATGTTTTGTATTTTTAATGACAATGAAAAAAAAAGTGTAGTGCTGATATTTATTACAAAAATGAAGATTAAAAACATTCTTAGTGAAAAAACCATACAGAAAAGACCACCTAGATCCCATACTCATCTTGTCTGCTTCAAATCCATCAAGGTTGTCCAAATGAGGGAGAAACTCAGTAATGGTTCCAGAAAAAGAAAACTGGATCAGGATGGAAAAAGACATTTTCATACAGTTGGGACAGTAGGTGAAAGTTGAAGTGGGGTTGAGTGTTAAATTATAATGTGGACATCAGGATTTTACCCAGACCAAGTTCAACCAAAGTTGTGATACTTATTTCCCTTGTAGGAGTCCGCATGGTATTAAGAGGCACCATGGGAAGAGTATATTAGTAGCTACAATGTCTTGGGTCCTGTGGATTACTTGGGGTGCAGTAGAAACTGTGAGATTTTAGTGTTGCAATTTTTCACATTACTTCAAAAAATATGTTAAAAAATAAATTCAGTAGGGCTTCCCTGGTGGCGCAGTGGTTGCGCGTCCGCCTGCATTCAGTAAAGTTGCAAAATATGGAATCAATATACACAAATCAATTGTTTCTATACACTAATAATGAACCACCAGCAAGAAAAATTAAGAAAACAATCCCATTTACAATTCCATCAAAAAGAACCAACTATTTAGCAATAAATTTAACCAAGGACATGAAAGACCTATACTCAGAAAACTATAAAGCATTGATAAAGAAACTGAAGACACAATAGAAAACAATATTCCATGCTCATGAATCGGAAAAATTACTATTATTAAAATGTTTGGGCTTCCCTGGTGGCGCAGTGGTTGAGAGTCCGCCTGCCGATGCAGGGGACACGAGTTCGTGTCCCGGTCCGGGAGGATCCCACATGCCGTGGAGCGGCTGGGCCCGTGAGCCATGGCTGCTGGGCCTGCGC
>NC_041215.1:87823542-87825446 GCF_002837175.3 Physeter macrocephalus | reverse complement strand
CCTGCACGTCCGGAGCCTGCGCTCCGCAACGGGAGAGGCCACAACAGTGAGACGCCCGCGTACCGGAAAAAAAAAAAATGTTTATTCTACCCAAAGCCATCAACAAACAGTGCCAGGAAAACGAGACACCAGACTCCAAAGAACGACACTGGTCACCATCTACACTGCACATAAAACTAACTAAAAACCCACAGTATTTCACATTAAAACCTTTCTCTCCTGAGTCCCCTGAAGATGCACCCCACCCACCCAGCAGTCAGCTGCACAGGAAGATTCTCCACACTTGCTCATTTTTTCCTCTTGTGGAGTCTCCTCACCAGTGGTTCCTGAGAAAACCCAGCTCCTGTCAGTGTGGACAATGCCTCGTGGTCCAGAAACCTAAGCCCTGACAGGAGACAAAGCTCCTGTCTGCTTGTCACAGAGCAGAGCCTGTGGGCAGGGTGCACCTGTGCCCCCAGGGTCAGACAGGCGGGTTAGGCGCCCCCTGTGGGACGTCAGAGAAGTGCCGGGAGCGCCGCACTCACAAACCCAGAGGCCTCATTCGGAAGGCAGTTCTGCTGTATATACTAAGTTTGGAAATCCAAACTGAAATGGAGCCAAGTATCTCACTGTATCTTCTCAAAAGATGGTCAAGGAGCAATTAATTACAAACCATATGTAATGAAATGAATGTAGACACAAACTTTACAACTTAAACCAAAATTCACTCAAAATTCATATCTGATAAAGGATTTGTACTCAAATTATGCCAACAACGCCATTAAAATTTCGTAAAGATTGAAACACACACCTGGCCCAAGAAGGTAAACAGGCAGTAAAGCATACAAGAATATACTCAAGATGATGGTGGAATGCATGTACAACCAACTTTGGAAGACAGTTTGGCAGTTTTTTCCAAATCTAAACAGTCTCACCTTAGGATCCAAGAAGTGTACCTCTTTTATTTAGACAACTGCTTTGAAAAACTGTGTTCAAACCAAAACTAGCATCAAGTAATGCACAGCAGCTCTATTCATAATGGTCAAACCAAAACTAGCATCAAGTAATACACAGCAGCTCTATTCATAATGGCTAAAAACTTAAAGATATCAGGATGTCCTTCTGTAGATGAATTCATAAGCAAATTAGGGCACATCCATGGCAAGGGGAGCAGAACACACCACCCCAAAATATGCCCATTTGACAAAAGGACTATTTTGGACTGATTAATTTAAGAAACAGCAGACCCAGGAGAATCTTTCAAAACCAAGTAGAAAATGCCCTTGTAGGAGGTAAATTTACATTTATTAAGGATATCTCGGGCTTCCCTGGTGGCGCAGTGGTTGAGAATCCACCTGCCAATGCAGGGGACATGGGTTCGTGCCCCGGTCCGGGAAGATCCCACATGCCGCAGAGCAGCTAGGCCCGTGAGCCATGGCCACTGAGCCTGTGCGTCCGGACCCTGTGCTCCGCAATGGGAGAGGCCACAACAGTGAGAGGCCCACGTACCACAAAAAAAAAAAAAAGGATATCTCCATTTGTAAGGGTATGTCCCTCTCTGGACCAGGAATTGGTCTAAATATCAAGAAAAGCTTGTTGGTACTTCCCTGCTGGTCCAGTGGTTAAGACTCCATGCTCCCAATGCAGGGGACCAGGGTTCAATCCCTGGTCAGGGAACTAGATCCCGCATGCTGCAATTAAGAGCCCGCATGCCACAACTAAAGATTCACAGGCCGCAACTAAGACCCGGTGCAGCCAAATAAATAAATGTTTAAAAAGAAACTTGTCAAAGAAATAGGCCTGGATGTAAATCTGTGTAACAACCATACCCTTGTTTACTGGGCTTTGACCAATAACATCCCTTAAATGGCTTCCTCCATTCCCTAACATCTTTCTTTTGTTCTCAGCAGAAGATAGCATTTAAG
>NC_041215.1:87822354-87823332 GCF_002837175.3 Physeter macrocephalus | reverse complement strand
GTTTTCTCCAGTTCGTCTCTTTTTCATTACAAGGGAGATCTCAATAAAGAACACAGAAGTGTAGAGGGAAAATTATTTTTCCTCTCATATACATGCAATGCAATAGTATTCAGAGATATAAAGGAATGGACCATCAACCCGTGCAAAAAAAAATAGATGCATCTAACACTTACATTGCTAAGTGAAAGAATCCAGTCTGAAGGGCTACACACTGTATGACCTCATTTGTATGACATTCTAGAAAAGGCAAAACTGACAATGGTAAACAGTTTACGGAATATGTGGTTGAAATAGTCCATATGATACTTTAGTGGTGAATACCTGTCACTATGCATTTGTCTACAACCACAAATTTTTTACAACCTAACAAGTAATTTACAATCTATTCAAACTTAGCTACTTAGGATATGGGAGTGTCAAAGACTGGAATACAGAATGTAACAAAGAATCTAACTGATTCAGAAATGTATGAAAAAGCTCACTGTTGGTAGTGGGACAAATGGGCTGACCTACGTTAACTTTGGAAATGTACAGGATCTGTAGGACAAAGACAAATTGTGCCATACATACACAGGGGACTCTATGTTCTTTCCCATGAGGGGTAGTAGCTAACAGTACTGAAACTACTATATCAGTAATCGAATGGAACAAGCACTGAATTTAATAAATGACAAATGGTGCAAGCCAGGTTTCTTACCACTGGAGTTGGATGTTACAGTCAAATAAAGGGAGAAGTTTACAATAGCCATGTCATAACAGATCTGGTTGGAGATATCAGGATAAACTATCTTTAGCCTAAAATTATATAAAATGAAAACAGGAGAAAATGGAAAAAGCTCTCAATAGCCAAAGCAAGAATTAACTAAGCAGTCTAATAATGTAATGCTGGATTATAACCAAAAGTGTACAATAATTATTCACGTGTCCAAACTGGTAAAAATAAATTACATCGTTTTTGATGAATGGTGTTAAATAGAA
>NC_041215.1:87819197-87820659 GCF_002837175.3 Physeter macrocephalus | reverse complement strand
GCTGCAGCTACTCATCCAGTGCTCTTACTGTCCTCCCAAGACTGCAAGAAGTTCTTTCACTTGCTGAAAAGGCAGGATCATTGGTGGTGGTAAACTCAAGTCTCTTTCCTTGGGCATCAGGTCCTCACATCTCAGAGGCTGGCCCAGAACAGCCCATGTGCCCTCAGAAGACACACAGGCCTCATCCCTGCCCCTGAGAGGTGGGAGCCCTTGAGCTATGCCATCTCCCTGGCCATATTAACTACCCATCCCTGAAAAAAAATACTGTTCCTTTTCCAGTTTCTTCTCTCTCTTTTACTCAGAGGAAGAAACCAAATGCTAGGGTGGTAAGGAAACTCGCGTGCAATGAAGTAACGGGAGGCTCAAGAATTATTCCATGCCATGGAACCCATAATTGGCAGGCTTTCCAGAGGCCACATGGATGTATATGGCTCTCCAAGACAATGCAGTCTCAGTGTAAACCTCCCATTTGGAGGTCCAGTTGCTCCCATATCTTTGATTCTTAATGAATATGCATGTCAAAAGTTTCTAACGACTGAAAGGACAAAGGACTGCAGGGCCATGGTCTGCTGTATGGGTGTTGTGTCAGGGACACACTCCAATGTTTAGAGGATTATTACTTCTCTTGGCAGCCTATGAGGCTGTGAGGGGGAGGCCTTTTTCTCAACCACATGCACCTTGGTAGCTGAAACTTCTCAAAGGAATGTCTACACTGCCCAGGTAGCTCTTGAATTGCCCGGCATCATGGTCAGCTCTGTAACTGTCCATGAGGGCCTGACAATGCCCAGGCTGGACTGAGGTAGAGGACCACAGATGCCTGCGTGGAGAGTCAGAGGTCAAGGGCTGTCCTGCCTGAGACTTGATCACCTATTCATGCCCACTCAGATGCGACAAAGGATGCCTCCAGTGTCAGGAGGGCCCCACCAGCCCTTAAGAAGGCAGCATCCGGGGGCTGGCAGGTCACTGCACCCAGTCCTGTATAAATCCACACATGTCCACTGAGTGCCCTCCTGTCTGGGCTGTGCTGGAACCTGGGGCTGCCCAGGCAGAGTAGGGCCAGCATCACCCTCCCCAGGTAGGAGGGCCGAAGGAAACCATGCATGACTTCTGACACACACCCCAATCCTTGACAGAGGTCGAGGTGGATAAGAAACAGTCCGAGACAAGAGCAGACATTTCATTCTTCTCTCAGAGCCCAGGACTGGGGGGAGGGAGGCCAGATAAACAGTTATTGACCTCAGCTCCCTGACTCCTGTTTGACCCTGGGCAAGTCCTATCCATTCTGGAGGCTTCAGAGAGAAGGAGAGGGGAGGGCAATGAGGGCCGATTGTGCTTAAACCTAACTCTAACCTTTACCCTAAGAACCCTAACCTCTAACCGTAACCCCCTAACAACCCTAGCCGCAGATCCCTAGACCCTCGCCCCTGACTCCTAAACTCTAATCCCTGACCCTTTAACCACA
>NC_041215.1:87817730-87819047 GCF_002837175.3 Physeter macrocephalus | reverse complement strand
TAAATCTTCCTGACCATGAATTTAGCAATGGTTTCTTAGATTTGACAGTAAAGCATAAGGAATGAAAAAAAAAAATAGATAAATTGGATTTCCTCAAAATTACAAATCTTTGTGCATCAAGAGGCTATCCAGAAAGTAAAAAGACAGCCCACAGAATGGAAGACAATATTGGCATGAAAGAAAAAAATAGATAAATTGGATTTCCTCAAAATTACAAATCTTTGTGCATCAAAAGAGGCTATCCAGAAAGTAAAAAGACAGCCCACAGAATGGAAGACAATATTGGCACATTATATATCTGATAAGTCTCTTTACCTAGAATATACCCAGGACTTTTACAACTCATCAACAAAAAGACAAACAATAAAATTTTTGAAACAGACAAATGGCTTCAAAAAGACAAACAATAAAATTTCTGAAACAGACAAATGGCTTGCATGGTCTGCTCTCCAGGCAAGACATACAAATGGTCAACAAGGACATGAAAAGATGTCAAACTTCAATAGTCATGATGAAAATGCAAATTAAAGCCACAGTGTGATGCCCCTTCACACACTAGAATAAAAATAAATTTTAAAATAAATTTTAAAATATGTAAATAAAAACAACAAATGTTGGCAACAATGTAGAGAAATTGGAACCCTTAAAAGTTACTTGTGGAGATGTACAGTGGTGCAGTCTATGTGTTCAAAACTTTAGCATTTACTCAAATATATAAAATATAATTACCATGTGGTTCAACAACTCCACTCCTAGATATATACCCCCAAAATGGAAAACAGGCGTTCAAACAAAAACTTGTACACCAATTATTCATAGGAGCACTGTTCACAATAGCCCAAGGTAGAAAAGATTTAAATGTCCATCAGCAGGTAAACGGATAAGCAAAATAAGGAAGATCCATAAGCTGCATTATTCTGTCATATAAAGGAATAAAGTAAAATTATACAGTCGCTGTGGAAAACTGTATGGTGGCTCCTCAGAAACATGGAAAATGTATGATCCCTTGATTCCGCTCCAGGGTGTACACCCAAAATATTAGAAAGCAAGGACTGGAACAGACATTTGTACCCCGTTTTCATAGCAACATTATTCACAATAGCCAAAAGGTGGAAGCAGCACAACACATCCTTCAACAGATGAACGGATAAGTACAGTGTAGTATATACACAATGGAATATGATTCAACCTTTAAAACTAAGTTAATTCTCACACATGCTACACTGTGGATGAACCTTGAAGTCATTATGCTAAGTGAAACCAGCCAGACACAGGAAGGACAAACGTTCTATGATTCCACTAGTATGAGGTATCCAG
>NC_041215.1:87816100-87817614 GCF_002837175.3 Physeter macrocephalus | reverse complement strand
TTCTTGAGATGGATGGTGAGGATATTTTTACAACAATGTGAATGTAGTTAATGCCACAGAACTATATAATTAAAAATGGTTTAAATGGGGCTTGTCTCGTGGCACAGCGGTTAAGAATCCGCCTGCCAATGTAGGCGGGTTCAAGCGCTGGTCCTGGAAGATCCTGCATGCCGCAGAGCAACTAAGCCCGTGAGCCACAGCTACTGAGCCCTCGTGCCACAACTACTGAAACCCATGCGCCTAGAGCCTGTGCTCCACAAGAGAAGCCACCGCAACGAGAAGCCTGCACGTGGCAACAAAGAGTAGCCCCCTCTCGCCGCAACTAGAGAAAGCCTGCGTGCAGCAACAAAGACCCGACACAGCAAAAAAATAAAAAATAAAATAATTTTTTAAAAAAGCTTTTAAAAAATGGTTTAAATGGTGTTATGTGTTTTTAATCACAATGGAAAAAAGGAATGAAATAATGATCAATATGGATAAACACTGAAAACATCCTAAGTGAAAGAAGCCATACAGAAAAACCACCGAGATCATGTTCATCTTGTACACTTTAAATCCAGCAAGGTTTTTAAAGTGAGGAAAAGCCCCAGTGATGAATGTGGAAAACTTTATACTGCTATTTAAAGTTTTTTATACACTTGAAATTTACTAGAAAATAAAGTACTTATCAAAACAACCATGTCATACCACGCCAGAAATACAGATATCAAACTCTGTTATAGAGGCCAAGCTCTACCCAGATCCAGTTCACCTGCAGTGGTGATGCTAATCACCCTTGTAGGAGTTCACATACTACAAGAGGCACCATGGGAAGGTTACATTGGGAGCCACCATGTCTTGGGTGCTGTGGATGACCTGGATGTAGCTGAAACCGTGGGAGTCCTGAATTCTAGTTTTCCACATGCAACCGCCAAAAAACTGTTACAACTAAAAAAATGAACTCAATGAAGCTGCAGGATACAAAAAAAAGAAAAATCAATGCTCAAAAATCATTTGCGATTGTATACACTGATAATGAACCATCAGAAAAAGAATTTTTAAAAAAATCCCACTTACAATTGCATCCAAAAAGATAACGAGGAGTAAATATAACCAAGGATGTGAAGGACCTGCACACTGAAAACTGGAAGACACTGATAAAGGAAGCTGAACAGACAAAAATAAATGGAAAGATACCCTGTGCTCATGAGTAAAAAGAATACTGTGAAGATATGCATTCTAAGGTGGGACTTCCCTGGCCGTCCAGGGGTTGGGACTCTGCACTCCCACTGCAGGGGACGCGGGTTCCATCCCTGGTTGGGGAACTAAGATCCCGCATCCTGCATGCCACATGGTGTGGCCCCAAATTTAATTTAAAAAAATATGCATCCTAGCCAAATTAATGTACACATTCGATGCAATCCCTACCAAAAGTCCAATGACATTTTCCATAGAAACAGAACCAACCATCTTAAGTTGTGTGTGGAACCACAAAGGACCCAGAAGAGCCAAAGCGACCCTGAGGCAGGAGAACG
>NC_041215.1:87814532-87815713 GCF_002837175.3 Physeter macrocephalus | reverse complement strand
AAAAACCCAGTTTTCCACATCAAGCCCTTCCTCTCCTGGGTCCTCTGAAGACAGACACCCGCAGCGGTCAGCCACGCACAGGAACCTTCTCCCCACTTTTCCTCACCTTCTCCCTCAGTGGCATCACCTCCCGGCAGGTCCTGAGGAGACCAGGCTCCTGTCAGCATGAACTGGACCCCCTAGTGTCTCAAAGCTGAAGCCCCAGCGGGTCCTGAGGAGACCCGGCTTCCGTTAGTGTGGACTTGACCCCGGGTTGTCCTGAAGCGCGACCATCAGCTTGGACTCAGCCCCGCGTGTTCCAGAAGCCAAAGCCCCAGAAGGTCCTGAGGAGACAGGGCTCCTCCCAGCATGAACATGAACAGCATGATCTGAACAGACATCCCGCCAAAAAAGATACAGATAGTAAAAGTCATACAGAAACAAGCTCAACATCATATACCATTAGGGAATTACAAATTAAAATCATGAGATATCACAGCACACCTATTAGGACTGCTAAGCTCCAAAAATATGACAATACCAGTTGCTAGAGGGTGAGGAACAAAAGGAACTCTCCCTCATAGCTGGGGGATGCATGTGCAGCCACTTTGTATGACAATTTGGCAGTTTTTTCCAAAGCTAAACAAGTCGCATGTTGGGATCCAACAATCATGCTTCCAGTATTTAGGCAACTGCTTTGAAAATCTATGTCCAAATGCAAACAAGGATGCAATTATGCACAGCAGCACTTCCATAATGGCTAAAAACTTGAAATCAGGATATCCTTCAAAAGATGAATGCATAAGCAAATTGGGGTACATCCATGTCAAGGCGAGTAGAATATGCCACCCCAAAATATGTCTCTCTGGCATAAGGATTATTGCTCTGCTTTAAAAAAAAATCGGGCTTCCCTGGTGGCTCAGTGGGTAAGAGTCCACCTCCCGATTCAGGGGACACAGCTTCGAGCCCTGGTCCGGGAAGATCTCACATGCCGCAGAGAAACTAAGCCCGTGTGCCACAACTACTGAAGCCTGCACGCCTAGAGCCTGTGCTCCGTGACAAGAAAAGCCACCACAATGAGAAGCCCGCGCACCGCGATGAAGAGTAGCACCTGCTCGCCACACCCAGAGAAAAGCCTGCACGCAGCAACGAAGACCCAATGCAGCCAAAAATAAAATAATAAATTTATTTTTTAAAAAATC
>NC_041215.1:87802785-87813934 GCF_002837175.3 Physeter macrocephalus | reverse complement strand
TGCAAACAAGGATGCAATTATGCACAGCAGCACTTCCATAATGGCTAAAAACTTGAAATCAGGATATCCTTCAAAAGATGAATGTATAAGCAAATTGGGGTACATCCATGTCAAGGCGAGTAGAATATGCAACCCCAAAATATGTCTCTCTGCCATAAGGATTATTGGACTGCTTTAAAAAAAAATAGGGCTTCCCTGGTGGCTCAGTGGGTAAGAGTCAAACAGCCATACCCTTGTTTACTGTGCTTTGCATGATAACCTGCCATAACTGGCCTTCCCCCCTTCCCCAGCATCTTTCTTCTGTTTTTAGCTGAAGACAGTATTGAAGGGTATGCTTTTGGTCATTTCAGGGAGTGACTCAGTTTTCCGTGCTATCTGCCCTGTATTCAGAAGCTATACATGTTATTAAACTTCTGCTTTACTCCTGGTAATCTGTCTTTTATTACAGGGGCAGGGGGGGCCTCAACCAAGAACCTAGAAAAGTAGAGGGAAGATTGTTTTTCCTCCCCTACACATGCAGTGGAATACTACTCAGCAGAAAGGAATGCACCATCAACCTATGGAAAGACATGGATAAATCTTCAGTATATACTGCTAAGTGAAAGAATACAGTCTGAGCAGGCTGCACACAGTATGACCCCACTGATGACATTCCGGGAAAGGCAAAGCTACATAGATGATAAGCAGATCATGGGGTGGGGGGTTTGAAGTAGTCCATGTGATACTCTAGGATGGATACCTGTCACTATGCATTTGTCTAAGCCCATAGATGTGCATAGCCCAAGGGGCCAATCATAACCTATTCAAATTTAGTTATTTAGGATGTAGGAGTGTTGCAGGATGGAATACATAATGTGACAGAATCTAACTGTATTAGAAATATATGGAAACAACTCACTGTAGGGGATGGGGTAAAAGCTGCTGACTTAAGTTACCTTTGGAAATGAATGGAATCTGTAGGCTAAAGGCAAAATGGCCCGTATATAAACAGTGGGCTTTATTTTGCGAAGTTCTTTCCAGGGTGTAGTAGCTAACAATTCTGAAACCTCTGCACATGTAACGTAGAAAGGAGCAATGCATAGATAAATGGCAGATGGTGGGAGCCAGGCTCCTTGCTGTGGGAGTGCGAAGTTACAGGTACGCAAGGGGAGAGCCTCTGCCCTCGTAATCCTGGATCTGGGCTTCCTGGGAGGAAGCTGACTGGCCGGGGGGAACACACAGATCTTTACGCTGGGAAGTCCCTGCAGACATAGGAACTTCACACCCCATCTTTCCACCCATACCTGCTGGAAACACTCAGTCCTCCATAATCAGTCAATTGCAGCGTTTAAGACATTCTCACCCCTAAGAGATAAAGGAGCGTGAGGGTCTTGCTTACCCCTAAGCTGTCCCAGAATCTAGGCCCTGGGTGGAGCCAGGTTGGGGGTTCCTGGGCCTCTGACCAGCAGGTGAGAGGAAGGAGGAAGACCAGTCCTGAGGACAGAGGTGCCCTGAAGTCTGTGAGCCCAGGAGCCCCGATGGGACTCATTCCCAGTGAGGACATGGGCGGGGCCTGCAGCGGTTCTGTGTTCGCCCTGGGCCCTTTGATGAAGCCATGGCAGCACTGGGCCCAGACGTCTCCTGGCGGTGTCTCAAACTCTGACACAGTGGTTTTACAAAGGAACAAGAGAATGGAGCTGAGCCCCTGACGGCCACTCCTTTCTGGCTCTGAGTTGCTTCCAACAGGACCGCAGTCACCTGCATGAGTCTGCTGTGACCCATCTCCCCCACTTTGCCTTTCCTCTCCCTCCCCGCGATGATTCCAGTGACATTTCCAGCCCGGACCCCTCTCCCAGGCCACACGCCTCCGTCCAGTCACTGCACACCCATCTCACCTTAGGGGCTAGCAGGGCCTCAGAGGACTGGGATCCTGCAGCTCCCCACACCCAGGAGCAGCCCCACCTTCCCAGGTTGCTGAGCCCAGGCACCAGGTGTAACCGAGCAGGACCCTGGGGGGCCCTCCCAGGACAGACCCCTCCCCCACATCCTCTGCTGTAGCTCCTCTCTGAAGTACCTGGAGAACAGTGTCTGATGCATGCTTCCTGCACTACCAAGTGGAAGAAATTAACTACTTGATGATCATGAACAGGTCCCCTTGGGTCCTTTGATGAAGCCATGGCAGCACTGGGCCCAGACGTCTCCTGGCGGTGTCTCAAACTCTAACACAGAGGTTTTACAAAGGAACAAGAGAATGGGGCTGAGCCCCTGACGGCCACTCCTTTCTGGCTCTGAGTTGCTTCCAACAGGACCGCAGTCACCTGCATTAGTCTTCTGTGACCCATCTGCCCCCACTACCTCACCATCAACCAGAGAATTGTGCGCCAGCTGATGACATACCCTGCGACCCCCTTCCTTCACTTGGCCTTTAAAATTGCTTTGCTGAAATCCCTTAAGGAGTTCGGGGTTTTAGAGCACAGGCCACCTGGCCTCCTTGTATTGGCACTTTGACAATTAAGGCTGCACCTTCCTCCACCACACCTGGTGTCAGTAGACTGGCTCTGCTGCACTCGGGCAAGTGGATCCATGTTCGGTTCGGTAACACTGGGACCCCCCAGGCTCCCACTCGCCTTGTGCCCCAGTGACTGCCAGCCTCTCCTCCACAGTCTTGTTGCAGCAAAAATAGAAATAAAGTTTCCCTGCCCTGGGAATAAGGGAAACAAGGGGACAGCGAACAGGCTAGAGAAGAAACATAACCTGGCCTGAAAGAGTTCATCACTCCTTGTTTTACTTTGTCACTCATGGTAGTAACTAGATTTGTACTTTACAAAGCTAACCTCACTCCTTGACACTATGGAATTTACATTCAGCACCCATCGCCCCTAACTGTGTGAGGTACAGCCCCTGCCTCTCACTCCCTAACCTTATTATGTAATGCACTTAGATTCTATACGCCCCTCCTAACAAATCACCCCCTAGTTTTTCATTTCAGAAACAAGGTCACCGGACGATAAACCAGAGGCAAACGGACACAATTACTAGTCTGCTGGACCCCAATTACCAGGCGACCTGATGCCAGCTATGACTGTTTTGAAATAATGCAAAGGAAAGGAGGAATGCAAGACCTTCACTACTTTTATCCTTATCCTCTACCCCGGACTGCGGGAGCCCCACATATAAAATCTTCCCTGATTCTCAAAGAGGGTGCCCAGTTCTTGAGGCACTAGCCAGCTGTGTCTTCCCTGCTGCGTGGCAGAAAAATAAAGCCATCTCTCTCTTCCTCCAAAACCCCCGTCTCCGTATTTCTTCTCGGCCTCGGTGCACAGGGAAGCTGATACTTCGACAACAGTCTGTGGCCAGTCCCCACACTAATTCCCCTCTACGCCCACACCCTAACTGTGTGAGGTACAGCCCCTGCCTCTCACTCCCTAACCTTATTATGTAATGCACTTAGATTCTATACGCCCCTCCTAACAAATCACCCCCTAGTTTTTCATTTCAGAAACAAGGTCACCGGACGATAAACCAGAGGCAAACGGACACAATTACTAGTCTGCTGGACCCCAATTACCAGGCGACCTGATGCCAGCTATGACTGTTTTGAAATAATGCAAAGGAAAGGAGGAATGCAAGACCTTGGGAGAGACATCTGTCAAGGCCCTAAGAGTCCCCGGTATCCCCACTAGGCTGCTGACTCCTGGGTTCCCAGACACTGAGCACCTCAGCAGGCCAGGAGACATGGCAGGAAACCCCAGAACTGCTCACCTCAGGAGGGGACTGGCACTGCCACTGCCTGATCAAAGAGAGCAGAGAAGGGTTCCCCAGCTGGGACACAAACTCTGCACGAGTGGCCTCTCCTTGAGCCATTACATCACCTCGTATGACTTGAGGGAAGGAAGGACCGAGGCACACTTGGTGCCTAAGGAGGATGGTATAGGCTCAGTCATGTCTCCCCAAATCCACATGCTGAATCCCTAACCCCCAGGACCCCAGGATGTGTCTGTATTTGGAGATGGGATTTTTAAAGAGATGATCAAAGTAAAAATGAGGTCACTAGGGTGGATCCTAATCCAATAGGATTGATGTCCTACAAGAAGAGATTAGGACACAGATAGGCACAGGGGGAGACCATGTGAGGACCTGGGGAGAAGATGGCTGTCTAAGCACCAAGTAGAGAGGCCTCAGGAGAAGCCAGCGTGCAGACACCTTGATCTCAGACAGCATCCAGGACTGGGAGATACGCCTGTTATTCAAGCTGCCCAGTCTGTGGTATTTGTTACGGCGGTCCCGAGCGGACTCACACGCAGGGTAACTCAGGGCTCATACTGGACAGAGCCCACTCTCCATCCCCTTGTACTTGAGTTACAGGAGCCCCAGGCACTGAGGAGGGGGTCCCTGATGGGAGGCACAAGATAGAAGATGCTAGGCATTAACACGACTGCATTCACGTTAAACATGCCTGAAGTCCATTCACGCGAGATGGTTTTGTCCTGCACGTACATCGGCACCTTCAGTCTGAACTGCAGATCTTTGGCTTCACCACCTCCACTGAGAGCATTAGCTTCACCTGCTGTGGACCTTCTCCTATAGGATTTCCAGAACCACAAAGCATCGAAGCTTCACAGGACCCAGAATCTCTGCGCTAGTGTCTGGGCGACCCTCACAGCAGAGCCGCACAGCTGCCCATCAGAACCCATTTCCCTTTTTCCTGTTCACAGCTACCCTGCACCTCCCAGCCTTCCCAACCCTTACAGCTGGGGCGCAGTGTCTCGTGTTACCAAGGGGAAGGTGTGGAGGTGGTGAGGGCCTTGGCCAGCCTGCATCCTAGGACGCAGGGCACAGTGTCCCCGTGGTCGCCCCACCCTGCTAGTTGGAGCCCTCACCTGGAAGCAGGGAGGAGAAACAAGGAGGGCAGAGCCTGGCACCTGACACCCACCTGCCCTGGACTCCCACAGGAAAGGGACAGAGACATCTTGAGCTTCAGCCCAGTTTTGGGAGACACTGTTCCAGCAACAAACTTCTGCCTTAAAAGCCAAGGTGCTTTACAGACCCCGCCCCAGCTGTCACAGAAAGTCAGGCTTAATCTCATCCCACTTTTCTCAAACCCCAGCTCACGCTGAGACCACCTCTCAGGTGATGGTGCTTCAGAGCAGCCCCTTTAAAAGATCCCTGGATTTCAGGTCTCCCAGCCCTGCCTTCGGTTTAAGCGAGAAGTTTCCTTGACAACCTTGACAAACCTGCTGAGTTTCCTTAACAAGCAAGCTTCGCAATCTCCCAAACTCTTCTCCTTCAAACATTCCTATTCTAGGCTTGATGAGCCTAAAGTGACAGTGCTGTCATCATGTGCCAGAGAGTGACTCCTCCAAGCCCGTAGTTACTGGTTACTTGATGCTATTGATGATGAAATCCCAGAAGAACCAGCTTTGCAATATAACCATTTCTGGACTCGGCACTGGGTCCCTTTCCACGGACAGAGTGGAGTGGCTGTTTCCATGGGCCCCGTGGTGGAAGAGCTCACCTAATGCAGCCAGGACTCAATCCTTTCCAGGTGATTCCAGGGTCCTCATTCTCCCCAGACCCCCACCCACATGGCTGCTGGCTGCTATCTGTGCCAGTCTATACGGGACCTTGGTAATCTCCTAAAATGAGGGTTATTTTATACACAGGTAATGGGTTGAATGCTGGCCCCAAAAGATGTGCCCCCCAGAACACAGGAACAGGACCATATCTGGGAAAAGTGTCTTTGTATATGTAGTTAAGGATCTCGAAGTGAGGTCATCTTGGGTTAGGGTGGCCCTCAATCCAATTGACAGAGTCCTTATGAGACAAAAGTGGAGAAACACAGACATAGAGAAGCCACGTGAAGGCAGAGGCAGAGACGGGAGGGCTGCAGCCGCAAGCCTGGGGACGCCTGGAGCCCCCCAAAGCTGGAAAAGGCAGGAAGAGCCCTATCCTGAAGCCTCTGGAGGGACTTCCATCCTGGAACACCTTGATCTTA
Source organism: Physeter macrocephalus (assembly GCF_002837175.3). NCBI lineage: Eukaryota > Metazoa > Chordata > Mammalia > Artiodactyla > Physeteridae > Physeter > Physeter macrocephalus. The sequence goes on along the minus strand of NC_041215.1, from coordinate 87,807,960 downwards.
GACGTCTGGTCTCTAGGACTGGGGGAGGATGAATTCCTGTTGTTTTAAACCACCCAGCTTGTGGTCATTTGTTACAGAAGCCACAGAACAGTCACACAGACCCTGCTCTGTAGGATCCTGTAAGTGCGGGTCTCATTAAAGGCCAACAGAGGCTGGGTTCCAGAATCTTTAGAGTTAGCACTGGGCCCCAGAAATTCTAAAGCAGTGGCTGGACACCAGAACGTTGAGGGGTCAGTCGGAAGCCCATCCCTAAGGGTGCCGGCTGCACACGGCCTCCCCAGGTTTTTACACCTGTACAAGTTGGGGATAAGTATTTCCGTCCTGATTCAGGACCTCTGATATCACCGTTCACGTTACTAATTAAGAACCCACTAGTTACACAGATGAAAACCCTATCAGGACACTTGCTCCAGTGGCAAACAATTCTGAAGTTGGTCAGAGGTGGGGATTTGTCTCTCATGCAGCCAGCAGCCCCCCAGCAAGGAGCGTCCTCATTGCAAAGCTGGGGGACCCTGCCGAGGCATCCCTGAGTAAACGTGAGCTGACCCCCAGGCCAGCTGCTGCTGAACTGTTCCCACCCTTCCCAGGTAAAACACCTGAATGTGTGCAAGGACTTGAAAGCCTAGAGGAAGGGCCGTGGAGCCAAACCAGCCACAGCACGCAAGCCGACTTGGGGCCTGCAGGCCAGCCAGATGGTCCTGGCCCTGGGAGCTCTTCTGGAAGCTTTCCATTTCCCTGCCTGACGTACCCCTCCTGTCCCAGCCCCCACTGCTTTTTTCCTTCCTCACCTCTGCCCCGGGAGAAATTCCAGCGGCAGGTATGGGTGACACATCACGGAGCCATGGGCCCTACTCCCTCCCACCAGCCCAGCCCAGAGACTGCTGACTGGGCAGAGAATATGGCATCAGGCACAGCTGCAGGGGCTCTTGCTGCCTAGAGCGGTGTTTATATTGACCTCAGCCCAGGCACACCTGGGGAGGGCTGGCCGGCCGGGTCAGGCGTTCCATTTCCCTGCCTGACGTACCCCTCCTGTCCCGGCCCCCACTGCTTTTTTCCTTCCTCACCTCTGTCCGGGGAGAAATTCTGCAGCAGGTATGGGTGACACATCCTCTTCTTTAGCAGGTGGCAGCCCAGCAACTCCTGCAGAAAGTCCAGCAGTGGCCAAGGAACAGGTGTGGGGTTCTGAGGATCAGAATAGACAAGGGGCTGCAGCTCTGGCTTGTTTTCTAATCATTTTGTCTAGTCCATGAGTGGGAAACAAATTCAAGAAAACCCTCTCCTAATGAGAGGAACCCAGGAGTCAGGGACAGGAGCGCTTATGGGTGAAAACAGAGGCTTGGTGCCCCAGCTGCAGTGGAAGCCTCTGGAAGACCCGGTGGAAGGAGGCCGCACAGAGTGAAGCCCAGTGTCACAGACCTGTCCCGGAGCTGCTGTTTGTTAGTTCAGGTCCTGCTCTGAGGTGCTTTGTGTCAGCTCTGACCAACAGGTGAGCTGGGGGTGCTCTGCAATGAGGGATAAGTGCACACCTCCTGTGTGCCCAGCTCTGCCGGGGTACCTGCCCAGGTGACCTCCATACTCTGGGAGGGGCCTGACCACGAGAGTCCCGTGGGCTGCTGGGTACCTGCTCAGCTGAGCTCCATATCCTGGCAGGGGCCTGACCACGAGAGCCCCGTGGGCTGCTGGGTACCTGCTCAGCTGAACTCCATATCCTGGGAGGGGCCTGACCACGAGAGCCCCGCGTGCTGGGAGGTGGCCGTGTGTATGAGCATCCTCTCTGTGCAGGCGGCACAGAGTTGCTTAGCAACTTCCCTGTGGGCAGTGCTGGGATGAAATGAGAACCAGGAGATGCCACGGACCCCCTGAACCCCTGTCCATCCAGAGTGATGAGGTGAGTAGGTGGGTGCTGGCCACTGGGCTGCGTGAGGGAGGCCCCACGGGTACCTCTTGTGTCTTCCACCTGACACCGCAGACGATCCCCCCGCCCCAGGACAGAGCAGACAGCCTGCCTGGGGCAGGTGGGAGCTCCTGGTGACCCTGCAGGGGACATGAGAGGGACGGACCAGGCAAGAGGGGGAGGGAGCCCAGGCAGAGCCTTGGGGCCGAGGGGTCCTTTCTGGGTCTGAGCTGGGATTGGACGTGCAGGTGGTGAGTGTGATCCAGGAAAGCTGCCCTGGTGACGTGAGGCTGAACGTGCTTCAGTGATAAGCCTTCCGGATGATCCCAGAACAGGATAGTGAGACGCATCCTGTTAGAAGAAGGTGAGTGAGTACCCCCAGGAGGATGCTCTGTGAGCTGGCCCCGGGAGGGGGTGAAGGGAATAGGCGTGGAACCTGCAGGGAGTGGGCAGTCCCCCTGGGCGGGCGGCAGATGCAGACCCCACTCCGTGGTCCCACAGCTGTGCTTCCGGCTGGATTACTTGGCTTCTCGGAGCCTCGGCTTCCTGGTCTGCTCGTGGGGTGATGGTAGCACGGACTGCCTAGTAATTTGCTCAGAACAGGGTAGGAAGGGGTCTAGTGGAAATTCCACAGAACACCGTCAGTATGGGAATCGCAGGCCCTGTTTCCCCCAGGTCTGTCTTCAGGATCAGGCAGGCAAATCCGAGCAGACTTGCAGCAGAGCCTGGGGATGGGCTCCGTTTGGTGGGTCCCCCTGTTTCCTGAATCTCGGAAGGAGCAGCTCCAGCGGGCATGGCAGCTTCATCCCACACCTGGAAGCATCCAGACCTCAAGGCCCAGCAGCCCCCGAGCCCTGTGTCTGGGCCCCCGGGAGGCAGACGGGACAGGCCGGCATCCTCCTTGCCCTCTTCCTGCCAAGAACATTCGAGGTCCAGGCCATCATTAGGGAGAAGCAGGGATGGGGGTGTCCCATGTGGGAAGAGGACACGGAGCAGAGTGTGTGCGTGGACGTCCACAACGGGAATGTGGGTCGGTGGGGCGTGGGCTCTGGGAGGGGCAGACGTGGGGCCTGAGGGAGAGGGGCGGGGCCGGGGGTCCTGGCATACGGGGTCCTGAGGGAGCAGGGCGGGGCCGGGGATCCTGGCAGACGGGGGCCCTGAGGAAGCAGGGCGGGGACGGGGGTCCTGGCGGACGGGGGGCCTGAGGGAGCAGGGCGGGGCCGGGGGTCCTGGGTGGGGTGCGAGCTGTGCCTGTGCCGGGCCTCAGACTCCATGGGGCTTCCCTCCCCTGGTCCCTGGGGAGGAGGGGCCGAGCAGCGTTGGTGGAGGGACACTTGCGTCCCCAGGCCCTGGCAGCGTCGGCCCTTCAGGCTCTGGGTCGGGGAGCCTGAGGACTGCAGGTCCAGCTGTGCCCACAGGGAGGCCTGCAGGGGTTGAGCAGGAAGCACTGGGTGGTCTCGCCTGTGCGGAAGCTTCCGAGCCAGTGTCCGGGGGGAGCTCTTACCTCGCACGTGGGTTTCAGGTCCACAGCTCAGATCACCTTCTAGCCGCTTGCTTTGTTTTCTAGACACAAAGTCCTAATATCTCCCATGTCTCCTGCCCGTGAAAAGGCACGTCTGATCTGGCACCAGGTGCTGCCTCTGGTCCATCCTGACTGGACACCCAGCAGCCAGTGTCACTGCGTCATTACTGTCAGGGGGTGTCAGGTGTGGGGGGACGAGAGCACACGGTCCAGGCCCACGAGGGGCCGTGCCGTCCGCGGAGCCGGTGCTGTGGCTGTACGTGTTCCCTCCCCGACCCCGCAGGCAGAGACCACCGTCCCCTTCCAGACTGTTACCAAGTGAAGTCATGTGGACCCTGCTCGGGCCCTCGCCTGGCGAGGCGCTCTGCCGCAGCGGGGAAGGGTTCCTTTTTCCATGGGGGTGCAAGTAGGCAAATAACAAAATCAAAGCTGAGACCACCACAGCACAGGCTCTGTTCAGTGGCCAAAGAATGGAGAAGCGGGAACTAAGTTCACAGATCAACTTCTCGCCCTCCTGGAGAGAGTGTTTTAATTTTAAAGAGTAAAGATGAAGGGAGGAGGAGTGAGGCTAATGATGGGGTGAAGAGGCCTTGCGGGCAAGGGCAGGGTTTTTTCCAAGGGGGTGGGGCACCACCTCCTTTTACCCGTTTCTGGTCGTTCATGTCCAGTCATGGCCACCGGTAGGTGTGTCACTGAATATGCTGATATAGTAAATTCAACACGTGATGAGACTCAGGGTCTGTTGGAGGTCACATTCGTTGCCATCTTGGTCCCAGCTGGTTCCATCTGTTTGTTTGTTTGTAGCTTCCTTTCTTATCTCTGGACCCCTTAACTTAAATACTTAGGTGAACTCCTGCTGAAGGTGGGGGGTGGAGGACAGCCCTGTGAAAAGTGGGTGCACGGGTTTTGAGCAGGTCCTGGAGCAGCTCTGACAACAAGAGGCGGAGCCTGAGACGGGCGGTCAGTCTGACGCCCGCACTGGGGCCTGTGGTCGGCTTGCGGAGGTGGTCAGCCAGGGCACGTGTCAAGGAAGGTTCTCGGTGTTTACACAGAAGATGTGAACGTGCGCCCAGATGCAGAGCTGCCTGCGGACGCTGCTACAGAAACCCCTGATTCTTTCCTGAGAAAAGTGGTGGGGGGGCATTCAGGCAACAGGGCAAACTGCTTGCTCTGGATGTTCCTGTGGAGAAGTGGGGGAGGCTCACAGGACTCGGCACATGCTCGTGGCTTGTGTGCTCACAGCTGAGATGGGTCACAGCATGCAGTAGGGATGCACGGGAGGGAGGGCCCCTGCTCCTGTCACCTCATGACCCTCCATGTCCCCTCCTTCCCTCGAGGGTCTCTAGGGTGTCTCTTCCCCTAGCCACAAAGGGCAGAACCACGACAGTTAACCGCACCCCCGTCCCCCCAGGGAAGCTCATTAGAGGCTTGGCACCCGGCTGGGGGCTGGTCATGTGGTGTTGTCTGCCCTCACCCTCCAAAATGCCGGTGCCCAGAAGGGGAGCCGGGGTTCAGCATGAATCACATGGTTTGTGCACACAGCACAGGCGCAGGGGGCTGCCCCTAACGGGAGGTGGGAGAGCTTAGATCAGGGCAGGGACCTGCTCACCAGCTGCATTAGCTTCCCGGGACAGCTGGGACAAACGACCACAGACGGAGGCTCCGGGCAACAGACACCTGTCCTCTCTCAGTCCTGGAGACCAGACGTCTGAGATCAAGGTGTCCCAGGGCCGCGCTCCCTCCGGAGGCTCCAGGGGAG
>NC_041215.1:87783969-87797884 GCF_002837175.3 Physeter macrocephalus | reverse complement strand
TGGAGGTCACATTCGTTGCCATCTTGGTCCCAGCTGGTTCCATCTGTTTGTTTGTTTGTAGCTTCCTTTCTTATCTCTGGACCCCTTAACTTAAATACTTAGGTGAACTCTTGCTGAAGGTGGGAGGTGGAGGACAGCCCTGTGGAAAGTGGGTGCACGGGTTTTGAGCAGGGCCTGGAGCAGCTCTGACAACAAGAGGCGGAGCCTGAGATGGGCGGTCAGTCTGACGCCCGCACTGGGGCCTGTGGTCGGCTTGAGGGGGGGGTCATCTGGGGCACGTGTCAGGGAAGGTTCTCGGTGTTTACACAGAAGATGTGAACGTGGGCCCAGATGCAGAGCTGCCTGCGGACGCTGCTACAGAAACCCCTGATTCTTTCCTTAGAAAAGTGGTGGGGGGCGATTCAGGCAACAGGGCAAACTGCTTGCTCTGGATGTTCTTGTGGAGAAGTGGGGAGATAGCAACAGGGTCTCAGCCTGCATAACCCCTGAAGCCCTCCCAGGACAGCTCCAGAACCGCCTCTTGAATAGCAAGAAGTGGGTCTTCCACCCACTAGGCGTGGAGGACAGGGCTGGGGTCTGCAGGCCGCCCTCACGTTCAGGGACTGGCTGGGAGGCTCACAGGACTCAGCACATGCTCGTGGCTTGTGTGCTCACAGCTGAGATGGGTCACAGCACGCGGTAGCGATGCAGGGAGGGAGGGCCCCTGCTCCCGTCACCTCCTGACCCTCCATGCCCCCTCTTTCCCTCGAGGGTCTCTAGGGTGTCTCTTCCCCCAGCCACAAAGGGCAGAACCACGACAGTTACCCGCACCCCCGTGTCCCCAGGGAAGCTCATTAGAGGCTTGGCACTCGGCTGGGGGCCGGTCACTTGGTGTTCTCTGCCCTCACCCTCCAAATTGCTGGTGCCCAGAAGGGGAGCCGGGGTTCAGCATGCACCACATGGTTTGTGCACACAGCACAGGCGCAGGGGGCTGCCCCTAACGGGAGGTGGGAGGGCTTAGATTAGGGCAGGGACCTGCTCACCAGCTGCATTAGCTTCCCGGGCCAGCTGGGACAAACGACCACAGACGGAGGCTCCGGGCAACAGACACCTGTCCTCTCTCAGTATTGGAGACCAGACGTCTGAGATCAAGGTGTCCCAGGGCCGCGCTCCCTCCGGAGGCTCCAGGGGAGGGTCCTGCCTGCCTCTTCCAGCTTCTGGGGGCTCCAGGCGTGCCTGGGCTTGTGGCTGCATCCCTCCCGTCTCTACCTCCATCTTCACATGGTGCCTCCTGTGTGTCTGTGTCTCTCCTCTGGTCTCTTAGAAGGACACTGTCACTGATTTAGGGCCACCCTGATCCAGAATGCCTTCATCTTCAGATCCGTAACTAATTATACCTGCAAAGACCTTACTTCCAAATAAGGTTCCATTCTCAGATTCTGGGGGGCATGATGTGGACATAAGTTCTGGGGGGCCCCCATTCAACCCACTGTAGTACCCAGTTCCCAGACGCCAGCCGACCTTACTCAGGACAGCATCAAGCAGGTGATGTTCTGTTTCTGCACAGAGTTACCTCTTTTTTCTTGTGGTAACAGTGAGGTTGAGTGGGGGGCGCTTCTGGCTGACCTCCCGGTCATTCCAGGGACCACGCTGACGTGTCCTTCCCGGGAGGGTGCGAGCACGGCCAGGGCTCCCTGGGAATACTCCACACTGACCACTCGGTGGTCAGACACATGCATGGACTGGACCGGGCCCCGGACCTCTGCACCTTCTACCACATCCACAGCCTGGTGGATTCTGTGTGGGCCTATGACCATGAGGTGTGGACCGGCAGGATCGATGCGAGCCCTCCTGCCTACCAGGTGGCCTCCAGCCCACCACAGACCCTCCAGTCCTGCCATGGACACCCCCATCGCATTAGCCCCCAAGAGGGCTTCTGGGAGGTGTGAGAACTTGACCATGAAGAAGACAAGGGCAGGCCCTAACTGCAGCAGGTGAAGGCAAGGACTGGGCGTGCTTGGCTCTTTGTCCCCCAAAGACCCCGAATGTGGGCTCTGACTTGATGGGTTCACCTCTACCTGAGCTCATCTGGGGGGTCGCTGCAGGGAGAGCGCATCCTTGGGTGATTTTCCACCTCTCCCCACCCCCAATTTCATCCCCTGGGCCCCCCTGGCCCAATAATAGTCTTTAAATAGTGTCTCTCACCCATCAGGCCTGCGTGGGAGATTTTAGTATTGTGTGGGAGTCCAGCGACCAGCGCCAATGTGTCGGGTGTTTTGGGAGGGGAGGGAGCCTCGCTCTCCCTCCTCTGGTAGGGGGGCCCTTCAGATTCCAGGGCCCCAAGATCCTCCCCACCGACCTCTGACCCCAACTGCAGAGTCAGGGACCCAGAGACCCCCTCACCGGCTTCTTTTTTCTTGGAGGTTCCCAGAATTCCCTGAAGCTGTTATATCCAGGGTTTATTATGGTGAAGGATGCAGGTTAAAATCAGCGAGGACAGAGGTAACGAGCAGCGTCCAGCATCCTCGACTGTGGAAGCCCAGGGAAGCCCACCTGAGTCCTGAAGTGCAGGGTTTATTGGGGTCTGTCACGTCAATGTGGGGACCAGGGACTGTGCCTCAGCCTGTGACCACTGACCACACTGTCCTGCTCTGCTCACAAGAGAGAGGCCAATGCAGGGACAACGGGGGTGGGAACAAAGCCGGGTCAGGGTCAGGCTGGGTGAGAAAGGGTCCAAGGAGCAAGAACCCAGCTGCCCTTGCCTGGTGAGCCCAGAGCTGACGTCCGCCCTGTGGGCAGCCCCTCTCCCCACATCCCGAGGTAAGGTTGCCTTTCGGGCACCCTGGGGCAAGGTCATGCCTGTGCATACAGCAGGACGCACAGCAGTGCACGCAGCAGGCCCGATGCCTGCCCTTGGCATGTACTTTGGGGCTTGGTGAGGGTGGACCATCCCGACAGGACCTGGGCCGAGCCCGAGGAGGATGGAAGGGAGAAGCGTTCGGGAGCCTCTACAGTGGGTCCTCACCTGTCTGCACATGTGGACTGAGGACACCGACCGGGGGTGGGCAGGCGGGGAGCCGAGTCCTGGGTCATCCCTGAGGCTGACGAGGGGTGTGGAGCTGGGCGTGATGGCGGTGGGGCGGAGGGGCTGATCGCAGGACCCTGTGGAGACAGAGCACCCGAGGCAGCGGGGAAGGTGGAGACTGTGCCCGACGCAGGACGGAGAGACCAGCAGGCGGCGCTGCAGGCGCGGGATCAGGGCTGGTCCCTGCAGGGCGGCCCCCGAGCCCCGCACCGCTGGAAACCCCGCGGCGTCCGGACAGAACCCCAGAGGATGGGGGGCCGGAGGGGCGGGAAGAGTTTGGAAAAGTCATCCCATCTCCACATGTCCTGGGGTAGGGTTCCCCACTCCACCTCATTCCTTAGACTCTCCCCACCTGGGGAAGTCCGCACACTCAACAGCCCGTCGAGCAAGGCTTGGAATTTGTCGGAGGATGAAAGGGAAGTGGGGAAAGGAATGAAAAACAAGCTCTACCTGCTTGGACAGCACATGCCACTCTAATTTCCAATCAGGAAGAGGAATTTCCCAAAGGCTCAGGCTGCCCTTGTAACCAGAATGGGGCTTGAAGAAATCCTGCCACTTTGTGGCCGGTTCCAGAAACAAGATGAAGACACTTGCTCAGGGGCACTGCAATCCACAACGCCTGCAGAGTTCTAAATGATAACTATCGTCCAAAAATATATTGAGGTAAGGCAACGAAGAGGATTTGAACGCAAGCCAGAATTGCAGGAAACAGATTTCAAGAGGTAGATCGGACTGGCCTTGACAGCACATGAAAAGCGGCAGAACTTGGACAATGATGCAGTTGGCCAAAAAGGGCGTATGCGTTTTTTTCCTGAATATATTCAGGAAAAAACGCATACGCCCTTTTTGGCCAACCAAGCAGGCTTGGAGAGCAAATCAGCGCTACAAAGAAGTCTCACTTCCCCCCGGTCAAAAGGGCCATCCAAAAAAATTGTAAAAACCAGAAAGGCAGGACAGGCCATGGAGAGAAGGGAGCCTTGTTAAGCTGATGGGCGGGATGTAAATTACCAACAGCCACTCTGGACAAGTGTATGCTGTTTCCTAAAACATGTAAAAAACAGAACCACAGAGCATAGGGCACTTCCACACATGGGCGTATATCTTGGGAAAACTAAAAATCAACCAGACACAGGCACCCCAAAGTTTAGGGCTTCTCTCTTTACAACAACCTCGACTTTGGTACACCTTTCATATCCCAGGGAAGAGATAAATGGACAAAGAAGTTGTGCTACTTAGGTACAATGGAATATCACCCAGCCATGAAATCCATGTCATAAGGCTAGTAGCAGCATAATGAGTGGATTTAGGTACGATGATCCTAAGTGAAATAAGACACACTGAAAAAGAAACTTATGATATCACTTATAGAGGGAATGTAAAAGTCGCTACCCATTAACTGAATTACAAAACAGAACAGAGTCACGCTTTTAGAAAACACACTTATGCCTGCTTGAGGGGAAAGGTGAGGTGGGGTAATGCATAAAACACGAGTTTGAAATTAGCACAGATACCGTTCCAAAAACCAAATATGTAATAGACACGACTTACTCCTTGCTCAATGAACTGGACTCAACAGCCCCTATTCATCACAGAAAAATATATCAGACTAGTAAGCATCTTAAAACATAAGTATTGATATATCTCTGTAAGTGAATCAATTGTGTGTAAAGCGGCATAAACACAGCAGTGAAAATCAGGTAAACCCCATTATAAAAATACATTTCAAAAAAATAAATAAATAACACAAGCATGGCAAAAGAGAGAAATTCTTCCAAAATGCGTTCAGAGACTGTGATGCAACCAGGATTGACCACATCTACACCCACAGCTGCATAAGACATAAGGCTGGATACTTTCGGGGCTGAGAGGATTGGTGAGGCTGAGTGAGCAAATGCAGACCCTTTAATGTAATACTGCGTGCTACCCATTCCATGGATCCCAACTCTCCAGGTTCAGGGGAATCTTCCTACAGCTAAAAGATGCATGGGCAACCCAGAGGATGGTACACCGTGTGATCGGGAAAGGTTTCGAACACGCACCTCATTTTTCATCTCCTGGTGCTCGCGTTCGCCCTTCCAGCCGCTTTACTAACAATCTCCCCACTTGGAGAATCAGCGCCTTTACACTCCTGTTTCGTACAGTCTGCAATTGGTCCGGAGGATGAACTGGAAGAGTGGGAACCAATGAGAGACTAGCTGTAGGTGTTTGGACAGGCACATGTCACTCTAATTTTCCATCACGAAGAAGAATTAACCAAAGGCTCAGCCTGCCCCCCCGGAGCCACAACAGGGCCTGAAACAATCCTGCGGTTTTGCGGCCAGCTCACAAAAAAGCTAGTTGGAAAATGGAGCTCAAGGGCACTGCACTTCACAAACCTGCAGAGTTCTAACTGATAACTATCGTCCAAAAATATATTGAGGTAAGGCAACGAAGAGGATTTGAGCGCAAGGCAGAATTGCACGAAACAGATTTCAAGAGGTAGATCGGACTGGCCTTGACAGCACATGAAAAGTGGCAGAACTTGGACAATGATGCCGTTGGCAAAAAGGGCGTATGTGTTTTTTCCTGAATATATTCAGGAAAAAACGCATACGCACTTTTTGGCCAACCAAGCAGGCTGGGAGAGCAAATCAGCGCTACAAAGAAGTCTCACTTCCCCCCGGGTCAAAAGGGCCATCCGAAAAAAGTGTAAAAACCAGAAAGGCAGGACAGGCCATGGAGAGAAGGGAGCCTTGTTAAGCTGAAGGGTGGGATGTAAATTGCCAACAGCCACTCTGGACAAGTGTATGCTGTTTCCTAAAACATGTAAAAAACAGAACCACAGAGCATAGGGCACTTCCACACATGGGCATATATCTTGGGAAAACTAAAAATCAACCAGACACAGGCACCCCAAAGTTGAGGGCTGCTCTCTTTACAACAACCTCGGCTTCGGTACACCTTTCATATCCCAGGGATAGATAAATGGACAAAGAAGTTGTGCTACTTAGGTACAATGGAATATCACTCAGTCATGAAATCCATGTCATAAGGCTAGTAGCAGCATAATGAGTGGATTTAGGTACGATGATCCTAAGTGAAATAAGTCACACAGAAAAAGAAACTTATGATATCAGTTATAGAGGGAATGTAAAAATCGCTACCCATGAACTGAATTACAAAACAGAACAGTCACGCTTTTAGAAAACATACTTATGCCTGCTTAAGGGGAAAGGTGAGGTGGCGTGATGCATAAAACACAAGTTTGAAATTAGGACAGATACCGTTCCAAAAACCAAATATGTAATAAACACGACCTACTCCTTGCTCAATGAACTGGACTCAACAGCCCCTATTCATCACAGAAGAATATATCAGACTAGTAATCATGCTCTCCAAACCATAAGAGCCAAGATGAGCCTCCTGGCTCTTGGCACACAGGGAAAAAAAGCACACACACTCACTCCCTTTCTCATTCATTTATTCATGTCTTTGGCTTTTGTACACCTACTCTCTGCCAGGCAGAGGGCTAGGCACTTGGATGTCAAGGGGAACAAGCTGGGTGTGGCCCTGAATCGTGGAGCATTTGACAAGGTCTGTTTGGGGAACGGGATCTTCCTGTTGGAAAGGAAACCTAGTAATAGATTCACAGAGAACAGGCCACATGAGAACTTCTAAGGACTGGCTAGGATTCAAGAATCTTAGGGAAGGAAGAAAGACAGTCTTCAAATAAATGTGATAAAGAGTCTTTTCAAGTATCATATGATATCACTTATATGTGGAATCTAAAAAAATGGTACAAACAAACTTATTTACAAAACAGAAACAGACTCACAGACATAGGAAACAAATTTACAGTTACTAAAGGGGAATGGTCAGGGAAGGGATAAATTAGGAGTTTGGGATCAACATACACACACTACTATATATAAAATAGCTAATCAATAAGGACCTACTGTATAGCACAGGGAACTCTACTCAATATTCTATAATAACCTACGTGGGAAAAGAATCTGAAAAAGAATGGATATATGTACATGTAAAATGAAATCATTCTGCTGTACACCTGATTGATTTAGGTTGTACACAACATTCTAAATCAACTATACTCTAATATAAAATTTAAAAAGTCTTTTTACACCTGGTGGTGAGTAACCATTTTCCCTGAGAGGAAGTGGAGACAGGAAAGGCGGAAGTGGGTTCCGTAAGCAGCTGCAGGGATCCTAGTAGGATCCTGGCCTCCTCGGAGGGTAGTTAAAGCTGTGATGTGTTAAATCTCACTGTCAGAAGCCACGGCCGCCCTGTCTGCACATTCAGGAAGGGCCAGCAGCTCGTTGAGATCAAAGAAGATGGGAAGTATAGCTCTGGGACAAGTGCCATCACCCGGGGCCACAGCAACGCTGCTGGTGCAGGCCTGGGATCAGGCCAAACCAGCGTCAAACCCTGATTCCATGACTAAGCCCTGCGACTAAGACTCTCTGTTCCCGTTATCCAGAGAACGGGGTGATGACTGCCACCTCCCAGGATTACTGTGAGGGTAAATGAGAAGATGCATTGGGATGTGTTGGCATAAAGTCTGTACGTAAAGGGCTGCTCAAGTTAGGATGATGACGCTGTCATTCTTAAGTTGGGTGTCATGTGAAGAGTGACTGAAAAAGTGATTCAAATGCTCAGCTCTGGTGGTAAAGTCTAATACTGTAGAATATATTATGTTATATAATAATACACAAGAATATCATACAATAATGTATAATATAGTAACATCACTAGTGTGTATTTACTGAGCAGTATGTGTTAGCCCTTTTCTAAGCACTTCATATGTACTAGTCTCAGTTAATCCTCACATCAGCCCCATGAGGTTCTATTATTATCCTCAGTTTGCAGGGGAGGAAACTAACACATCCAAGTCATACAACCAGAAAGTCTTGGCAGAGGGGCTGGAACCCAGGCGGCTGGCTGCACTGCACTTCCTTCTTGCCACTAACAAAAATTCAGAACATCAGATCTAGCACCCTGAAGCCTCTACCTCTGGCTTGGCCCATCCAGCGGCTGCACTCAGGGCTGTTGTCTGCTGCTCACCACGGTCTGTGGCCTCAAATCTTTCCTTTGAAACCTGCCTTGGCCTACAGTCTGCACCTACTTCCACTTTCAACATGCATTTCTACTTTCAGCCTTCAGAGTCCTCACCCCCTGTTGTGTCAAGATCTCATGACTGCCCCAAGACGCTCTGCTTTGTCTTTTAAGAGGAGTCCCTTATTTCTGGCATCTGGTCAAGGAGTTCATATTCCCCTATCCAAGGGGGTGCTCAGTCTGCCTATTTCTGGCTCTGTGTTGCTTTTGAAGCCTACGGAATGAAAATGTTTTAAAATGACAGGGATGACACTTTTGGCCTTTACTTCTAAGAGCACAAGACATAGTTTCCCAACTCTTTTCGGGGTGGTGGGACCCTTGGAAGCCTCCTCTGCTTTGGAAGTGAACTTCTGCTTTTATCTGTTTTATATACTTGGATTTCATGTGAAGTTTCATTTAAAAACAGGCCCTATTTTTAAAAATGTTTGAAAACCACTGAAGAGTCCGAACATATTTGGAATTACCAAACAGATATTGAGCCATCTCTCTGTTCCCTCCCCACCCAAGTCTTTGTAAGGCCCCTAAAATCCAGGCAGGGCACAGGTCTGATGGTGAAGGACGTTTTCATCTTAACCATCCAGTCTCTCCCTTAAGTTTCCATTTGACCTTCCACCATCATAAAGAACATTTTTACCCTAAGGACAGACTGACTCCTTGGAGTGACCTTGACAGTTCATAATTTAGAATTTCAAGAAGCCATTCTCTAGCTTGTAGAGTCCTCCAAATCAGGAAAATAAGCACAGAAACATGGTAAACTCTTAACTGTTCATGAGAGTCCTCTGGGGTAGCAGGAGGTAGGACACAGCAAGGACAGACGGACTTCTGAAGAGCCTTACCTGTTTTTCGATGAAAGCGTTGATTCTCTGTAGCACCCCCTCGCATGTGAATTCATATGGCATGTACGGCTCAATCTGCAGAAACAGAACATGGTATCATGAAAGAGGAAGACACAGGACATGCAACACTTACCCAGTCCTCCACTGATTCACTGACACTCAGGTGCCAACACCTGCAGGGATCCTTGTGAGGGGCTAAGACCATGAACTTGGAAGTCAGCAGACCTGGCTTCACAACCTCATTCTGCTCCTTATCACCTGTGGGACCCTGAGCAAATTATCTACCATCTCTGAGCCTCAGATCCTTCATGTGTAAAATGGTGATAAGAAAAACCCATTTCTTGGAACGTGTGGTAAATATTACGGGGGGAAAAAAAGGACTTAGTTCAGTGTCTAACACACAGTAGGGACTCAACAAAAGGTGGAGAGTGTCACTTGTAAGAAGGTAAGCTCCATGGGGCAGGGTCCCTGGCTGCTGGGTCATCTGCATCCTGGTGCTGAGTGGGGCAGCACATGTTGGAACCAGCAAACATCTGGTGAATGAATGCATGCTCCCTGCCCTGAGAAAGGCACATGATGAGTGGTTTCAGGACCCATGACAGTGACAAAAGCTTTGTTTTGCATTAGTAGGTGAGCACGTTCCCAAAGAACTCATGGTGCAAAAACAGAGTGATACACTTCATCGAAGTGTCCCAGAGAGTTCAGCTAGAGGGTCCCAGGAAGCTAGAAGGTCAAAGCCAACTTCTGCTCATGCTGGGTTTTTAAGGTCAGCTATGACTCCAGCAAACCAAGACTGAGGAGGGCAAAGATGCGGAAGACGTTCCAGGGGGGAGCATTAGTGGGAGATTAGACATGAAAGAAGGACAGCAGGAGGACAGAACTAGGATCATGGAAACTGCTGAGACAGGCTAGGAAGAGGTTCACTGGATTTCCACAAAAGATTTGTGATTTCTACTCTAAAGAGCCTAGCCTTTACTTGAGGGTAGCAAGCAACGTAGAAGGTGCTTCACTGGGGTAGGGGAGGCAATCTGATCAATACTGTGACACCTGATGGAAGGGGAAGAAATGCGGGTTGGAGCTCTGCAATGCCTGTGCTGACACTATGAGGCCTGCATCTTCAGGAGCAGCCGGCTGGCATTATTAATCTGAAATGGAAATTTCACTTGGGAGAATATGGCCAGCAATCCAGTTTGTTACAGCTTCAGAAAGCCCAGTAGCACTTATCAGCACATTCACTACCTCCCTCTTAAGTCTACACTCGCCTATCTCAAATCTACAGGGTGGAGACCTGGACAAAGCATCTGTGAGTTGAGGCTTACTAAAAATGGGACAATTGACAGAGAAGACGCCCTTCTGGGGGCAGCCAAGTAGTTGTCCTCAAGGCAGCTTCTCCCGTTTTCTGTGTGTGTTGATTCACACATTACATTTGAAATCTTCTTCAACCATGATTAGTAATTTTATAACATGTCTTTGAATGCACAATTAGATGACACATCACACGGGCTGTACCTCAGCCATCCCTGCCCACATCCATCCAGAGAGAGCCAAAAGAGGCTGAGCCATAAGTACTGTAATATCAGGGTAGGACTATTCTGCATGAGCTGAGGTCCTTTTGTTCCTAGATAGTTTATCTCAGAAGAGTTCAAAATACTTTGACTTATGTCTTCCAAGCTGCGTCTTCTCATCTCAAGCTTTTGCACTTGCTGTGCCTTCTCATCTCAAGCGTTTGCACTTGCTGTGCCTTCTCTAACCCAAACACAGTCCTTTACACCAAATGTAGACTTTTCCTTTTAAAGAATATTTATTTAATGACCTTGTGAGTGATTCCAGAAACCTTCTCTAACTGTCTAGAGATATGTCTCTTCCCATGTTTGTGGGAAAAGATATGAAGGAATAAGAACAACAAATAATGTACCATAGAGGACTTCCATATTAGGCTCATTTATAAGGGGATAAGTAGGATTTCTAGAGTGAGGTAAATAAACATCGGTGGGCCATCTGTCATGTGACCGACAGATCCAGTTATATGGTGAGAAGCATACTGAATACTCAAGGGTCATTCCTACAACATATTCTAAAGGGTATCCATTAGAAATGAAAGTGCATTAATTCAAAGGGCTTATGCAATAAACACAGAAAAACGGCTCTTCCTGTGTCCTCTTACCAACCAAACCCAGTTTAACCAAAGGGGATGTGACTCATTAACTGTTTTGTGGCTAGTTCACTGTTTTAAAAGATAAGGAGCCAATCTTCCTATAAAGGAAAAGCAAAAAAAAAGAAAGAAAGAAAGAAAGAAATTGTATTCTTAAGCCACCTCTGTCAGTGAGTTCCACTAGCCACCCTGCTGTGTACAGAAGCAGGGCCCTCTGTGTGGGAAAGCTCCCCAGAGCCCCGGCTTTGGGAATACTGAGCACTGGTTAGCCTCTGTTGTTGGATCTGCTGCACAGATTGTGTGCGTGTGTGTGTGTGTGTGCGCGCGTGACAGTTTTCTGTAGATCAGTCCTTCAGGAACAAGTCAAGGTCTTTTGGGGGATGAATGAAAGGGAATGTTGAAACCACACCAGTCACTGAGAATCCCAAGTGGGGTCAGTTACAGAGAAGCAGGGGGGAATGTGCTTGGTTATCTTGCTGGTGGACAAAGGACTGTTACTCATATGGCCATACGAAGGATGTCTGCAGGCTGCACCATGCAGTCCCTGCTGGCCTTGGAAACTTTCCCTACCCCCCATCTTTTCGTCCATTTTCTCCTCTTCACCTCCCTTACAGTGGGATTTCCTGTGTCTAGTATTACTCAGCGTTCTAAGTCAGAGTACGACTTCTACAGGGAACTGCTCTCTGATATCAGTTAACCTCTGCATGGTCCCACCTGACAGGTGGCTTGGCATCATTCAATGACAGATGGTCTTACAAGGTACCAGAAGTCCAGGGGGTGAGTCTTATCTCCTCTATCTACTAAGCACAGAATTTTAAGTCAGACATTTCCTGGAATTTCTCTTGTTGATTTCAAATGTAAAATAGATCATGTCATTCCCCTGCTCAAAACTACCCATCATACTCAGAATGAAATCCAGAATCCCAATTGTGGCCTATTTAGAGGCCCTACACACTCTGGTTCCTGCAGACCCTTTTATGGTCCCCATTATTTCTGATGGGAAATTGGTGGTCTTTCATACTGTTATTCCCCTGAATGTAATAAAAATTTTCTCTGGCTGCTTTCAAGATTATTTTCCTCATCTTTCGTTTTTGGCAGTTCAGCTATGATGTATCTAAGTGTGTTTTTCTCCAATATTTATCCTTCTTGGCCTTCACTGAGCCCCCAGGATCTGTAGGTTGACGTTATTCATTAATTTTAGAAAATTCTAAGCCATTATCTTTTCACAAATATTTCTTCTGGCCATTCTCTCCTCTGAGATTCTAATTACACATAAATTAGGCTGCTTGATATTGTTCCAGAGATCTCATATGCTCTTTTTCATCTTGTTCTTTTTTCTCTAATTTCAGTAACTTCTATTGATAAGTCTTTAAAGTCCACTGATTATTTTCCTCTGCTGTGTATAGTCTGCTGATAAGCCCACTGAAAGAGTTAATTTCTGATACTGTACTTCTCAGTTCTAGCATTTTTTTTATTTGGCTTTAAAAATAAGTTCCCATCTCTCTGCTGAAATCCCCCATCTATTCACATATGTTGTCCACCTTTTTCATCAAAGCTTTTTTTTTTTTTTTTTTCCGGTACGCGGGCCTCTCACTGTTGTGGCCTCTTCCGTTGTGGAGCACAGGCTCCGGACTCGCAGGCTCTGGACGCACAGGCTCAGCGGCCATGGCTCATGGGCCTAGCCACTCTGCGGCATGTGGGATTTTCCTGGACCGGGACACGAACCCGCGTTCCCCTGCATTGGCAGGCGGACTCTCAACCACTGCGCCACCAGGGAAGCCCCCATCAAAGATTTTTTTTTAAAAAAATTTATTTATTTATTTATTTATTTATTTGGCTGCATGGGGTCTTAGTTGTGGCAGGCAGGTTCCTAAGTTGCAGCTCGCGGGCTCCTTAGTTGCAGCACGTGGGCTCCTTATTTGCGGCACACAGGCTCCTTAGTTGTGGCATGTGAACTCTTAGTTGTGGCATACACATGGGATCTAGTTCCCTGACCAGGGATTGAACCCAGGTCCCCTGTATTGGGAGCACGGAGTCTTAGCCACTGGACCACCAGGGAAGTGCCCAACAAACCTTTTAATACATTTATCTCAGCATTTAAAATTTGCTGTATGGTAATTCCAACATCTGAGCCATCTCTGAGTCTGGTTTTATTGATGGTGTCCTTCCCCCTTAAGTGGCCTTAAATGGTTTTAGGGAAAGGCTTGGTCAGGGTTTTAAAAAGGGGAGCGGTAGATATTCTGTGAAGTGAACAGAGCCTCATGTAGGAGTGGACAGACCTCAGCACCCACTTAGTGCTTTATGTGTCAGGCATTCCCACGAGATTTTTGTTTGACAAAAGGGATCTATTATCTAAAAAGTTTTGGCCTCTATGATCCAAGATTTTCTGCCTGTACATTAGCTTTCAAATTACTCCTCTTGAAAAGCATGCACACTTAACTAGGTGTTGTGGGTTGAACTCTGTCCCCCCCGCCCCCACCAAAAGATATGTTGAAGTCCTAACCCCCAGTACCTGTGAATGGGACCCTATTTGGAAATAAGGTCTTCGCAGATGGAATCAAGATAAGAAGAGGTCATAGTGATTTAGGGTGGGCCCTAATCCAACATGACTGATGCCTCTATGAGAAGTGGAGAAAACAGACAGACAGACAGACAGACAGACAGACACACACACACAACACCATATGACAGCAGAGACAGAGATGAAAGCGTTGCAGCTGCAACCCAAGGAATACCTGGGGCCACCAGAAGGTG
>NC_041215.1:87771199-87776987 GCF_002837175.3 Physeter macrocephalus | reverse complement strand
CAGGCTCCTTAGTTGTGGCATGTGAACTCTTAGTTGTGGCATACACATGGGATCTAGTTCCCTGACCAGGGATTGAACCCAGGTCCCCTGTATTGGGAGCACGGAGTCTTAGCCACTGGACCACCAGGGAAGTGCCCAACAAACCTTTTAATACATTTATCTCAGCATTTAAAATTTGCTGTATGGTAATTCCAACATCTGAGCCATCTCTGAGTCTGGTTTTATTGATGGTGTCCTCTCTTAATGATGGGTCATGTTTTCTTGCTTTTTTGAGTGTCATGTAATTTAAAATCTTGTAATTAAATATGAGAAAGCTTGGCACCAAATTTCTGACCCGTTTATAACAAGCATAAGTATTATAACGATAATAGTCTTTGTATTAATTTCATTCCTTACTTTCTCACTCTCGTCTTTCCCTTTACTTCATTTAATGCTGTTTTTCTTTTTAAATTTTTTCTTAATAAACTAGTTACAAATACTAGTTTCAATCCAGGTTCTACTACTTACTAGTTGTGTGATTTTATGTAAATTACTTAATTTCTTTAAACCTTAATTTTCTTATCTGCAGAAGGATTAAATGAGATAAGGCTCATAAAGATGTACAGAGAGAGATTCTGGAGGTATAAAAAGAGCTTCTCCCTACATATGACCTACTATTATAATTACTTTTTTTCCCCCTTAAGTGGCCTTAAATGGTTTTAGGGAAAGGCTTGGTCAGGGTTTTAAAAAGGGGAGCGGTAGATATTCTGTGAAGTGAACAGAGCCTCATGTAGGAGTGGACAGAACTCAGCACCCACTTAGTGCTTTATGTGTCAGGCATTCCCACGAGATTTTTGTTTGACAAAAGGGATCTATTATCTAAAAAGTTTTGGCCTCTATGATCCAAGATTTTCTGCCTGTACATTAGCTTTCAAATTACTCCTCTTGAAAAGCATGCACACTTAACTAGGTGTTGTGGGTTGAACTCTGTCCCCCCCGCCCCCACCAAAAGATATGTTGAAGTCCTAACCCCCAGTACCTGTGAATGGGACCCTATTTGGAAATAAGGTCTTCGCAGATGGAATCAAGATAAGAAGAGGTCATAGTGATTTAGGGTGGGCCCTAATCCAACATGACTGATGTCTCTATGAGAAGTGGAGAAAACAGACAGACAGACAGACACACACACACACACAACACCAAAAGACAGCAGAGACAGAGATGAAAGCGTTGCAGCTGCAACCCAAGGAATACCTGGGGCCACCAGAAGGTGAAAGAGGCGAGGAAGGACCCTCCATGAGGGGCCTCGAGGGAGCATGGCCCTGCCGACATCTTAATTTCAGATGCCGACATCTTAATTTTAATTGCAGCCTCCAGAACTGTAAGAGAATAAATTTCTGTTGTTTCAACCACCACTTTGTGGTTCTTTGTTATGGCAGCTTTAGAAGCTAATACCCTAGAGGACGCTGAGACTGAAGAAAGAAGAGCCTTTGATCTCTGCAAGAAGGATCCGCTGGTGGGAAACTGCAGACGTGCAGCAGGGACTTGAGGTGGCCAGCAGTACCACACTCACTCGGCACTTCATCTCTTGGCTTGGCCACCAGAGGTCTGGGGGACTTCTGCCCTAAACTTGAGACTGGGATGAGACTGTACACGTCGCTGATGGGAAGCTCTAAGCAGCTACCTCAAAGCTCAATAACTAGACCTGCTCTAAAGGGACATGCAAAACACACTGGAGTACTCTTGTTCCACAGGAGATGTGCTCAGTAAGCTGAAACTGGCAGTTGGGAGGGCCCCATTTTATTCTCCAAAGGGGAAAGACAGCCCTTTCTTTACATGGGCCAACTGGCAACTCCTCCTGGGATACACGTCTTTCTAGCCTCTTCCCCTTGACTCTCACTGTTCCTCTAACTCATGTCTTTCTGGGCTCACTTCTCAGTTTAACTTTGCAGATTCCTACTCATGTTCTGAGACTTAACTCAATGCTGCATTCTCCAGATGTCCTTATAAGGAGCAGAGAAGACAGAAATAGAAGACAAACTTATGGTTATCAGAGGGGAAAGGAGCGGGGAGGGATAAATTAAGACTTTAGGATGAGCAGATACAAACTATCGTGTATAAAGCAGATAAACAACAAGGACCTACTGTATAGCACAGGGAACTATATTCAATATCCTGTAATTAAACCATAATGGAAAAGAATATGAAAAAGAATATATGTATTCATATATATACACATCTGAATCATTTTTGTTGTACACCAGAAACTAACACAACATTGTAAATCAACTATACTTCAATAAAAAAAAAAGAAGCAGAGAAGACAGATACTCCTCCATTTCTGGCATGTTGGTCTTGGCACTGAACATACTCTGCCTTACTGTGCTGATTTGCATACATCTATTCCTCGCTCCCTCCATGCCTCCTATCATCCATTAGGTACATCGCTATGCTGGGTCCTGAGAACACAGCAGTGAGACAGATATAGTTCCTGCCCATGTGGCTTACAGTCTAATGGAAATCCAGACTATCACTAACAAAAGTAAGAATGTTATAGTATTACGTTAGCCAAGACATGGAAACAACAGTCCATCGACAGCTGAATGGATAAAGAAAATGTGGTGTGTATGTGTACACACACACACACACACACACACACATACACACACACAATGGAATATTACTCAGCCATAAAAAATGAAATAATACCATTTGCAGCTACATGGATGGACCTAGATATTATCATACTAAGTGAAGTCAAAGACATATATGATATCACTTATTTGTGGAATCTAAAATACGACACAAATGAACTTATCTACGAAACAGAAACAGACTCACAGATACAGAGGACAGATTTGTGGTTGCCAAGGGGGTGAGGGGTCAGGAGAGGGTTGGATTGGGAGTTTGGGATTAGCAGATGCAAGTTATTATCTATAGGATGGATAAACAACAAGGTCCTACTGTATAGTACAGGGAACTATATTCAATATCCTGTAATAAACCATAATGGAAAAAGAATATGTAAAAGAATGTATATACATGTATAACAGAATCACTTTGCTATAAACTGGAAATGAACACAACACTGTAAATCAACTATACTTCAGTAAAAAAGAATGTTACATTATTATATATGTAATACTGACTTAATACTCCTGACTAGACATTTATTATGAGATCGACACTGCACTTAAGCACTTTATATTCATTACCTCACTGGATCCTCTCAAGTACCTGTAAAGTAGGTGAAATTAGCCTACATCAGGGATGAGGAAACTGAGCCTCAGAGGTTAAGTAACTGCCCGAGGGGACACTGCTGGACCCCAACCCAAGCTGTCTGATTCTGGCCTGTCCTCACAACCACACCTATACTGCTTCTCTTAAAAAATTATGACAGAGTAATCGCTGCTCTGATAGGAGGAGGACAGAGGGCAGGATTTACTGGTAGAATCCAAGGCAGTCCCAGGTTTGGGAGAGAGAATAACTTGACCCATCCCTACAGGGTGGTAAGTTTCCTACAAGCAGGGAGTCAGCCCCGTTTATGCTTATGGAAGTGAGAGTCCCTGAAAGTGGTTCAGAGGGCGCTCTGAATACAGTAGGTACTTAATACATGTCTGATGAATTGTTCTGGAGAGTCCAGAGATGTTAGTTACTTATACAAAATTTTGTAAGATGTTTAGGTAGAAAAGCCAAATAAACAGATGCTATAAAAAAGATTTCCCAGTATTTCCTTAATTAGTCCTTTTCCTTCTCACTTTTTTTTTTTTTTTTTTGCAGGGGAGCGGGTCTATCTTTTCTGATCTTTGGGAGAGCTACATAATGAGGTCACTGACACAAGTAGAATTCAAGTTTCTACTGCTGTGTCTGGGACCCAGGAGCCATGTCGAAAGGGTCTGTAGAATCCATGCACACATCTGGACACCAGCTCTAATTTCATTTCACAGAACATCCACAAAAATCCCCAGGCCAGTTCTACAGCCGGGCCATTTTCTAATTTCAGAGTCAAGATGACATGGAAACATTCTAATTACTTGAACGAAGGGCCTGTGATGTTTCCCACATGATCCCGTTCACATCACAAATGGGGGAAAATGGAATAAAAGAAGTAACCTTCTGACTTAAAATTGCTTTCACGGCATCCTCCACCTCCTCCTGATTATCGAGGTCAACAGTCCAGATGTGTGGCTGGCCGATGAAAACTTCGGCATAAGGATGCTGGGAGGTCAGCTGGAAAAGAAAAAACAGAACACCTCAGTCTCACGAACACTGGCTTTTTTCATTTTTCAACCTTCTGGGCTAGGTGAAGCGTTATACTTTTTATGGTTCCAAGTTGTACTTGCGTAGGTAATGTCATTTTTTGTTTTTGACCCTTGACGATCGAAACCTCCTAAGCACCCCGTAAGCAGATAACAATAAAAGAGGGAGGGTTCCACAGCTTTCTTTCTTTCTTTTTTGTTTTGACCAGCAGGACATCTACTGTCAGGACCACCTGGATAAGCAGGCACAGCGCTGACGGGTACAGGTAAGGACACCGAGGCTGTAAAGTGTGCCCGGCTGACAACAGTGGCAGTGCCCATGGGTGCCCATCAGGCTCATGTGGGATGTTTTAAAAGACACACGGCCAGGCTACCCTGTCTTAGACCCTTGGAGCTGGGATCTTGGGCACTTTGGAGGGGTTCCTGGGAGTCTAGGGGTCCCAGGAGGGCAGCATGTGGGCCATGGCCCTGCGTGAGACCACAACATCCACAGGGCAGGTCCGGTGATGTCTCCTCACCTTGAGTCCCACTTTGAAAAAAGAGTCAGAATGTTATAACCAGGTGACATGGAGGCTGTTACAGATGGCTTCAACCCCCCAAATCACACCAAGAAATAATGAATATTTACCCTCAGTCATAGCCCAGCCCTGAAAATCACCTAGCTCAAACTAGCATCTGTTATAAAATACTGGTTAGGATAGACAGATAAGTATAAGGAAATTACAATAAAGTTGTCAGAGGCTTTAAAGTCATAGAAGGACACATAATGGCACATATGAAAGGTGATAGAAAGGGACATAATGCTACCAGAAAAAGAGAGAATTTTGGAATAATAATTAGCATAACACTGGAGCCTTAAGAGTCATAAAGGCAATGTGTGATCAGAAAAGCCAGGAAAGGCAGCTTTTGTTTTAAAGGAGGTTTTATTTTAAAAACTAAGGGTGGCCAAAGAAACCCACAGGAATATTGGCAATTCTAGTTCTTGAAGAATCCGTTTTTTAAAGACAGTTAAATTTACCCCTCAAACTTATTCCCACCTTTATTCTTGTATCCTTTTAAGGCTGTGGTATAAAGAAAGCATTCTGGTGCATTTTCAGTTCTCAAAGTTGGTGGGTGCTGCCCCATCCCGTGGCTGAGAACCAGGGATGCCAGACGCCTTGAGATGTGTGTGACCGTCTTGCACAGGGCAGAGCTGTCCACTCCCCACAGGCCTTCACATGCCCCGCCAAGCTCTCAGGTGGGTTCACAGAAGCTGACTCTTTGGCACAGTTTGAATATACATTGAGTTTTCCAGGAACATAACTGCCATGTAAATCAAGAGACGTTTTATTGGGAATTTCACCAATAAGCCGTTATAATTTCAGAAAAATCATGGCAGCAAAGTCAATGCCACGCAGAGGATCTGGGTCTCCAGTACAACATACCCAAACCAATCTGTATTTTTTTTTTTTTTTTTTTTTTTTTTGCGGTACGCAGGCCTCTCACTGTTGTGGCCTCTCCCGTTGCGGAGCACAGGCTCCGGACGTGCAGGCTCAGCGGCCGTGGCTCAC
>NC_041215.1:87751511-87770578 GCF_002837175.3 Physeter macrocephalus | reverse complement strand
GGGCACGAACCCGTGTCCCCTGCATCGGCAGGCGGACTCTCAACCACTGCGCCACCAGGGAAGCCCACCAGTCTGTATTTGAAGCAGCCACAGTAATGCCAATTGCATATATCTGTGTGTCTACATGCAGGCACTTTTTTATTTAGCTTCTCTTTCTTTAATGTCAATTATAAGTAAAAAGGGCTGACCAGATTCAGCTCAATGTTTTATTCTTCTTAAATACAAACATATTCACTGTAAGGAGGAATGAGACACCATGATGCCTTCTAGTGTGGTTCATGGGTATGATACAGTATTTCTGGACTACATATACACAAAATATCTATTACCTTATAGCAAAGTATTTTCCTTTTACTTCTCTTTCATATTAGAGTTAGAGAATCATTCTTTTTTAAAATTACATATGCTAGCAGAGGGTATATTTTTCATTTCAGGAGTGAAAAGTAGATGTTATAATACACTTAGAATAAAAGAAGGTGCTGAGTCTGGAAGGGTTGAGGCCAAGCTGGTTCTCTTTTTTTCTTCAGATCCCAATATACTCAGAGGACTGGGTGATTCAACTGGCACCTCTCCAGCTTGGTCTTGGCCACCGTTCTTTGTGTCTTACCGCACCAATGATGTGCATGCATTACTCAGGGGGGAAACCCAGAAGATAAATTACTGGGCCTCCACTCTGAGCCTTCTCTGGCCCCCACTCGTGGAAGTCAGGCGATTCTGAGGTGCAGGTATCCTAGACTTTGCTTCTGCCTCTTCTGCCAGAGTCACGCCCCTCGCTAGCCTGCAGCTCTTCATGCTTCTGACATATACCCTCTTTCTTTTGCTCAGTTGTGTGGTCAGGGATAGAAGAAGAGTTTCCGCAGGCTCCTGGAGCTGGGGGAGCATCCTTTTCTTTTTCTCAGCACACATTTTAGATTGAGCATGGATCAGTGAGGCCCCTCGGTTGGGCCAGGCACTGGGCTAATCACCTGAGCAGACATTATTTATCAGGTTTCCTGTGTACTGATGAGGATTCTGAGGGTTAGAGGGGCTTACAATTCCCCAAGACCACATAGGTAGAAAGCAGCAGAGCAAATTCAAATCTAGATCCTTCAACAACTTTTTACCTTTTGACAAAAAAGGAAGATGAGAATTTTAAAGGATGCTCTTGAGTTCTTAAGACAATGACCAAAAGAAGCTCAATGTAAACACCAGCCTTTTCATCACTTGCTTAAAACCGGCTAACCTAAAACAAAATCCCAGGACTGAATGTATGTCTGTATTAGACCTTTCCTGAAGCTGAGTAAAGTGTCACACCATTTTCATTTTGTGGCCTGGAGAACAAACTAATTAATTCTTCCAACTGAATCAGGGTAAATGAAAGTTGCCATCAATGTCACTATTTAGCAGTCTCTCTCCCCTCTGCCTTTTAAGGTCCCTGCTTATTTACAAGGTTGCTCTAAGCACTTGGAAAATACAAAATGCTGAGCCATTATCATTTTGTTCATTTACATTTATGGAGGGTTACTTAATTTTATGAGTAAGGCATTTTGTGATTCATTATTCCCCCTCTGGATGTTCCATTCCTCCTTGTTAATTTATTGAGAACCGTCTGATCTGAGCTATCGTATATCAATCAGTATATTTACTGGAGTATAGTCTGTAAAAGTAATGAAAATCTTATTAAATATGGGACGTTGTTTCAGAGCGGCTGTTAAATCTCCAAGAACACAAGTTCTCTTTATGGAAAAGGAAACCCTGGAGCCAGAGAATTTCTAAAGGTTTACAAAATGTCAGAATAATGATTAAGAACCTACTAATATGTTTCCCAATATAAAGAGAGAAATCCAAATTATATTACATTTAAAGTGTAAATTGAACCAACCACATTATACTTAAGGCATATGGAACTTCTCTTGAGTGTGTACACTGTGGTTTTAAAAATGGGTCCAATGCAAAAATAAAGACAAATCTTTTTGTTTTCTAAATACAAAGAAAAATTTACACTTCTCTTCAAATGAAGGCAAAAAAGAGACAGACGCAATTTATATGGACCCATTTACATGGATCTATTGATGCTTAGCTCAAAAGATTAGCAAGGGCACAAAAAGATAGCTACGTAATTATATACGCTTTGGTTAAAATTTTTCTATTTGCTGAGGAAAAAAAAAGGATACTTTCTAGGGATTCTTGACCCTTAGAAATCTGTACAAGTGTTGATAGCTCTTTCCCAATTAAAAGCATCTTTGATCAGGGGGATTCTGTGAGCTGAAAGAGCAGAGTGGGGCGGCCCACCTGCCCCTGAGGTCAAGTTCACTGGCTCCTCTCAAAGCTGTGTCATGTCACTGGCTATCAGACTGCTCTCTGCACCATCTCCAGCGGAGAAGGAAATGGACATCAGATGGAACCTGACCTCCTGCATAAAGTAAAGTGAACTGCTTGGGGTTTCCCTCCAACACATCAACATTCATGCCTCTCCAACTCAAAACCCGACTCTTCTTTTCCTATAAAGCACAGCTCCCCCACTATCCCCTTCTAGCTAACCCAGCACATTCTCCACCGGGCACCACTCCAAGTTAACTTCCCCTGCTTAATGTACTCAGCTATTTCCTTATGCATTCCCGTTGATTAGGCAACGCTCTTATCACACTTGCATATCAAAATCTGAGCTCCTGGGAAACAGGAAATGTGTCTTGATAAGTTCCCCCAATGCAGTGACTTAGTATCATAGGCCCTGTGGGGATACAATGAACATCTGTCAGCTGACCTCTGCATCCGAGCCCTCCCACGGGAGCCCAGGACTGATGGAGTCACCTGTGGGAGGTCACTTGCTGAGCAGCTGTTGAAAGCCTCTCCCAGTACCATTCTAACTGGAGTCTCATTCCAGCACTGGTCAAAAAGATAGCTACGTAATTATATACGCTTTGGTTAAAATTTTTCTATTTGCTGAGGAAAAAAAAAGGATACTTTCTAGGGATTCTTGACCCTTAGAAATCTGTACAAGTGTTGATAGCTCTTTCCCAATTAAAAGCATCTTTGATCAGGGGGATTCTGTGAGCTGAAAGAGCAGAGTGGGGCGGCCCACCTGCCCCTGAGGTCAAGTTCACTGGCTCCTCTCAAAGCTGTGTCATGTCACTGGCTATCAGACTGCTCTCTGCACCATCTCCAGCGGAGAAGGAAATGGACATCAGATGGAACCTGACCTCCTGCATAAAGTAAAGTGACCTGCTTGGGGTTTCCCTCCAACGCATCAACATTCATGCCTCTCCAACTCAAAACCCGACTCTTCTTTTCCTATAAAGCACAGCTCCCCCACTATCCCCTTCTAGCTAACCCAGCACATTCTCCACTGGGCACCACTCCAAGTTAACTTCCCCTGCTTAATGTACTCAGCTATTTCCTTATGCATTCCCGTTGATTAGGCATCGCTCTTATCACACTTCCATATCAAAATCTGAGCTCCTGGGTAACAGGAAATATGTCTTGATAGGTTCCCCCAATGCAGTGACTTAGTATCATAGGCCCTGTGGGGATACAGTGAACATCTGTCAGCTGACCTCTGCATCCGAGCCCTCCCACGGGAGCCCAGGACTGATGGAGTCACCTGTGGGAGGTCACTTGCTGAGCAGCTGTTGAAAGCCTCTCCCAGTACCATTATAACTGGAGTCTCATTCCAGCACTGGTAGGACCATCTGAAAGGACAGGAGGAACCAAATGCCTGAGCTCCAACACCTATTCCCTTTTTATGCCATGAAGAATGAAAACCTTCTACCACCTCGACCAAAAGCAAATTACTCAAGGATCACAACCGAAAGCATGAACATACTTTTCTCAACAATTTCGTACTGGCTTATCTGATCTATGTAACACTACATCATTCACTGGGAAAGGGTTAGATTGTGTTTAAGAGGGTCTTAAATTTTTTTCAGGAAAAAGTACCCAGTTGTAATACAGTGTTATCAAAATCTACAGAATTATCAAAATTTAAATTATTATCTAATTGTAATGATCAAGAAGGTACCAAGTCAGTCCAAAATACTTTTTTTTTTTTTTTTGTGGTACGCGGGCCTCTCACTGTTGTGGCCTCTCCCGTTGCGGAGCACAGGCTCCGGACGCACAGGCTCAGCGGCCATGGCTCACGGGCCCAGCCGCTCTGCGGCATGTGGGATCTTCCCGGACCGGGGCATGAACCCGTGTCCCCTGCATCGGCAGGCGGACTCTCAACCACTGCGCCACCAGGGAAGCCCCAAAATACTTTTGATGAATCATTTCCCAACGTCTTGTATATAGAAACTGCAGTAAGAAAACTGATGGGTTTCTTTGCTTTTCATGCATTAGTAAGTCAGACAGAGAAAGGCAAATACAATGTGATATCACTTATATGTGGAATCTAAAAAAATGATACAAATGAACTTATTTACAAAACAGAAAAAGACTCATAGACATAGAAAACAAACTTATGGTTACCAGGACCTACTGTATAGCACAGGGAACTATACTCAATATTTTGTAATAACCTATATGGGAAAAAAATCTGAAAAAGAAAAAAATATATGTATGAAACTGAATCACTTTGCTGTACACCTGAAAGTAACACAACATTGTAAATCAACTATATTTCAATAAAAAATCATTTTTAAAGAGCCCTTAGTACATAGTAAGTGCTCCAATAAATGTTAACTAAGATGGTTATTATCATGGGAAACCAGAAAAAAAATCAGGAGGGAAAAATCATCATTAGAATATCACTGTAACAATGGTTGCAAGAAAGATCCACTGATACATGGTAAAAATAAATGGGCAAAAGTTGGAGGAGAATGAGGGTATTTGCATGGTCTCAAAGTACTTCCCCCAATATAGAGAAAAATAGCAACTTTACGGTGGAGAAACCTGGCAAACACGACCTTAACCAAGTGATCAAGGTTACATCACCAAGTAATAAGACACTGGTATCACGCACCCCCTGACATGATACACTGAGGCCACATGACTTCTATGGGATTGTTGCCAAAAATGTGTAACCTCAAACTAATCAGGAGAAAACACCGGTCAAATCCAAATGGAGGGACAGTGTACAGAAACAACTGACTGGTACTCTTTCAAAATGTCAAGGTCATGAATGACAGTGAAAGACTGAAGAATTGGCACAGATTGGAGGAGACTAAAGAGACATGACAGGTAAAGGCCATGTGGGAGCCTGGACCAGAAAAAGGATGTTAGTGGAAAAACTGGTAAAATCCAAATAAAGTCTGTAGTTTAGATAATATTAGGGTACCAATGTTAACTTCTTGATTTTGACAATTACACTGTGGTTTTATAATATGTTACCATTAGCGGAAGCTGCATGAAGCATATAACCAAACTTTGTACTCTTTTTGCAGCTTTTCTTTAAGACTAATATTATTTCAAAATAAATAAAAAGCAAGTTCCAGCAATTCCACTCATAGGTATATATACCACAAAGAATTGAAAGCAAGGACTCAAACAGATACTTGTACACCCGTGTTCATAGCAGCATTTTTCGTAATAGACAAGAAATGGAAACAATACAAGTGTCGATGAACAGAGGAACGGATAAACAAAATGTGGGCTATTCATACAATGAAATATTATTCAGCCTTAAAAAGGAACGATTCTGACACATGTAACAACATGAACGAACCTTGAAAACATGCTTAGTGAAATAAGCTGGTCACAAACACTGTACAACAACACTTACATTAGGCACCTAGAATAGGTACATTTATATAGACAGAAAGTAGAGTAGTGGTTACTCTTCTATTCAGGGCTGGAGGAGGGGAGAATGGAGAGTTACTGTTAATGTACAGAGCTTCTGTTTGGAACAATAAATCTATGAGAGTGGATAGTGGTGATGACTGCACAACATTGAGAATGTACTGAATGCCAGTGAACTGTACACTCAAAAAAGTTTAAAATCATCGTTTCTCACTGTGTGTAATTTATCACAAAAAAGTGGAAAAAACATTGAAAATTACAAATAATTATCCAATTTAGGCAGATGTAGAACTTCAGACACTTCCTACATTCAAACGTAACACAGGAATGATTTATTAGCCCACATTTTCCACCCAGAGCTCCGAAGTTTCAAAGTCAGTCACATGCTAAAGCACAGATGCCTAAGTTGAGACATTCTCACTGCTGGGGAGTATCCTTTCAAACCTTTGCAAAGAGTAAGTTCTTGGGTACCAGACTGAAGGTTCCTGATCTGTGTTCTGGTACCTGCCGCACAGCACGGGAGTCCAAACACTGTGTGCATTAAGTGTTGCTGAGGAATGACCCCCTCCCCCCCCCGCAAACACTCCCCAAAATGAAGAACTCAAATTTACAATACTAGCAGAAGGAAAAAGCAACACTGTGTGCATTAAGTGTTGCTGAGGAATGACCCCCCCCGCCCCCCGCAAACACTCCCCAAAATGAAGAACTCAAATTTACAATACTAGCAGAAGGAAAAAGCAAGTGTGCGCTCACGCACACACACATGCGCACGCCTCATTAACCTTTGTCAGAGATAATCTGGGCCATAGGTTCATCTTTTTAAGGATAATCTGTGGTCTTGATGATCTTCTTCCATCTGCTTTGGCCCTTTCACCAGTGATGGGGAGGGTCAAAGAAAAGAACTCTCAGAATGATCAACTCTATTAATTGGTAAGTTCTCTGACTGAAAGGTAAAGAATAATCCCGGAAAACGTGGTTTATATACTATTTGGGGAAGGGGGCAATGGGGTCAGGAGAACTGACCCAGAAAGGTTTAAAAGTAGCAGCGGTGAAAAATGTATGCTTTAGAAACATGTCCCGGGAGGGCTGCCCAGTAGTATCCTCCCCAGGAGACGGTCCCAAATGACAAGGACACTGGGACAAATCGACACTTAGAGGCTTCCTCCTTGAAAGCAGCCTGGAGAGCCACTTACGAACTGTGCAGAAATAAATAAGAAATAACAAGAAATCAATCTTATAGGTTCTTGTACATACGTGTTTCTAACCAGATATAGAAACACCCAGCCTGGTCACTCACATGCTCTAAATGACTTTGGTTTATTGTCCCAAATAGAATCCAACTGCCTTCAATGGTGATTCACCACCCACTGTGGATTTTCAAGAGGACCTCCAAAGGCAATCCAAATAAGGCTTCTGCAAATGGTTCGAGCAATGGCAGGATTGCTTCTCCGGATGGCACCTGATGACAGTCGGCTAAAATACCAGGCATGCTATTCAGTCACCCCGATATGTCTTTTTTCTCAAGGATCATGATTCTTCAAGGAAGGACCCCACGGCCCACTTTTTATTCCCCAAAGCTCCTCACAGAGAGTAGGTTCTTTAAATATACCTGTTAACCCCTTGATTTTCTTTTTATTCCATAAACTCTAATCATCCAGGAAATCAGAGTTCAGCTAATTGGAAGACTGGCGATATCTGTTCAAATTAGAATGGAGATGGGGTAGGGCAAAAAGACCCCGTACTTTGTAGAAGGACGGAAATAGATTGAAATCCTGGCTCTGCCACTACTTAGTGAGGGGATGTAATCAAGTCATCCATCTCTCTGAGCCCCGGCACACCCTCCACCTTCCACCCAACTAAGTGAAATGAAGTTGACAATACCTACCGTCCAAGGCT
This sequence comes from Physeter macrocephalus, assembly GCF_002837175.3. Lineage (NCBI taxonomy): Eukaryota > Metazoa > Chordata > Mammalia > Artiodactyla > Physeteridae > Physeter > Physeter macrocephalus. The sequence continues at coordinate 87,762,970 of NC_041215.1, read as the reverse complement.
CTGAGGTTCAAATGGGCTCCTAGCACTCAATAAATAGCTACCATTCATATGAGTGAAAGTAGAATGAGTTTTATAGATACTTACCTCTCTCAGAGTTGGCTTGCCAATGAAAAAGTCTGTGTTTTTGCTGCTTCTGGGTGGGTTGAACTTGGGATTCAGAAAAGCACATCCATTTGCGATGGCCTCCAAGGGAGCCGGGCCTTCATAAGGGAACCCAAGTCCAACGAACAGCTGTAAGACAGAGAAGCACACCACATGTAAACACATCAATCAGACTGGCGTCCCTGGCTCATGGGGGTCTCTTCTGGGCTCCTTTCCTGTGCTGATGCCTCTGAGACTCTGGAAAGTTCCCAGGCCCTGGTTGGGGGTGGATAAATGAGAAGCCAGCTTACACGAGGACCTGAAAAACATGACCAGGGACCTTTAAGGGCCCAGGAAGCTGCTCAGGTCATTATGAATTTCCCTCCTTTGTAAAAAAGTAAAGCAGTAAGTGTCAGGGTGGGCAGCTGAGGGGGTAGGGAGGTGGAGGTATTCAAAGAATAAAAACAACAACAAAACCCAAGACCCAACAATAATCTTTCTGTAACTTACCAGGAGACATGACTGCAAAAACACTTGCTTAACTAAACAGAAGCTTTCTTCATTGAACCAAAGGAACAACAGGCCCTTTCAGTGATGCTGGGCCGAGGGGACAGAAAGGTCGCTCGGTGGTTTGATTACAGTTTACACGGAACTGCATTAAAATGATGGTAGGTCAGCAAACATTGGTTTTCATAATGGGGTTTTTGCTGGGGAACACCAGCATCTTGGGTTTTATTTTCCCCTCAATGTGGGGAGAGGGTGTAGAGCTGTAACTGGGCAAGGCTTTCCCACCCCAGCAAGTAAACCACGAGTCGTCCCCACGGCAGACAAGAGATGGCAGCAAAAACACATCTCAGAGTCCTCGCAGGGACCACGGCTGAGAGCCTCTGTGACAAAGGAGACTCCCTGCAGTTTAGTGGCACTGACTCCTGGGTCCAGAAATGAAACATCATCTCATAGAAAGGCATCCTTGCGTACCCCCTCCCCTCGGGGTATTTCACACCACTGGACGGCTGTGGGTCCTGATGGGCTTGGTCCAACTCTAGGCTTGGTGACGTGTGAGATCTCCCTACCCACATGAAGGAGCCTATCCTGAAATCTCTCCAGTCTCCCAGGCACATCAAGTGGTAAAGGATAACTGGGTCCCAGGGTGTCCTTTCCTTCTGCCATCATGATGGGGAACATCCACACGGCCATGCCCTGAGAATGAAGGATGCTGCTGAATTGGATATGGCTAGATGCTTGAGTCTCCTTTCCCAGGCCCTCTCACTAGTAATCCTGTCTCTGCAGCTGCTTTAATTGAATGATGATTTGGAATACTTCTGCCTAGAAAGCCCTGAGTCTAACCCCGGCAGCACTGGAAGGTGCAACCCATATGTGCTGGGCACTCAATTCCAGGGCTGAACACGCAGTGTGGCCCATGTTAGACATATTGGAAAGTCATGAAGCCCCCGCAGGGAATTTTCTTGGGCAAGAAACTAAAATCTCAGGTTTTCTGGAAAGATGCCTTATCCTATAACTGTATGTTCTTCTGCACAGAACAGGGTACTTAACCTTTTTATTGTTTTGGAAGAATAACCTTTCATATCCTGTAAACCTTGAGATGACCCTCAGGGGCGTCCACAGAGGAGGGAGCTGCGGAAGAAAAGCTTTGAGAAGCCAGCCAAGCTCTCACTGCTGGCTGGGCCATTTCTCCTGGAGCAGAAGACACAGGGGTGAGGGAAAATGTGGTAGCAGAGGAGCTTGGAAGCTGTCTGCCGTGAGGGCATGAAGAACTAGTGCCAAGACATCCCAGCTTTGTTAAATATGAAGAACCCAGGGTTACTACCCTTGAGGCTTTTGATCTCTGTGATCTGCCACCCCCAGCAGATTTTGGGGAGGAGGTGTCGGCTCTCCAGGGAAAAGAGGACCTCTGTCAGGCCGTGGCTGGACTCAGGAAAGCACAGGGCTTCCAGATGCTGGAAGATGCAGACGGGGGTCTCCGTGTGTTTAACCAGGGGCCCACAGTGTTTTCTGACCTCTGAAAACCAAGGCCTGCCATGAAGTGCTGATACCTTCATCAACACTAAATTACAAAGAATAACTTTGGAGGAAATGTAGGAAGCACAATGGTTATCTATTTAAATAGAAAATCCTGGGAAAAAAAATTTAATTAGCTCCTTCAGGTCCACCAATCTGAACCCATTAATTAAAAGGATTTGAGGCTGCTGCTTAATGGACTTGAATGTGACCTAGGCTTAATTATATGTGAATAACAATTTGCACCACCTCTTCTGCCCTGCTGGCATCCGAATATCTCACTATACATAAACACTTTGGGCTAACTCTCCAAAGCCTCACCATTTCAGAATGAAGCTAAAGCAAATACCACACAATTTCTTGGCAATGAGTCTTCTCGTCACACTAATTAGGATTGTGGGAAATGCATTACTTGGAAACACCAAAATAACAGTTCTTTGTCACTTCTGTCAATAAGCAACCTTCCTTCTTGCTTCCTGTGTACTCACTACCTGTGACATTATAATGGAGCAGATGTATTAAGGTCAAATAACACACTTGAGGTTTGAATGACAACAGGATAGACAGAGAGTTCATCACCACCAAAGGGTATTCCATGAACTTTTGAGTGCTTATGGCCTTGCCACACTGGTACCTTAACCACACTGAATTGCTTTTCCCCAAATTCCCCACTCCCCCCAACATTCTGCTCGCATAAGGATTTCCTTAGCACGGGGGCAAGACAGACACTGCAAGAATGCATTCAAGTGCAGAGGCTTAACTCCTCAGGAGGACGCAGCATATTTTATTGATACTTCATCTGGCTTTCAGAAGCCTAGAATGTAATGAGGATCTTCCAGACAACGGGACATCTCCATGGCCGAAGCTCTGACTCCATCAATGAGCACTTCTAAATAGAGCTCTAAATTACATGCTCTAAAATTTAACTTTTGAACTAACACTAAGGGAGAGAGAACAGATGAAGCTCCAGGATTGAGAAGTCCCTACATGTCAACAAAGAGTTTAGTTAAACCACTCAGATTTTCACTCTGTGTGAAAGGAGAAATGAAATTGTTTTAAACCCCTAAGCGGAGTAGTTCACAAAGAATCCTTTAAAGGTGGATGAAGGTAGTTCTGAGATCAGGACAATGTGGTGATTAAGAGCACAAGCTCTGGAGTCAGGCTGACCAGGTTTCCCACCCTGACTGCATCATTTCCTAGCTCTGTAACTGTGGGAAATTGTTATATGCCTCTCTCTATGGATTATCTGAGGTCCACTGATAATGCATTCTCTCTAGCTATGGGCCTTAGTCAAGGTAACACAAGCTCTCTAAACCTGTCTTTTCATGTGTAAAGTGGTGAAAGTAATCGTGCTTTATCTCATGGGGCTGCTCTGAGGATTCAAGGAGATATTTCATGGAAAGGATGTATTCCAAGGTTTGGCACTTAGTAAATGTTCGCTAAACGCTAGTCCAAGTTGAAACACAGGTTCAACTTTACGTGCAGCACATGCACGACCTTTTGTTGTCTAGCTGGAGTTTGCTGTGCAGTAGTTGTGGTTGTGGGGTTTTACAAGAGGTTCAGCACCTGCTTACGTGTATTTATGAGTTCTCTGTGTTTCATAAAGTACCTGGATTACAAAACAGGGAGGGTCATCCATCAGAAGAGAGAGAGGACATAGTTTACAGTGACTGCCTCAAGCAAAGGCCAGTCCCATGAGCCACATGTTATGGCTAAGCCTTACTTGTTTATTCTTCACATAATGATTGGGAATCATTACACTTTTGATAACAGGTATCCCTTGTATACCTTTAAAAAGAATCCATACAAGGCTGGGTATGGAGAAAATCTATTTTCCTGATAGGTGATGTTTTTGTGTAGCCAGCAGGGTCCCCTCTCTGGACATCTGTCTCCCCTTTTGTACCCAATGCTGATGGAAGAAAAAACAGTGGCCAAAATCTCTCCCATATATGTTTGGCTACACCCTCTCCTGGGCTCCATAAGCCCCTAACCTACCCTAACTGAAGACTGTCTCCTAAAGGTCTAGAAGGGCAAAGGAGACAGAGAAAATGATACTTGCCAAGCACGTTTAAGCACCCCAGGTTAGTCAGTATTGGCCACTAAATCAAAGGTCATTTCCTGGAGACCAGCTCACTGGGTAGACTCTCAGACTATGCCCACTATGTAAGTAGCCTTCCAGAAACAAAACAAAAAATCCAACAACAACATCAAGATCACAAGTCCCTGCCCTTCGGTCATTTGGAAGCCCCAGCACAAAATCAAATGCATTGCAATTTGCATTGCGAAAGCATATTACCCTGGAGCTGGGGAGGAAGAGAACATTTAGATACATGTACAGCTGTAGATGCTGACCATCTTCAGCTATGCCAGCATGCAATGTCTGCCATGAAAAGACAGCTCAGGTGCACCTCCTTGGAGGAGCTGTCCCGGACTACCACTCTCACCCCAATAGCTCACCAGGCCTACCCGTCAGCTCCTAATGGTGCGGAGGCATCACAGGCCTGGCTCACCACTGCAGTTAAGATGGGCTCTAACGGTACCGAGGTCAGAGGACTTTAGTGATGAAGAAAGAATTCACGAAAAGGGCTTAACACAGGGAAGGGTTAGAGAAACAGTCGTTACTGTTGCAGTAAAACCCCATGGTCGTGCCCCATGATAACGTGAATGGGTTGTGTGTATTTGGGTGTGAGGGGAGGTTAATGAATCCTGTGTCCGTACCTTTTTCATTCTGTATGCATATGTGGGAGGGGAAGGGGGAGGATGGAGTGTGTGTGCATGTGTAAGTGTATGCAAATTATTTTCCATCTAGTTGGAACGGGAATGGCTTTTGGGACCTGTCACCAGGACGAAACTTGCTTGACTGCCTGAGGTTGAATACTGGAGGACCTGAAGTAGACATGGAAGACGGGTTGCTCCAGCAGTAAGCTTACTCTTGGGCTCTCTCTCACAGGGCCTGAGGATGTGGGCAACACCACGGAGAGGTAAGCATGGGATATCAGAAGGACAGTGTCCCTTGTTGGGGAGATCTTGGAGATCTAGGCACATGATTCAGGAGAAAAGCAAGAAATCACTCCTAGGGGCATGGCCCCAAGATCCCAGATGGCGAGTGGATTTCTTCTGGACTCCTTCCTTCATTCTTCATACGGTTATCTGAAGGCCTCTGTAAGCCAGGCCCTGAGAAGTTACCTGTCAACAGAATAAGCAGAGCCCCTGGGTTCTCATGGAGCTGCACGAGGGTCTGGTCCACTGGTGGTGGCTGCCTTGGGCCCTGGGGTTTTGAGAGAGGTTGTACAACCACATCCAAGCTTGTGGGACGAGCCACGGTTGATACAGGAGGTCAGACCCGAGGATGGAATAGAACAGGGACAGTAGTACACACTGCCTATCTTCCAACCCTGCCCGGGCTTCTAGGCGAGTCCCACAGCTAAGCTGCCGAGCTGACGTGGGAGGGAAACAGGGCCGCCATGCCCCATCCAAGGGCTGGAGGGGGAAATGGCCAGAGCTGTGGGCAGAAAAGATGTGTGGCAGCAGCAGGAGAAGCAGTTGCTTCTTCCTCTCCTTTCCCACAGCCAGATTTGTTCTCGACTCTCACTGTCAGAAAGGGAGGTATGTGTTTGGGCTCACTCCAAATGCTCCTCCAAGCCAGTGTGGGATGCGAATGCCCCAATCTGAAAGGAAATTCCCCTGGTGAGACTGGGGGAGTTGGGCACAGGGAGGGGAAAATTAGGAAGGAGAAGAAAGAAATCACGTTAAGAGAGATGCGGACTGAAGCCAAAAATAAAAACACGCTACCCCAGTTCAGTCCTTATTTGCTGGCTTAAATTGCTCTCCTGGAGTTTGCTGGCCCGAATGACTCGTCTCTGGTCTTTTGATAAATCATGAATTCATCCACATTTATATGCCTATTAGAAGAGTCTTCTACATTCAACAACTTCCCAGCTCCTGAGCCCCGACTTGAGGGTTACACTGAATCCCTCCCATCTCCATAGGCTCTGTGGGCCCTTCATGAGGGCCCCTCCTTGCACGGAGGGACATAATTCTGCTGAGGAGACAGTTTTCTGAGCTTGGTGCAGAGATTCAAAGATGGCTCATAAAGAAAAATAATAAGACAAAAGCTGATTATGCATCAATCATTTCAATATGTCTCTAGACCTTGAGGGGCACCCGACTTGCTTCCCTCTCCCATAACGAGTCTAAGAAACATGCAAATCCCATTCATTCCACACACATTTGCTTCTCTGCATCCCCAGTTCTGCACTTTCAATGTGGATTGGAATAAATCACTTTTAAATTGCTCAGAGACACCGAGGAAGGAGTTAGAGGCAGAAAGAATTATAAGGGCAAAGCCTGACTAGTCTTTAGTGTCATTATTCCAAAGCCCAAGATTCATTCATTTCAGTGCTGCTGCTGTGTTCTGGGTAGCCTCAGCAATACAACTGCCTCATTTTCATCATATTTGCCGACCGTTTTAGCCACAATTCCACTCGGAGTCCTTTCATATATTCTAGTCCTCTGAACAGGAAATACAAAATGGGATCAGCGACATCCTCTGAAAGTACCAGTTTTTCAAGGATAAACAGATGACCCTTACACTCAAAATTCCAGCTGTAATCCTTGGGTAATCTCGGGCAATCTCTGACGTCATGGCCTGAGCCTTCCAGGCCTCTTCTCTGCTGCTCTCCAGACATCAGGGACCTTAGCTTCGGCCTATCTCTCATTCTCTGACAGGGTAAGTGGACAGTCTGTAAGTAAGTGTTCTTTTAAGATTTGTAAGGCTGAGTAAGACATTCACACAGCTGGGTTAATAGAAGCATGTGGGACAGTGATGACAGAGAAGCAGCGCTGCCAACTGTAATTTTAAAGGAGCTTGAGCTTCTCCCACAATCTGATGTGGGGAAAAGTAAAATGAAGCAAAAATAGCATTGCGGCTAAAGAGCCCGGACTTTCTAATGATTCTAAAATGTCCCCCTAAGACAGAAGGTGAACAGAAAGCAAACAGTGCAAACCGGGGAGCACTGGTGATGGCCACCATCATCAGACTGCAGATGACCTTGTAAAGAAATAAAATCTTAATGAAACAAACCAGATCTTTGGCCAAGGAGAGAAATTTATCAAGTGAATTTATTCATGGCATCACACACATGACTTGGGAGGTAGAAATGATCAAATGCATTTACCTATGGAGAAACTGAGGCAGAAAGGAGATGCATATTCTTTTGGCTTGTGAGTATCCACTGAATGTTCTTAAGTTTGTATGTTTATTCATGAGGCTGATACGTCGAGGGCCTAGCAGAGCTTTCACTTGCAATAAAAAAATCACGAGTCAGGGTTACCTCTAGGGTGACCTCAGTGACAATGGACAAGCCCAATTCTCTAGTCTATTTCCTCCTGTTTAGAATGAAGTTAACAGTAATACCTGCCCTGCTTACCTCTGAAGGGTGTGGTGAGAAGTAAACAGGACAGCATATATGAATATGCTTTCCCACACTGAAGTATCACACACACTGATCAGAAATGCTATGATGCCACAGAAGCTCATCCGCTCAGCCTCTCCCCTCTACCTTGACAATGAAAATGAAGTCAGGACCAGAGCTGAACAATTCACTATTGATAATGCAGGGCAGGGATCATGCTTATTTTCTTTGCTCCTGTGTCTCTTGCGTGATGCCTGGCACATAGGAGCTTCTAGAGACATACTTGTAAAATTCACAAATAAGAGCTTATTAATAAACATGAATTTTCATGATATGTATTGCAATCCTCTTTACTTATCTAAATAATTTACTGAGGTCTGATATATTTGTCTAATACCTGTGATGTTATCGTGTTCAATACCATAACCCTTTTAATGGATTGCAGTATTTTACCTAAAGAACGTGTAGCATTTAGAGGCAGGAATCAGGAATCTATGCCATAAACATGTGAAAAGGTGCTCTACCTCACTCATAAAGAGAGAAAGGTAACAAGCACTGACTGATAGACTGTATAATATCTACAGAGCCATTTTGGCTATAACCTTTAAAACTAAAAATGTATATATCCTTTAGCCCAGCTATTTCTGATACGGAAAGATTTTCAAGATATATACGTTTAACTTTTTTTAAAAAGAGCTTATTAATAAACATGAGGAATACATCAACGTGCCAGCCAATGCTTCAAGGCCCAACACTGATCTATTTGCAGGTCCCCTAACCTCACCGGGTGCGTCCACGTCAGAATTATAGAAAGGACAGAGACCACTGGGTGGACACCCCCAGGATGTGAAAACACCACACTCATCATGCTACTGAAATGACCGTCCATCAGTTATTCCTACCCACACCACGTGGCCTGAATTTTACATCTGTGACATTCAGACCCTCAGCCCCTTGTCAAATTTTATCTTCCACTATTCCCCGACACACAGACTCGCTGGGTTGGTCTCTTGACTCTCCTGGGTGAGGGAGAGTCCTCCCTCCACCAGTCCTCCACCACCTGACTCACTGCCGTCTGTGCCAAATGCCAGGTGCATCCACACCCGCATCCTTTATCTCTCACAGCTCTCACGATGACTTCCTTGCTCCCTGAGCCCCCAAGGACTCCTCCCTTGTCTGAACTTCTCCAGTGTCCAGTACAAACGTTTTGAACAAGCAGGTGTGATGAAAAGCTAGTTGGGGGACGGGTTCCTTAGGGGTGATTGGAGAGGTGGAGGAGTTAAGTGCCTCAGGCTTGCTGGGAAAGCTGCTGTTCTCTGAGAACGTCTGATACCCTACTTTTCCTATTTGCCACCATGTCCCCAGCCTCTCACTTGATGCTTCTTGGCACAAAGCAGGTCCTCAGTAAATAAGTTTTAAATGGTAGCAACCTCCTTTCACAATTTGCCAACTTTTAAGCTACAGCTAGTCTAGAAAACCACTGCCCAGCAATGACCTGAAGATCAATGGTACCACTGAAAAGAAAGCACCGAAGATTCTGATCCCGTTTGCAATGGCAAGAGAAACAAACCTCCGCACAACAATACTGACGCATTTTTACAAAACTACAAAAAACTTACCTTGGTTTCTCGGAGAAGAAACTGCAAGTCCCGTCCACTGAGGATCCCGTGGTTTTTCACGTAACTGGGAATGTTCTTTGTGCTGGAGCCGTAAACAGTCGCATGCACTTCCATGTATGTGTGAATGATGTCCAAGTAGAGCTTCTTATTCTAAAGAGGGGACACAAGGAGAAGGTATTTCTCTTTTCGTTCTCATAAAAACCTGCCTCATAGCTGGAGACCACAGAGACAGGAGCTCTTAACATGGAGATTGCATGAATTTGGCAAAACTAAAACTTTTTGTTCCTAAAACTTCTTTCAAAAGTAATCTGACTGGATTTTGAGGGTAAAAACAGTCACATGGATACTGTACAATTCTGCAAGAAGAAACATATCCTATAGCGACATACTACTGAATACCAACGATGGCTCAAGACCAATTGTTTGGAAGTATTGTCCTAGCCTTGTAAATTACCGGGGACCCAACACTTTGCTTTTGGCTTGTCCTCCTTATGGGGGAGTAAGTTTGGGGAAGGAAAGCTCAGAGAAGGCAGTCAGTTGGATTGGAATATTTATCTGGAGACGCTAAACTGTCCCCGAGGAACGCAAACATCCCCAGCTCTTGCCAGTATTTCTAGTGATGATTAACTCATGTTGTCAGAACTGGATCCCACCTAATTTGGATCATGGGGAGATGAGAGTTCCCCACAATATACACTGATTGACTCAGCAGATGTAGAGATAATGAGAATATCCAGGTAGACAAAAGTGGAAAAAACGTTAAATGGAAACTTTGAAGAGCCCTGAAACATTCAAGAGTAGTTTTACTTTTCTTAGAAGCAAAACAAAACCTCTCCTCTGTGTTGGTAGGTACTAAATTTCGAGGCACATTTTCTAAATCAAAACCACCTGCATGGAGGAAGCAAGCTCCTTTTCCCTTCCTCTTCACGTTTCCGTGTGACTAAGTCACACAAGCTGGATTTTGTGGGTTGTCTTTTGGGTTTTTTTTTTTTTTTGACATTTGAAAGATTCAAGTTCTGTAATGTTTTCCAGTTGTATAAAAGTGGGACAGGGTTTTTCCCACGTGAAGCCTGTTTTCACACACTCCAGGAAAGTGTAATAATTGCCAGTTTTGTGACTTAAGACCGCAAGGGACACGGGGGTGTGGCATCAGCAGCCACAGAGCACATAATGGGGAAGCTGGCTCCGAAGAGAGGAGGGGCAGCGATACGCCGGGGGCGCAGGGCCCTCACTCTGACCTGATAGGGCAGCTCCAGGCATCGTGAGCCCGGTTCAGGGTCTACCCCTCTGCCTACATCTGGCAGGTGAGAACATTACAAAGCACTCAACTTTGGGGGATACATGTTCCAAATCCTGTATCCGAAGTCTTCATGACTGGAAAAACAGTACAGTCCACATTCTCCATTTTATGCACTGAATGATTTTGTTTTGTTTGGAATCAATCAAGTCCACCCCTGCACCCTACTGTGTGGATAAAATGAACATTCCGACTTAAAGTCTAATTTCATGCCACGTTCGGCGTGGCTGGAAGATGCTAAATTCATTACCTCAGAGATGTATACCCTTCCATTCGTGCAGAGGTGACTAGGAACAGTTTATAAACCATGACTCCCATTCAGCTTGGGCCAAATTGAGGATCATCTTCCTGGTGTGAGTTAACTGGAGGGGGTCTAGGACACAGTTTTTGTGCTAGAGGGACCTGATTACTCCTGAGCCCACAAACCCCCTTCTCAGGGGCTCTACCTGCACCCCAGCCCCTGGTAGGTAGGCAAGGGTTTCTGTAACCCTGCACACTCCCTGCCACTCCTGGCCGGCCCAGGGTGTGTCTGACCTGAGGGGCCCATTCCCAGGCCGGCCGGCAGCCTGGGACAGTGTGGCCGGCAGCCTGGGGCAGTGTGGCCGGCAGCCTGGGACAGTGTGGCCAGCAGCCTGGGGCAGTGAGCTGAGCTAGTCAGACCCTCTCTCAGGAGCTCAGAACCCTGCTCACAGAGAGACAACTGACAGACGGCTGGGGTTTTGGAGCAAAAAGGTCATACGGTGTTGGAGTCCGGGCAGTTATGGACCAGATGCAAGTTCTGGGGAAGTCAGATGCCAGTCTTGGGGGTGGGGGTGAGAAGAGAATCAGGTAAGAGCTGAAAGGAGGAGAGGGAGACAAAGATGCAAAATGGGTAATAAGAGGGACCTGGAGTGACTGCGACCTAGACATTCCCCCTGTGAGTGTGATAGAAAGAGCACAGGGGTGGGGAGGGAGGAGGGGAAAAGGAGGGGGGAGGGGGAGGGAGAGGGTGAGAGCAAGGGAGAGGAGGAGAGAGAAAAGGGGAGGAGG
>NC_041215.1:87737611-87751293 GCF_002837175.3 Physeter macrocephalus | reverse complement strand
AAAGAGGAGGGGGGGAAGAGGAGGGGGAGAGAAAATAAGGAGGGAGAGAGAAGGAGGAGGGAGAGAGAAGGAGGAGGGAGAGAGAAGGAGGAGGGAGAAAGATGGAGGAGGGGGAAACAGACTGATGAGGGGGGACGGAGGGGGGAGAGAGTTAGAAGAGGGGATGGAAAGAAAGGTAAGAGGAGGAGGATGAAGGGAGAGGAAGAGAGGAGAGAGTGAGAAAAGAAAGCAGAGAGACAGAAGAGAGAAAAGCAGGGCCCAGAGGTGCTTCTGGGTCCCATCCCATCGGCCGAGAGTCTGTTTGGATCCTAGTATAATAGCAGCTGCCCAAACTTCCCCCCTCCTCCCCAACTCTTTTGTCTGGGCTACTCTGGATGGATCCCTCCCATCTAAAGGGAGGATGTCAGGATGTCATGCAGGGCTTTTGGCAGGGATGGGGGTGGGGGCAGGCATCTTTTCTTTAATAAAGCAAATAGAGACATTTCCCTGTGAAAAACCAGCTGCTAACTAGTCAGGATGGACCAACAGCCCCTGAACCGGGCCCACAGTGAGCAACAAAGGAGAACAGTGAATGATCACCCAGGTCCTAACCTGGAGATGAATACTCACTGCAGACAAACTCGAGGTTAGGATTCCCACACCTAAGGCCTGGGAAGACACATGTCCTGCCATCCATCCCAGAAAAGGTTGGAGCTCCTTGAAGTTTAACAAGGGGGCAGATTCAGGCAAAGAGAGAGAAGTATATGCCAAGGCTGATAAAGTCTATGAACTTATTAACAAGAAGGCACGGTAAAGTCTGAAAGCAGAAATTCCCTTCATAGAGGATTTCTGTAATTTCATGAAGGAGGAAATCACAACAGGTTATTAGAGGGAAAAAGAAATGTTTCAGGTATAACCCTAACCTTTCAAGATGACATGACAATGAAGTGATTCCACCTCAGGTCTCTTGTTGTCACTTGTCAGAATTCTGAAGAAATCTGGCCAGGGTGATTCCCCAGGGTGATTCCGGGGAGGAGCCGCCCCCTTCCTTCCCCAAGTGAATGCTCACCAGATGCGAAGGGAACCCAAAGAGGCATCGCCAGCAACAAACCACTGCCTGAATTTCCCAAAATCCAACTCCATCCTGAACCTCCCCTCCTGGCTTGCCACGGACACTTCCACACCTTAACAGGTCATTCAGTGCCTTACTTTCCCAGACCAGAAACCCTACCCCCAGGCTCCCGATCTCAATGATTGGCATTCATCTCGTAGCCAGGTACCAGCATCACACTTGGCATTCCACACATCAAATTAGTCACAAAGCCCTGCTGATTCTGCCTCCATAATATCAAATTGTCTCCTCCTCTCCAGGCTTTGATCCTCGGTCACCTGGACTGTGCCAGGATGAACACAATGAGCATCTTAACAATCTGCCTGCAGCTCAAAAGGTGATGCTAGACCATGGTTTCTACAAGTGAGCAGCCATGCTGGGACGGAATCTGTATGGCTCGATGCCATTTTTTTTTTTCTTGTGGTACGTGGGCCTCTCACTGCTGTGGCCTCTCCCGTTGCGGAGCACAGGCTCCAGACACGCAGGCTCAGCGGCCATGGCTCCAGGCCCAGCTGCTCCGCGGCAGGTGGGATCTTCCCGGACCGGGGCACGAACCCGTGTCCCCTGCATCGGCAGGCGGACTCTCAACCACTGCACCACCAGGAAGCCCCGATGACATTTTTTAACCATGCAAAGCAGTAGTAGTCAATGTTATGCATATCAACAATATTTTTACATATGGGCATTTGGAGTTAACTACAAAAATATGCATGGGGATGATAGATACAATTTCCAGCTATTCATCACTGAGGAGGGAAGGGAGGGTTTGGGGAAGCAGATGGAGCTTTCATGATATTTGAACTATATCATTTTTCTCTTAAGAAAACTATTGGACAATATCAACATCTATACATCTGGGTGGTGGGCATATTTGACATATTTCACAATTGAAATAGAAAAATTAAAATACATGCAATCAAGAAGGAACAGAAACCAGTCGGTATGACACCAAAGCTTGCATCACTGCCATCTCACTGGAGGACCTAGTTTTTGCCAAAAAGAGGTTCAAAGGATCTCCGTCTCTCCTCAATGGAAAATGCTATCTTTGTGTTTAAGAAATAAGGATTAATTAGGAGTTTGGGATTAACATATGCACACTACTATATATAATATAGATAACCAACAAGGACCTACTATATAGCACAGGAAACTCTACTCAATATTCTATAATAACCTATATGGGAAAAGAATCTGAAAATGAATAGATACATGTATATGTATAGCTGAATCACTGCTGTACACCTGAAACTATCACAACATTGTGAATCAAATATACTCCAATATAAAATAAAAATTAAGAAAAAAAAAAAAAAAAAAGAAAGAAGGCACTGCAGTTTTGTAAATTAATCATGGTCCTGGCCTGCCTTTCCCCACCCATGGGAAGGCCCCCAGTGGGAGGGGTTTGTGTTCAACCAGGACCCCTCCCCTCTTGATTTTGGACATCCAGGCCCATGGTCAAGGTGACACCCCGGAACTGGGGGTTCCACTGATACAAGAATTGGATCAATATCACTCTCCTGAAAGCTTTCCTCCTCTGACTTAAGAGACCAACGTCAGAGAAAATCGTCTCCACCATAAACCCCATCACCTACAAATTTGTTGAGACACAGTCCAAGAGGGCTTGCAGGGAGTCACCACACCGCAGCATGCCACCACCCCTGTCTTGGGGGTGAGATGTGCCTCCAAAAGGTCCCAGCTAGCAGCCTGCAGCCCCTCAGTGCTCTCGGTCTTCAGTTCAATTTAAATTCCCATTAAATACAACCAATCAAACTGATTAAAATTTCAATCTACCTAAACTCATTTAAATCTACCTAAACTCATTAGGAGGCAGGGGACGGGAACATGCTAAGGAAAAGGAGAGAACATGCTGGGGTCAAGGAGCAGGGCTTTCAGTGTGTAGCTGGCAGCAGCTCTGTTTGTAGAACTGGTCATAAGATATTCAGAGCTTGAATCAAGAGCTTTAGGAAAACAATTCAATCTAAACAACACTCGCTTGAGTCCTTAGCAGGGGGAGAGGTAGAAGGCAGAACCGCACAATCTGTAGCCCTCCTTTTCTTTTCTAGCTGGTGAATCAGGGGTACAGGAAGGCTCTTTGGTGAATGGTAGCATTCTGAGCTCTGGGTTGCAGTGGACATTATGTACTTTTCTCCCCATCAACACCCTTGCTCCCCATGGCAGATATGCACATCCCTTCTCCTGGACCCTCTTTCCCCTCATCCACATGGCACCTTGTGGCCTCCCATTTAAAAAATAATAATTCTGCTGCCCTGCACAGAGTTAGTTGGTCCATGGAGAGCACCTGGTAAGTGCTAAGCCAGTGGGCGTCCTTCCCAGGAAGGGCTGAATGGGTGTGAAGAGCCAATCCCTCTCCAGAGCCAAAGCAGTGAGTTGGAAACCAGGCTGCTGAAGCCAGCATCAGTCCTGTTGCATGAAGGTCAGGCTCCAGACAGAGAGAAAGAAAGTCGTCACAAAGAGAAGGTCAAGTGTGAGAGGGTGCATGTCCCAGCAGGGTATTGGTCCACTGTTCCAGTTACATCTCTGCCCAGGGCATGCCTGCCCTTCCCTGGGTTCTGAGAGTCCCCCAGTCCTAAGCTAGGAAAGCTGGGCTTCTGACATTTCAGCAGAAAGAATCCTGACAAGTACACTTGTGATCAGATTATTTATCTTGAGCATCATGGATTTTTAACCATTTTTATAGTAACTTCCTCTTCTTCCCTGGCAAATATAGGAATTGGTTGATTCCATGACTTTATGAATGAATATACAGTGATGAATCATATATTTTCCTTAGGAAACCACAAGGCCATGCAGTATGCTATGCCTCACCCCACACTAGCCATGGAAGCCCTTACTGATTGCTACTGTGATGTATCTCCGCGAAAGGCTGGGGCCGGGCTTGCTGACTCTACAGAATGAAGATCTTGTACATCTTTCTCTACTGCAGCCTCCACCTCGTCTCTGAGCGGAGCTTCTTGTCTGAATGGTGACACACCCCTTACGAGCCTTCTCAGATTCCCCGGACTGCCTGCTCTTCTTTCTCTGTCTCATCTGGTGCTCACACAAGCCAGGCTCCCCTCCACTGTCAGACTGGGAAGAAGATACACCAGGGATGAGGGGCATGGTTTGTGGGGGACCTCCATCCCCAAACAGCATCCCAGATGTATGGGATGCCAGTTCCCTGTGACGTGAACCAGTGCCAAAGAGAAGGAGGAAACAGGAGGGAGCCTCTTTTCTCTCTTCTACAGACTATGCCAAGGTAGAGTCAGTCCCTCCTTGCAAACCTTCCAGGGGGTCCAGAGTGCCCAGCACCCATGCTGCTGTGTGTGTGTGGCTTCTGGTGAAGCTGGAGCCAGCCTGGATCCATCTGGTACTTCTCCTGGCCCCTCCCCTTCAGCCTTACAGCCCTGGGCTTTCACCTCCTTCCCCAACAAGTAGTAATCTATCAATCTTTGCCTCAGGCCCCCTTTCTAGAAGCTCTGGGCTAAGACACTATTTCTAGGATCTCAGTCCTTCAATCCACCGTCCCTAGTTCCACAGTTTCCAAAACTGAAGATTTAGTTCCCCTCTATGAAAGTTTCCAAAGGCTCCTCATGGCAATGAGAGACCACTTCCCCAACTGCACACACGAGGATCTTCACAACCATGGGCTTCTACAGGCTCTCCAGCTTCACCTCCGGCCATGCCCTCTCCTCCTTTGCTTAAGGTCCCCCTACAACTTACTCCATATTCCCGAACCTCTCCTGCTCTCTCGCATGTGTCTGGCCCGCCATCGCAACGTCTTCCCCTGAGACGCCCTCTTTCCTCCTTCCTTTTCTCTCCTGAATGGACTCCTTCCCCCTCATCCTTTACAAGTCGGCATTCCTGAGCTCACCCAGGGGAGGTTAGCTACCACCTCCTGTGTACCCTTGGTATCTTCCTGCTTGGCTCCTTTGGGCTGCGCTGTCACTCTATGTGTCCACGCAATGGGACTGTGAACTTTTGAAGATCAGGACATTGTAGGTTCTGTGACTGCAGAGACCTGGCACAGAGCAGGTGCTCGGTAAACCCACACTGGCTGCATGAAGAAGACTAAGAGGGCGCACGAACAAGGCATTTACAGGAAAAAATGTCTCAGGCATGGCCCAGCTCCTCCCACCTATGGAGTCTAGCCCACCTTCCCACCCTGTTTCAGGAGCCAAGTTCTTCTACATCAAAACCTGCTCCCAGCAAATGAGCTTAAGGTCCGTGACTTTCCCTAAGGATGTATTTGAATCAAAATAAAATAAAAAGAGAGTTGCAAACCTTAAAAGATATATTTCATGGTTGACTCATCTTCCTTTCAACATAGCTACCAAGTATAAGGTTCTCTCTTGAGTTGTGAGGTCAAAGAAAGGGAGGGAGCAAGAGAGAGACAAAAAGAAACTACCTCACCTGCCTGCTCCTGAAGTCAAACACTCAACAAAGATGAAAAATTCTTTTATTCCAAGATTAGAAGTCAAGTTCTAAAATGTAAATCTCTGTGAATTTCAGCAGTGAAGCAGAAACAATTTACATTACAGAATTAATTTCAAGTCTTTGCAGTCCTTGGCTCATTTATATTTCAAGTAGCCTCCCAAGGTTAAGGTGGGTGTGTGTGGGTCCTTGCTCTGTCCCACTCAGGCCTCATAGGGCTCTGGAAGACTCCAGGAAGCTAAGATTCTTAAAGCCTACCTACCCACCCCTCACTCCTCCTCCCCCCAAATCCTTACCTCTCTAGGAGACAAGATGGTGCTCAATAATTACAGGGGGAATAATAACAAGAGGAAACTTGCTCTCATCTCCAGCCTGGCCGGCAGTCCAGCTATGAGCCCATGGGCAATAAAAAGAAGGGACTCTACTTCTTTTTGCTGTATTGGGCTCCACACTTAACTCTTGTTTAGAAGATTTTTTATTTTATATTGGACTATAGTTGATTTACAATGTTGTGTCAGTTTCAGGTGTAGAGCAAAGTGATTTGGTTATACATATACACGTATCTATTCTCTTTCAAATTATTTTCCCATGTAGGTTATTACAGAATACTGAGCAGAGGTCCCTGTGCTATATACAGTAGGTCCTTGTTGGTTCTCTATTTTAAATAGACACTTACTCTTGACTGGACCTCACCTGGTATAAATTACAACTCATCTAGAGCAGTGGGTGAAGAGTTAGTCGTATGTAAGGCTGTCCTCAATTATGAAAGGAGTGGTTCTAGATCCTACCTACCTTTGTGTTTGGGACGGAGGACAAAAGAACAGAGTGAGTGAAAAGGAAAGAATCTTCAAGAGCCATTGACTTATTATTCTCCACTGTCTGGTCAGGTGAAGATTTTGGTTTCTGGCCTAAAGAAAGAAATTGGGAGATTTCTGAGGCTAAATACACGAGTAATATGGAAAGAGCCATCAGCCCTGTTTTTGCAACTTGATGGATCTACAAACAGGGGATAATACCACTTCCCAGTTCTATTAGACACTGACTATCTGTGCTGAGCTAGAAATGGGAATAATGAAATGTATGTAAAAACTGTTTAAATACATACTCTTAGTTTAAAACACAGAGTGCTAATACTGCCCTGAGCCATCAAATGGGACAACCTAGCGATGAGTCAGGGGATGGCTAGAGCCTTCAAGTCACTGCCCAACGGCCCCCCTCCAGATCCTGCCCTCAGAACCAGCTGGTTAATTAGTATGCTTCCCCGTACCCAGCACTTTCAGGTTTCCGGGATCTCCCTGCCTTAGCACTGGAGCTTTCTGCTACTTAACGAATGCCTTTTAAAGGGCCTTGGGGATGTGCCAGCCAGTTTGTAAAAACAAGAAGCCCTTTGACACCACCTCCTTTCTGCTTTGAGACGGGCAGGAGGTCTTCAAATTGTAAAGCTGGCTGGTCTCCTCACCAATGCAGACGCAGTCACTTAGGGATAATGTTACCCCCCACTCTGCTCCAGCCTGAAAGCCACAAAGCCCCCCCGACTATGCGATTGTGCTCAGAAAACAGGCTGAAAGGTTGAAAACAGACCACTGCGGCCTAAATGTGTAACCAGGCTCTTTCAGGAGCTCTGCTCATCAGTCTGTCTGGGCAGTAATCACAGAAACAGACTGTCCCATGACAAAGAGAGAGCTGTCACTATGGAAGGTTAGAAAACCAAGAGGTTGCCTGGCAAATCGGAAGCTGCATTTTCTATAGAACCTCCACAGGGTCAGTGACTTGTGGATGGAACGGACTTGACCTGAGAGACTCATCTACTCCCGACAAAGTGGAGGAGATGATATTCTGATGGGCTTTGGCCTGCGCCCCGCAATCAGATGCTGTCGGATGGCAAAGGCGACCTGGCCGCTGTGCAGGAGTGTCCTGTGTGTCTCCAGGGAAGGCTTGTGGAGCACTGGGGCTGGGCACCACCTCGGCAGAGCAGCAAGACACCCGTGGAAGGTGGGACGGTGTGCATATGGGCTTGCTTCGCCCCTTATACCAAGGCCCCAGAGGCCAGCAATCAAACACGGGTACCAAGTGCCCCCCAAAGTGAGCAGCCAGCCCACGTCCCACGCCCCAAGAGGGAAGGAGGGAGGCCGTCCTGGGGGAGCTGTGGGCTGTTCCCCTCTGCTACCGAACCAGGTAAGAAGGGCCTCTAGGGGACCACTTGCAGAGCTTCACGTGCACTCCCGGGAATTTCTGAGGCACACAGATCAGTGCCAGACCCAAGCCCTGCAATGCCTCATGGGTGGAGACTGGGGTCAACAGGATGCCCTGAAGGAGGAATCGTGAGCAGGGCCTGCTTTGGCATCTCCCAGAGCTCCTAGAATTTCTCAAAGGAATGGATGCTGGTTTCTCTTGGTGCAGGTGTGGACCCCACAGAAGGGCACCCGACTAAGTCCTACTGGGAAGGGCTCTGTGCAAGGGGCCATGGGGAGTGTGGGCTACCGGAAACTGGTACCAAGAGGAAGCCACTCAACCAGTCTGAGGTGGCATCGCCTGTGATTAAGGGAACATATTACTGTGGATGAGTGATCTGTGGGAAGAGGGGGACCCCAAGGACCCACAATAGTCCTGCCAGAGAGAAGGTCCAGCATCAGACACCTGCTGGGACTAGGTAGCATTCATACTGGATGGTGCCAGTAAGAGCTTACCTGCCCTCTCCCCACATCGGCCCTCTACCCACTGTACCTGTTGGGATAACTATCAGCAGCTGGTTTGGGAGGTAGGAAGACAGTGGGGAGGGTAAGAAGGTGCCCTACAAGTTGGGGAGACAAAGATGCCACACCTGCCACCTCCCCTTCAGGTTTCCCAGGAGAAGCTGCACTTAGAGGCAGGAGGGAAGGAGCTTATCTTGAAATGATGTTCAGAGTTCCAAGTATTAAACTAAAGTGGATACTTCCATTACTGCACTTGGATTGTTCTTGGGACTAAAAGTAACAGAAAGGTTTTTTATTATTTGAGAGTTGCAAGGACTTGCCAAAATTGGATCCAAGGGGCAGAAAAGACAGTACAGTTCAAGGGAGAAGAGTTTTTCTTGCTTGTATTTTACGGGATCCCACGCTTTCAACTTAATGGCTACATATATAAGGGGATTTTAGGTGAAATATGTATAAAAATGTTTAATTTTAACAGCTGTAAATCTATTTATATGTGGTTTAGAAAAACCTAAGTAACATATCCATGTGATTTCATAGATAATAATCACTTAGGACAAAGCTAAAGTAATTATTTTAAAAGTGAGTTCATTTAAAATATTCAGTTAGGGCTTCCCTGGTGGCACAGTGGTTAAGAATCCGCCTGCCAATGCAGGGGACATCGTTTCGAGCCCTGGTCCGGGAAGTTCCCACATGCCGCGGAGCAACTAAGCCCGTGCACCACAACTACTGAAGCCCACGCTCTAGCGCCCGTGAGCCACAACTCCTGAGCCTGCGTGCCTAGAGCCCGTGCTCCGCAACAAGAGAAGCCACCGCAATAAGGAGCCCGTGCACCACAACGAAGAGTAGCCCCCACTCGCTGCAACTAAAGCCCGTGCGCAGCAACGAAGACCCAATGCAGCCAAAAATAAATAAATAAAATAAATAAATTCATAAAAAATTAAAAAAATAATAATAAAATAAAATATTCAGTTAATTGAAGTCACGATTTGGTGCGGACAACTGAACTTTGGAAACTGATGCCTGCAAGAAGTGTGTGGTAGAGGGCCTTGTGCTACAGGTGGGGACATGGAGCGGTGAGGAAGGGTCGCACTGTCATTCCACCAAGCACACTGGTGGCAAGGTCACGGCCAGAGGACTCAAGATCACTCTCTTCCCTCCCTTTATCAGATGGCAGGAACACAGAAAGGCAAAAGGCACAGGGCAAAGCGCTTCTGAGCAGAGGAACTGCAGATAGAGGGAAGAGGTAGGGTGGTGGGTCGGTGAGACAAGAGAAAAAGGAGGTGGGCAAACATTTTCCCTCAGTGTTCTCTCACTTTGCCAACGTCCAGGGATGGAAAGCATCCTCATCAACCACACTTTCACCTTGCGGCAGCTGTCAACTGCAAATGCCACACGTGACCTTCCTCCCTACCGCCTGGACTTCTCCCTTGTGAATTTCTCAAGTTATCCAATTTGAAATCTTGGGTGAGGCTGTGTAAGGCTGTTCAGAGTGAAGTGTTGTGAGGCAAAACATCTGGGTATAAGCTTTAGTTCTTCTGGAACGACCCAGAGAAGCCTGGACAACTTACTTTATCTTCTGCACTTCAAATTCCTCCCTTGTAAAATGAGGGGCCCGATGATTTGGAGGTCTTTTAAGCCCAAGAGTTGCAAGCTTTTTAAATTTATGACTGAAAGCACCTGCCTCTCTGCTCTCCCAAGGGCAACACCCATTCGTCTGCAAAGGAAAGGAGGCGTAGTGGCTGCTGACAGCCACTCAGATCCACTTTCCTACCAGCTCACCATCCCTGAATGTTTAGCACTAATCGTTAATCTCACATCTGACCCCTTTTCAGAGAGTGGCCCTCTACTGAAGAGGGCAGTGACTAACTGTCAGGGGTTCCAAAAGGCAGACCCCTTGTCTCCAGGTGGGGTCACCTCTCCAATAACTCACTCTCCCCCTCCCCCTCCCCCAAAGAATCAGACCGAGGCTGGTCTCCAGCTGAAAACCCGAGGTGTACTTGGGCCACTGACAGCTGTAGGGGAACATTTGTTAACACCCGCTCCTTTGGATCAAAGGTTATTTTCAGCAATAACCACGAAACAAAATAAATAATAATAACAGAAAAGAAACACAAGATTGTGACTACTTTCTTTTCTGAACTTTGTATATAAAATCTACACAATCATGTCAATAAGGAACAAAAACATGACTGCATGAAAACCAAAAAGTGTTAGATTAATACTTTTTAATCACTGAATGTATTTTTTTTTCTACAAGAAGGGGAAAAATGTCTCTCTCTTTTGGTCTCTCTCAGTAACGAAAAACAACATGACATTTTCTGTTTTCAAGTGTCAGCTTCTGTGGATCTGTCACTGACTCCACCAAAATCAGGGCTTTTCGTATAGTCATGTTACAGGACAGTGCAGCTGTATCTGTCCATCTATCTTTACTCATAGTTTATCCAGGAACACTTTTTATTAATTTCAAAAAGTTTCTTTCACATGAAGCAAGATGTACGAATAAGCACACACGAGGTGGCTGGAAGAATACCATGTAGAAATCTGCGAGGCAGGATAAACAGAGACAGCCCTATTCTGTTGGGAAACCAGGAAGAGAAACTGCATATGAGCCAGATCTACGGGACAGTGCACACCTCCATCCTTCGTTGGAAGAACGACCCCTCTGAAAGAACCCTCTGAAAGAACACCCAGCGCTTCGACCCGGCAGAGAGAGGGCTCACTGCTGACCTTGGAGGGTGCAAGGCCCCCCTGTGGAATAGAACAGATCCTTCACTCACCAATGGGTCTGTTGTCCTCAATGCTGGGCCCCTGACTGAGGGGATCCCACCTCCAGGTGGGCCCTCGCAGGCTTGCTTCCACTGCTGTTTTGAATTTCCAGGCTTCAGCTCTACTGCATAAGGGCTGTGCTTGTTAAATTTCCTCTCCGAGGCACTCAGCCAGCTGCCATATGCATTAATACCCATGACTTCATGATGATGGATGTGTCCTTTGGTAATAAGGTGCATAATCTCTTCTCTCTGAACAGCAAGTGTCAACACATCTTTGTTGTAAAGGCTGGGACCTGACATGTGATAAACCAGGCCATTTAAAACACAGGACTCTCCTCTCTCCGGCTCTTTCCTTGCCCTGCTCCAATCAAACCAAGAACCACCTTCCCAATGCCAGGCATAATCTGTCTGCGCTTACTGAGGAAGTTTTTTTTTTTTTTAATAAATAAATAAATGTATGTATGTATGTATGGCTGCGTTGGGTCTTTGTTGCTGCATGAGGGCTCTCTCTAGTTGCAGTGAGCGGGGGCTACTCTTCACTGCGGTGTGCGGGCTTCTCATTGCGGTGGCTTCTCTTGTTGTGGAGCACAGGCTCTAGGTGCGTGGGCTTCAGTAGTTGTGGCACGTGGGCTCAGTAGTTGTGACTCGTGGGCTCTAGAGCGCAGGCTCAGTAGTTGTGGCACACGGGTTTAGTTGCTCCGCGGCATGTGGGATATTCCCGGATCAGGGCTCGAACTTGTGTCCCCTGCATTGGCACACAGATTCTTAACCACTGCGCCACCAGGGAAGTCCAGATTAAGATTCTGATTTTGGCACAGCAGAGAACGTTCCCTTCGAAGGACAGCTAACCATTGGTGTTTAAGTGAAGGACCGATTTTAAAAGGGAAGCTAAAAATACCCTTCTTCCCTCTCCTTGAAATAAATCACTTCTCTTGAAATTTCTTCCCTTCATTCCTGACTTTCTGAAAACATGAAGTTAGCAAAATAAAAGGGATCAGCCTAATCACACACATTTGAATCTAAAATGTTGCAAATAAATACATTTAGAAAAGAAAAACAGCTAAAGTGTCCAATTTAGAAGAGTTTGAAAACAGAAACAATTAAAATACACTGGGAATATAAAGCTGAGGTCTCAAGCTTGTCCATCACTTTGGAAACTCTCCTTCATGCTTTGTGTACCCTCCTCTCTCCCACTCAGTCCACACCTCTTCTTCGACCCCTCACACATTTCCCAGGTACCATGTGAGTTCTGAAGCTCTGCCCCCAAACCGACGCTCACCATGACCTGCCCTAGGGAGGCACAGGGAAAAGGGTGAGAAAGCTGGGGTCAGGAGGCCTGGGTTTCAGCCTGGGCCCTACCATTTACCGGCTGTATTCTCCTGGGCAAGTGGTTTCACCCACTTGAAACTGGATTCTTCAGGTGATAACCTTCCCTTCCAGAGAGGACCAAAAAAGTTACATGAGATGATGTGGACAAGTGACTCAAACAGCCAAGAGCGGTGCCAAGGTTGGGATTTTTCTTAGGACTTCTCAACCTTATCAAGCCTTTCTTCCATCCTGAGCTCATGGCTCAGACGCGCTCAAACGGTACCTTCTTTTTGACACTTTCCTCAAGCAGATCACTAATGGCAACCACCTGCCTCCCCCACTCTCCTGGTACTTACTGTGTCTCCCAGCCCACAGACCCTCATCCTTTCCCCTATATTGTGTCCCACCTCCTCAAACAGTGCTTGAGGGCATGGTGTGTCTACGTCCCCAACTTGATTCCCAGTTTCCAGGGAAGGCAAGGAGCTAGTCATATATGTCTCTGAGCACCAGTGTAGATCAACACCATCAGAAGTTGCTCAGTAGATATCTGCTAAATGAAACAGTCAGGAGTCCAAAAAGCAAAGACCTCTGGGGTTTGAAACAGGACCAAGAGAAGCACAAGTCTGAGAACTGGCAAAACTGATACTGAATAAGAGATGTTTATCCAGCAAAACAAACCGTGTAGAGAGATGGGAAGTGGCCCACTTCAGGGGAGACCTGGCCCCCAAATAATTTAATGACAAGGACCTACTGTATAGCACAGGGAACTCTGGCTCAATATTCTGTAATAACCTAAATGGGAAAAGAATTGGAAAAAGAATAGATCCATGTATATGTATAACTGAATCACTTTGTTGTACTTTGCTGTACACCTGAAACTAACACAACATTGTTAATCAACTATAAAATAAACACTTAAAAAAAAGGAACTCTGCATTGACTATTTTAGCAAAAATCAGTGACCACTATGCTAGATTTTTTGGGAGGGGTGTGTGTGATTGAGTTTTCATATGCTAGAATACTTCTCGTGACTTAACTTTATCCTTGGTGATAGTCACACTCTTTCACGCAGATACTAGTGGAAATAGAGTCAGATTCAAGTCCTTCGAGAAGTCCCACCTCTGAAATGGATATGGGGCTCTGCCATGTGATTCAAAATTTCACTTCTGAAAACAATAGAAACTTTTATGTTGAAAATAACTGGTCTTCCCTGGTGGCGCAGTGGTTGAGAGTCCGCCTGACAATGCAGGGGACGCGGGTTCGTGCGCCGGTCCGGGAAGATCCCACATGCCGCGTAACGGCTGGGCCCGTGAGCCATGGCCGCTGAGCCTGCGCGTCCGGAGCCTGTGCTCCGCAACGGGAGAGGCCACAACAGTGAGAGGCCCGCGTACC
>NC_041215.1:87736253-87737508 GCF_002837175.3 Physeter macrocephalus | reverse complement strand
AAAATTTCACTTCTGAAAACAATAGAAACTTTTATGTTGAAAATAACTAAAATAATTTCTTTCTGTATTTCCTGATTTTACAAATTAGGTGAAGTTGAATTTTGCTTTTGGTGTGTGGTTTGTCTGGAGGGTACCACTGCGTTCACTGGAACCTCATACAGTGCCTAACCTAACTGATGAAGTACACCCCAAAGTGGGATACACAAGGAGATCCAGGGGATGTAAGAAAAAAATGAGAAAATATTTGTTTGTAGTTTTCAAGGTTTTTAGAATGTACGTAACATTATTATAGTAGTTCATTTTTATCAATAAATTAATATCCTTAGATTTGGAGGGGGAGTCATGCTCAAATTTTTTTTCATTGACATGGCTGTAACAATCAAAAGCAAACTGAAAGCCAGGTAGAAATCCAGCCCTAAACAGATGCTTGCAAATAACTACTTGCCCACGGCGAAATAAAGTGGGCATGTCAAATTCTACTGGCATCTATTTTTCCTAGAAGGAAGGATTGGAAATAAACTGATAAACCACACCAGTGCCTCATCTGTCTTGGTCATTTGCAGTTCTCAGTTTAGAAAGAGGAAGTGTAAAAGGAGAATGACGTGATCTTCCAAATTCCAACAGAATGTGAAAAAGGGAAAGCGAGTATCCTCATTAAAAAGGTTCATGATCTCCTGTGTCCTTGACAGAATTTCTGAGCTCAGGGCTACATAGCTTCTCTACAAGAGAGTTACCTAATACCCACTTATGCAAAAACAGAAACATTCCAAATTTATTATAGGAGCAGCCTGCCATATTCCACATTAGTTCTCATTTTATATTTATTCAGGTCACCTTCACACACAATTAACTCAGTTACTCACCATTAGATACCATATGTGCACCATTGCGGGCCTCTGGGTCTCTAGGAAAAACAATCACCAGGGAACCTGTCTAGCTGGTAGGTCTGAAAGTTCAGCTGGTAAAGCATATGGAGACAGCAGAGGGGCTGAGGCTTAACTCCACTTAAAAACTGTAAAGTGAGAAAGCTTTCCTTTAAAAAGGAGCGAATCTGGAAAAGGCAGAGGGGGCCAGCTGAGTGCAGATGTTACCCAGGTCTCTTTCCTTAGATGAGTTTCCAGATGTTCCCAAACTTAGCATTTATGAAATTTAAATCGGCTAATTTTAAAAGTCAATATAATATCAGCAGGAATAACTTCGACAGACTGAAAAACATCCAATATATTTAAATTGAGTTCTTAAAGACACTTTAATA
>NC_041215.1:87714284-87735753 GCF_002837175.3 Physeter macrocephalus | reverse complement strand
ATTCCTGCTGAATGAACTTCTAATGGGTCTGAAGCAACAGTTCACCTGTCTAGCATGTGATAGTTTAAAAGGTATTTTCTCAACTATATATTGTTTGATTCTCATGTCAACCCCATCAAGTAGCTGAAACAGATGCTGTGAGCCCATCTAAAGGATAAGAACATGGTTTAGCAAGTGAAGCGACTTGGTCAGAGCACCGAGATGGTTAGTGGCAGAGCAGGGGTCTGGGTGCACTGAGCTCGTATCACCTCAGACGGTGTTGGTAGGAAGAACCACCCTACCAATGGTTGCAAACTGAGTTCCATTTTGGGGGGCATTATCCTTGGATTACGATCCTGCAAGTCAGCACAAGCTCACAAAATATAAGTAAGCTAAGGTAATCTAGTATTTTGGGCCCTGGCTTCAGCTGAAGGATGGGAAGAGGCCTGCTAGTTCCAGCAGCATCCAATAACCCACTGGGTAAGGATAGTAAGCTAAGGTAATCTAGTATTTTGGGCCCTGGCTTCAGCTGAAGGATGGGAAGAGGCCTGCTAGTTCCAGCGGCATCCAATAACCCACTGGGTAAGGATAAAGAAGAGTTTTCTCCTTCCTACGGCTCCATCAGCCCAGGAGATGTGCTGTGCTGAGGGGTCACTGAAGAGGAGTTAACTATCTGGTCTAAACAGTGAGGGATTTGTCCACAAAGTGGCTCACCTCGGCTTCTCCTTCAAGTTGTTACCAAACGCCACTGGTGTAATTGTCCAACTGCCAATTTATTCCATGTAAACATCATCCCTGAGTTAAGAAAATAAAAAGACACTGTATGATTTAGGACAAATTCTCTATTATTAACTCCAGCAAACACTCTATATGAATTCTAGAAAATGATCTAAATATTTTAAAATATATAAAGAGGAAAAGGAGGGAAAGAAAGAGAGAAAAAAAAGAGGGGAGGAGAAAAGGTGAGAAGAAGGGGAAGGTGTGGAAGAAGGGGAAGGCGAGAAAAGGGGGAAAGGAAAAAAAGGGTGGAGGGGGAAAGAGGAGAGGGAGACAGGGAGGGAACAAGGGAAGGAGGGAAGAAAGAAAGAGAGGGAGGAAAAGAAAGTTAGTCTTTGAACTCGATGTATCCTCTCTTGGGCAGGGGTTCAAATTCCATGTCTCCTAGACCCAGTTTCCTCCTGGTAAATGCAGGTAATGGTACTGCCTTATAAAGCTGGTGGAGAGGTCCTGCCTGTCTGACATTACTCACTGCAAGTTCAGTGGCACCACCTGGAGGCCCAGCCAAACCCTGGCAGGCTTACAGGACCTGGAACGGTCACCAGTTGGTTTGGGTCAACAGGGCTGTACACTGTTCTAGTTCATTCCCTGTAACGGGGATGGTCATGACCTCTGGGGTTGTGTTGAGGACAAGCTGCAGGACCCTATGGGGGAGCTCCCTGCCGACTCCCACTCTGCAGTCACGAAACTCCCCAGCACTCTGGACAGAGGATGAAGATACGGGGTGAAAGCCAGCGCTGTTGGCTTCCTAGGCCCCTTCTCTCCCACCACTACCACCCAGGGCCCTCCCTCCTTCACTTGAGCTGTGAGTTGTGACTTCATTAAGGAAATCAGATGGAGTCCCCCAGCCCACACGTGTACCATCATTCATGCCTTACAGAGGCCATCCTCATCCTCTAAGTCCCGACATCTTCAAAAGCCATTTATTTGGGCTCATGGGAGTACTCTTCCACCTAGTTTTAAACTTTTTAAAAAAAATAAAATTATTATTTATTTATTTTTGGCTGCATTGGGTCTTTGTTGCTGTGCACGGGCTTTCTCTAGCTGGGGCGAGCAGGGGCTATTCTTCGTTGCGGTGCATGGGCTTCTCATTGCGGTGGCTTCTCTTGTTGCGGAGCACGGGCTCTAGGCGCATGGGCTCAGTAGTTGTGGCACCTGGGCTCAGTAGTTGTGGCTCACGGGCTCTAGAGTGCAGGCTCAGTAGTTGTGGCACACGGGCTTAGTTGCTCTGTGGCATGTGGGATCCTTCCGGACCAGGGCTCGAACTCATGTCCCCTGCATTGGCAGGCAGATTCTTAACCAATGCACCATCAGGGAAGTCCCTAAACTTCGTTTTTAAATTTCCCTCACTTTTCACTTCTCCGGGTCAGTATTTCTGTCTCTCCCAGCTCCCCAAGAGCAAACATGTCTTTGTAAGTCCTGATATGCAAGTAGGTTCCTAATGACTGGTTCTAGAACAATTGTTTTATATATAATGAAAATGGACAGGTTTCACCTTTAGATTTGGGACAGAGGCAAATGGTTTCACGCATTCAGTTCCACTAGTTCTACATATGGTATTTTAAGTCTCCACACAGAATCCTACAGAACTTTTCCTTGAAATCTATCGATGCCATCGTGGATACAGTCAGGCTCCTGGGATTTGAGGGAATGCGCAGGAGAAAGAGGAAGACGTTACAGAGAATCCACTTCTTGGGAGGCGGTCCAGTGTAGGGGCCGCAGTATTCAATACTTCAATTCAAATCCTGACTCAGCCACTTACTACGTTCGTGCAGGATCTTAATCTCTGCCTCAGTTGCTCACTCGAAAATGGGGTTAATAACAGTACTGACTGGATAGAACTGTTGTGAGGATCATGCCTGGAACACAGGAAGTGCTCAAATACTAGCCATTTTCATCATCACCTCCTCAAGGAGCTCAAGCTAGTTAAATAGAATCGGGGAAGGGAGACGCAAAGGCCAGCCAGCTACAAAAATTCCAATTGACAAGGGATAATTCCAGTGTTCCCTGGAGCTCTGCTGTGTCTGAGGCTGGACCAGGATTCTTGGGCGGGGGGAGTCCCGAGTTATCTTGAGTACAGATGGACTCATTCAGTACTGAGGGCTGCACAGCCAGATTTTATGAGCATATGCCACTTATATGATTTTTATTTAAGTATGAAATTGTATATAGATGCTAAATATGATTTGAGAAGCACACATATAACTACATTAGAAAAAAAACTTCTCAGTTGGTTTATCAGTTTCTCAATGGTCATAATACCTCTTCTTGTAATAAAATGATGAATTCTGCTTCCAGAAACACTGTACATTGTAAACGATGCTCCCAATCTGTATTTTTGCTATGAAACCCTTCCACTAGCTCTGTCCTTGCAGAGCCTGTTTCAAAGTCTCAATGACATGGCTTTGTGCTGATGTAGAAGGTTCTCCAGGGTAAAGTCCACAGCTTCATTTCCTACCAAAAATTATTGCTCGAGGATTCCAGCTGGCCTGGGAAGCCACCTGGGTGCCAACTCACAGAGACACCTTGTACACCTGGTGCCCGTGGCAGTGTAAACAGCACCAGCAAGAGGTCAAACTTCCTGCGACCAGACCAACACACTCGATCAACTTATTTGACTACCATACTCAGATTTATAATCTGAGTTGCTTCTAACCTCGTTTTAAAACAATACTTCTACCTGGCATTTTTCTCCAAGAAACAGCCAGAAATCCACACTTCTACTTCCTCCTACTGCCGTGAGTTTGCTTTCTTTCTCTCTTGGGCAGGGGTTCAAATTCCATGTCTCCCAGACCCAGTTTCCTCCTGGTAAATGCAGGTAATGGTACTGCCTTATAAAGCTGGTGGAGAGGTCCTGCCTGTCTGACATTACTCACTGCAAGTTCACTGGCACCATCTGGAGGCCCAGCCAAACCCTGGCAGGCTTCCAGGACCTGGAACGGTCACCAATTGGTTTGGGTCAACAGGGCTGTACACTGTTCTACTTCATTCCCTGTAATGGGAATGGTCTTGACCTCTGGGGTTGTGTTGAGGACAAGCTGCAGGACCCTATGGGGGAGCCCCCTGCTGACTCCCACTCTGCAGTCACGAAACTCCCCAGCACTCTGGACAGAGGATGAAGATACGGGGTGAAAGCCAGCGCTGTTGGCTTCCTAGGCCCCTTCTCTCCCACCACTACCACCCAGGGCCCTCCCTCCTTCACTTGAGCTGTGAGTTGTGACTTCATTAAGGAAATCAGATGGAGTCCCCCAGCCCACACGTGTACCATCATTCATGCCTTACAGAGGCCATCCTCATCCTCTAAGTCCCGACATCTTCAAAAGCCATTTATTTGGGCTCATGGGAGCACTCTTCCACCTAGTTTTAAACTTTTTTTTTTAAATAAAATTATTATTTATTTATTTTTGGCTGCATTGGGTCTTCGTTGCTGTGCGCGGGCTTTCTCTAGCTGGGGCGAGCAGGGGCTATTCTTCGTTGCGGTGCACAGGCTTCTCATTGCGGTGGCTTCTCTTGTTGCGGAGCACGGGCTCTAGGCGCATGGGCTCAGTAGTTGTGGCACGTGGGCTCAGTAGTTGTGGCTCACGGGCTCTAGAGTGCAGGCTCAGTAGTTGTGGCACACGGGCTTAGTTGCTCTGTGGCATGTGGGATCCTTCCGGACCAGGGCTCGAACTCATGTCCCCTGCATTGGCAGGCAGATTCTTAACCAATGCACCATCAGGGAAGTCCCTAAACTTCGTTTTTAAATTTCCCTCACTTTTCACTTCTCCGGGTCAGTATTTCTGTCTCTCCCAGCTCCCCAAGAGCAAACATGTCTTTGTAAGTCCTGATATGCAAGTAGGTTCCTAATGACTGGTTCTAGAACAATTGTTTTATATATAATGAAAATGGACAGGTTTCACCTTTAGATTTGGGACAGAGGCAAATGGTTTCACGTATTCAGTTCCACTAGTTCTACATATGGGATTTTAAGTCTCCACACAGAATCCTACAGAACTTCTACTTGAAATCTATCGATGCCATCGTGGATACAGTCAGGCTCCTGGGATTTGAGGGAATGCGCAGGAGAAAGAGGAAGACGTTACAGAGAATCCACTTCTTGGGAGGCGGTCCCGTGTAGGGGCTGCAGTATTCAATATTTCAATTCAAATCCTGACTGAGCCACTTACTACGTTCGTGCAGTATCTTAATCTCTGCCTCAGTTGCTCACTCGAAAATGGGGTTAATAACAGTACTGACTTGATAGAACTGCTGTGAGGATCACGCCTGGAACATAGGAAGTGCTCAAATATTAGCCATTTTCATCATCACCTCCTCAAGGAGCTCAAGCTAGTTTAAATAGAATCAGGCAAGGGAGACGCAAAGGCCAGCCAGCTATAAAAATTCCAATTGACAAGGGATAATTCCAGTGTTCCCTGGAGATCTGCTGTCCCTGAGGCTGGACCAGGATTCTTGGGGGGGGGGGCGGAGGGAGGGAGTCCCAAGTTATCTTTAGTACAGATGGACTCATTCAGTACTGAGGGCTGCACAGCCAGATTTTATAAGCATATGCTACTTATATGATTTTTATTTAAGTATGAAATTGTATATAGATGCTAAATATGATTTGAGAAGCACACATATAACTACATTAGAAAAAAAACTTCTCAGTTGGTTTATCAGTTTCTCAATGGTCATAATACCTCTTCTTGTAATAAAATGATGAATTCTGCTTCCAGAAACACTGTACATTGTAAACGATGCTCCCAATCTGTATTTTTGCTATGAAACCCTTCCACTAGCTCTGTCCTTGCAGAGCCTGTTTCAAAGTCTCAATGACATGGCTTTGTGCTGATGTAGAAGGTTATACAGGGTAAAGTCCACAGCTTCATTTCCTACCAAAAATTATTCCTCGAGGATTCCAGCTGGCCTGGGAAGCCACCTGGGTGCCAACTCACAGAGACACCTTGTACACCTGGTGCCCGTGGCAGTGTAAACAGCACCAGCAAGAGGTCAAACTTCCTGCAACCAGACCAACACACTCGATCAACTTATTTGACTACCATACTCAGATTTATAATCTGAGTTGCTTCTAACCTCGTTTTAAAACAATACTTCTACCTGGCATTTTTCTCCAAGAAACAGCCAGAAATCCACATTTCTACTTCCTTCTACTGCCATGAGTTTGCTTTCTTTGCTGAGTTTCTCAACGAGGGATGATATACGGACCACAGGGACCCCATGTAAAGGCATCCTCTTTTCGTTGTGTCTGAGCCCCTCTCTGGCAAGGCTGATGGGGAATGAACTTCATTCTCCCAGGACGAAGGCAGGTAGCCTCAGGGACCTGTATTCCTCAACCAAAGAAAGACATCCAAGTTTTCCTCCCCCCATGAAGCTTTCCTTGAGGGGGGACGGTGGTGAGGTCCTGGTCAATCTCTCCACGTCTCTCAAGTCTCCTGGGACTGCACATCTTCAGCTGGGCTGAGATGCTGCAGGCAGCTGTGTGGGACCACCGCGCCACTCAGCCTCTGCTCTCAGGATCTCTGTGTTTAACAGGGTAGCTACATCCTCCTGGCCCAAGCAGCTTCAGCCTGGCACGGCTGAGTACAGATGTGTGCTGTCTAGTTGTGACTGCGCTTTTGGAAGAACTCGGATGATGCCTAGAAGTCTCATCTGAAACCATATTCCTAGAAGCTGTCCTTAAATAATGTTCTATTTGAGGGAAACATTATATCAATACGATATCTCAGTTGTTCTTACAAATCTGTGCCTCACATTCAGAATGGCACGCCTTTCAGACTGTTATAAATTCACAGGCATTATGTCTCTCTCTCCTTTCGAGAATGATCTTAACCCCTTCTTCGCTTGAAAGGAACAGCCTCCCAGCACTTTTTGTAACTCCCCTCTGCACGGTCCTCTGGCCGCGCCCCATGCTGCTCAGCAAGCACACGGGTGCCTGAGGCCTGCTGGTCACCCTGCTTCTCCTTGGAGCATGGCTTCCACACACTTGGCATCCCTCAGTGGCTTCTGCCCAGTCAGCCGACACTCTCTTCTCGGCTCTCAGCAACTTCTTCACCCATTCCTAAGCACCACTGTTCCCATACCGGTTGCCAAACTATTAGGGTTGGAGTAATAGTAAAAAGCCTCGAGGCAA
Source organism: Physeter macrocephalus (assembly GCF_002837175.3). Classification (NCBI taxonomy): domain Eukaryota; kingdom Metazoa; phylum Chordata; class Mammalia; order Artiodactyla; family Physeteridae; genus Physeter; species Physeter macrocephalus. The sequence goes on along the minus strand of NC_041215.1, from coordinate 87,728,867 downwards.
ATTACAACCACAACAGCTGTGTTTACTAAGAGCTACAAAGGAATTCAACCCAGAGTTATGAGAGCAGGCAGGCAGTGACTCGGAACCTTCCAGAAGCACCTCACCCTCAGGATGATCGCTGGCTGCCTCAGCCTCCTGCTACCCCAGCCGGTCCTGGTTTTTGGAGGGGACCCTCTATTGGGCATGAGTGGCCTCTTTTCACCCACAAGACTTTGATATGTTTTCTTCTCCCAGCTGCGGTAATTTACACTCAGCTGTTTATGCCTCTGTGGGAGCTGCCAGTCACCGACAAGAGTAGGCAACTGGATGGTTGTTCTCCAGAGGGGCACCAAGAAAACTACTCTCCACCCCTAGGGCCCTCAAACAGCTCCCTAACCACCTGTGACAAGGCCTGAAATTCCACCATTCATCGTTCACACTTTTGGACCATCGGTGACCTCTCAAAGTATACACGTTGCAGTAAAAGGAATGGCATCAAGAGAACCATCATCCATACATACCTTAAGGTGGATTGTTTTTTTTCTAAACGTTTCCGAGGCTTTATCACCTGTGAAACGGACGCCTGTAAAACTGAGGTGATGTGGAAGTGCTTTGTAACTTCTCAAACTCCTACAAATTCTTATTTGAATTACTGGATTAGAAGGCAAGCATTCTTGAGAGACTTCAAACTGGAACTGGTACCAGGTGACGGCACCCTTGCACGGATTAATTTAGGCAACTTGCTATTACCATGGAAATAAGAGGGTGGGTCCTTGGGGGAGGGGCCTGGGGCTAGGAGCACAGGATACTGCCTGGTAAAACAAGGACACACACATCTTCTACAGCATGAGGCGGTTCTTGGCTACATGGCAGCCGTCCACCATGAGTGGAAAGGAAGCGATTAAGGTTTTACTGATCTAGGAAAATTGTGACTCCCTAGTACAGTGTTTCCCAAACTCGCCTATTTAAAAGAATCACCTGGAGTAACATAGCATTCCCAGGTCCTTTCCCTGGAGGTTCTGATTCTGAGGAGGGCCCCTTACATCAGGATGTTTAACAAATTCCCAGGTGGAACTTATGATCAGGCAGCTTTGTTTAACACTGACCTAGATTCTAAGCACTGACTTAAGCTTTCCTGCGTTTCCTTGGAACAGAGGCTGGAAGTCATTTTAGCAAAAACACCCCCATAAATCACTGCTACCCTAGAGGACCAGGCCAAGTCCCTGCATGGCCCTACAACAGAGCTGCTGCTTCAGCTGTAGCCCTGAGAGGCTCTAGCAGTTGGGTTGAAAGGAGAGGTTTTCACTCCCAGGTGGGAAGGAGCCTGAAGACTTTATTACATTATACATGAGCAGTAAGCTGACTGGCTCCAAGTCCCAGATACAGAGTCAATGGCCATGCATTCTTCCCAGTCGCACTAATCATCAACCCAAAGGTTGAAACTCTGTTTCAACTACAAGACCACTTGGCAGATGTAGCTCTGGCAGTACGTTATCAGGGCTGGGCTCTGACCAGAAGAAAAGCTCAAAGCCTCACATACAGATTTCAAGGACCTGGGCTTCCTGGTGGAACCACAGGCTGCAAATGGCCTTCGTCCTCCTCTCAAACTCCCCTTATGCCTCACAACTTGGCAGACTTCCACACAGGCCATTCAAAAGATGACGTGGCCCGGATGACGTGGCCCTGCTGCCCTCAGGCAGCAGGTGGAAAAGGTGGAGCTCCAGAAGCTTTTTCCAGAGAGATCCTGGTGACCTGGTTTTATTGTTGGAGTTAGTCAGGAGAGGTGGGCATCCCTGCCCACTCCCTTTGTACTCAGCCCCAGGGGGATAGCTGTGTCAAACGTTCACGCACCCTTTAATAACTGTTTCTTTGTTTGCCTCAGTTCCAAGAATCTCACGGATGCAGGCCCCTTAGGCCCTCAAGAGCCAGGTGTCTTGGGGGCCCGTCCCTTGGGTGGGAATCTTAAAAGTTGGGGTGCTAGATGTGTGGTCCAAGCCTCTCACTTCTCAGGGAGAAGCTGGAAGCTGGGGGTTCCCTCCTAACTGTGGGGTGCTGTGCTGAGTGGGGTTCATGGCAAGAATGTGTCTCAGCTTTTCTCACCCATCTCACTGTGAGTGCATTCTCATTTGACTAATGTGCCAGAGTCACTCAGCTAGTTCCTGGATTTCTTTCAGAGGGAATTGCTCTATGTGTAGCTGTACATTTGGTGCATTAGTGGAAGGAGGGAAGTTCAGGAGACTCCTATGTCCCCATCTTGGTCCCTCTTTTGCTATCATTTTAGTGGTATCTCACTTGTGTTTTCATTCTTATTTGGTTAAAAATATTTTAAGTTTCCCTTATAATTCTTCTTTGGCCCATGGGTTATTTGGATGTAACAAGGGGCATAAACTAGTGTTTACCTCGAATAATTGTTGTGAAGAAGTAAGTGAACAATCATAGATGTGATGCACTTAGAAACAGTTCCCTGCACATAATGATTGCTGTGCATAAGCTATCATTTTCACTGCCAAATTTATGTTTGAGTCTCCTCATTCTGCTTTAAGGAGAAACCTGAATTTTCTCTTACCTCTGGTACTGTAAACCCTGGGACTCATTTAAACCACTGCTTACTCTTTCATACTCCTTTGCTACTACCAGTGTAAAATCAGAATGCTTTGAGGGCCCAGTCTTTCTTATATTGCTAACATATAATTAGTCTGTAATTAACCAGACTTTTCTGTGGATAAGAGATAACCATTATTTGTTTTGTGCAACTTCTGCTAGCTTTAGCAGCCACATGTCCTTTAAAATTCTGTGGTGGGGACAAGAAAACAAACAAAAGAATATGGGTGTGGTGTTTAAAAAAAATCTTGTTACTTCTTTGATTGTCTTTTTCAATCAGAAAAGTTTACTTTGGCCATCTTGGAATATATTAGTCATTGTAACCAGTTTCAAGTTATATGACTCCTTGTTTCTTGGTGAATTTATTTTATGCCTAAGAATTGCTTTACTAAATGCTGTTTCCAAGGGTTATTCATTTTTCCCTCCCAATATTTTAAAACATCAAACAGAACCAAATGTGCCTTTTGCCCAAATTAATATACTCAAAACCAAGGTTAAATAAAAATATTAAAATTTCAGTTGCATGCTAATATGCAGAGAACCTTCCTCAATGTTGAATGGAGATGCTAAATAAAAAGGGCAAGCATTCTCTGTCTCTAAATGAGAGAATAGGATTTCAGGGAAGGGAGTAGACTATGAAAGACAATGAAAGGCTCTCTGAGATTTTTTTTTTTTTTTTTGCGGTACGCGGGCCTCTCACTGTTGTGGCCTCTCCCTTTGCGGAGCACAGGCTCCGGATGCGCAGGCTCAGCGGCCATGGCTCACGGGTCTAGCCGCCCTGCGGCATGTGGGATCTTCCCGGATCGGGGCACGAACCCGTGTCCCCTGACGAACCCGTGTCCCCTGCATCGGCAGGCAGACTCTCAACCACTGCACCACCAGGGAAGCCCTCTCTGAGGTTTTTAAACACTGAATGCTGTTCCTATCTGTCTAGATACAAGTGCCTGACCTGGTGATGACAACTTTGGGACTTGTCATACCTAACACCAGCCTCTCACATATTGATATAGGCTTCTATCCTGTTCTCCGTTGAAAGGTTTTAATTTCTATAATAGTCAGACTTTTCAACAAAAGCTTAGTATTATATTGAACAATTCTTTTTGCATAACTGACTACAAAAATCTGATATATTCCCTCTTAATAGCAGTGGATACTTTAATGCAGTTATCACACTTACAAGAAAGTTTATAGCATCATAATGATATCAGCAATATTCTGCAGTTAAATATAATTGTTTAATTCTGTTGTCATAAATTTTGCATTTGAAGAGTTAGTCTTTATCAAGATCAATTTGTATCCCAAAGACCTAATCTACTTCTTGTAAAAAATTTTCTCTTCAATGCCTGTTCCTTTATTAATTAGCAATGTTAATTAGTTGAATAATTTTTTAATTTACAAAGCTAAGGGGCAGATTGCCACCAAGTTGATGGCAGCAAACATACTGTCACTATGCCTTTCTCCTCCTATCTCCATTATTATTGTTTTTGTTCAATTCATAAAAATGCCACTGAGCCAGCAAAGAGTGTCACCCAGTATTAATTAGGTAAGATGAGTTGCCAGAGAATGCTGGGAAAGAAAAGTGTCTTTCCATTGAGCAAGACTTCGCTTCATATAGAATTTTCGTTTGAAAATTTATTGTACACAATCTTTGGTCCTTCAGGATACTTGGAGGTTTTCTATACTCTTAAAGGTAAACACTAAAAGTTTTATTTGATTTTGTTTCTACTTGATCAATTTGTCAGTTGCAAAAACAAGAAAACCATAGGCTGCAGTTTGCCACATTCTCCAGGACATAACTGAGGAAAAAATAATCTTTAAATACTTCAGTCATTAGGACATGAAGTATGATCTAGGGACTCTTGGGGACCCCAGTATCTTTCCAGGTATCCATGAGGTCAAAACCATTTTCATAATAATAATGAGATGTTAATTGTGTTTTGTTAACCTTCATTCTGTCACAAATATACAGCGAAATTTTCTAGAGGCTACATGATGTGTCATATCACAGTACATTGACTGTAGAAACAGATATGAAAATCTAGCTGTCTTTTATAAAGCCAGACATTAGACTTATAGAATTGTAAAATACTGTCATCTTCATTAATTTTAGGGAGAAGTTTTTCATAAACATGTATTTTAATATGTAATGATTTATTTTTAAAATGAAAATAATAAAATATTTTAAATTTCTCAGTTTATTTCTAATATGGTAATATCAATAGACACAACAGATATAAACAAAGGCTCTTTGAAGTTACCAATTTTTTTTTTTGGCGGTACGCGGGCCTCTCACTGTTGTGGCCTCTCCTGTTGCAGAGCACAGGCTCCGGATGCGCAGGCTCAGCGGCCATGGCTCACGGGCCCAGCCACTCCGCGGCATGTGGGATCCTCCCGGCTCAGGAAACGAACCCGTGTCCCCTGCATTGGCAGGCGGACTCTCAACCACTGCGCCACCAGGGAAGCCCGAAGTTACCAATTTTTAAGAGTGTAAAAGGCTCTGAGGCAAGAGTTTGGGAACCACTGATCAATCCAAGTGCCAAGAAGACTTGCTACTTTTCCCACTCTACCCTGAGAACTGTGTACCTGAATATTTATCTAATATCCTTACTCATTTTAATGACTTCAACTCTGTTTTTAGTTTATGTATCCTGTGTTACCCCGCCTCCCCCTCCAGCTCTAGATTCACTGTCAGATCAATTACCTTGGATCTTAAATTTTACAGAGTTCTGAACGCTCGCAGCAACTTGATTGAAAAGCAGAATTGATTGGAGAGATATGAAGAAATAAGAGTAGGAATGGTGAGCTTCAAAGAACTAAAGTTTTATAACTGGTAATATTTCTCCTATAACCCCTACATTCATGTAACCAAGGCAATGAGACCGGACTAGAGCTAGAAACTTATCATTTATCGATGGTTTGTAGTATGTCAGACATTCTATTAGCTGATTTTTGTCTTTTATTATTTTTAGTCCTCAGTTTCTTTGGAGGTATGCATATTTGCCTCATTTCATGGATGAGGAAACCTAGTTTGGAGAAGTGAAATGATTTATTCAAGGCAACACAGCTAATTGGCAGAACTGGAATTCCCAGCTTGGTCTCATTAGCCCCCCAGGCCATGTGAGCAAGAGGTGTGTTGTTTTTCTTCTTTAGGTTTCACATTGGGGAAGGTCTGCACCATAATAGATATTTAGTAAATAATGTCTGTAGAATGGGGACATAAATTTGACCCAACTAAAGAGGTGAGTCCTGCTTAGCTGTGTTAAAATTATTTCTATTTTCTCTCAGATCATTCCAGCCCCCTGATCAGAATCAGAATTTCCAAGTGTTCCCTCTGCTCATAAAAGCATTTTAATCAGAGATCCTTTAGCATGGGGAGTCACTGACCTTTCAAGGGCTGTGAAAACTAATGAATGGAAGATAGGTCAGTTTCTTCCAGAATGTAAATTAGAATTAGTCTAAGAGAAACTTAAAAATAAATTGCCACTGGGGACTGAAGAGTTATTAGAAATAAGATCAAATTCCAAGAAGGATATTTTACATAACATGAAATATATATCTTGAAATACTTCCCCATACCCCCTCCTGAAAAGAAATTCTATTCTGCTTTTATTAGTCTATCTAGAACAAATTGGTTGGTTCTGTTCTACTTTAACAATCAACTTAAAATACATGAACCATTTCATATCATTAACTTTCATCTCTACTTGTTATTATAACTTGAAATCTTAAAAAGTAATGGTTATCTTTTTAGAAAGTACTTTGTGTGATTTACCTATCTGAGAGATCACAAGGAAGAGAATAAATAATTCACAAAAATCCAAACTGATATATTTTGACTGCCACCTATTTACTAATTTTATAATACTAGTCACATCAATGGTGTGATGAGGGAGCAACACCAGTCACTTTGCTAAAAAATTTAGATTTAGGGGCTTCCCTGGTGGCGCAGTGGTTGAGAGTCCGCCTGCCGATGCAGGGGACACAGGTTCGTGCCCCGGTCCGGGAGGATCCCACATGCCGCAGAGCGGCTGGGCCCGTGAGCCATGGCCGCTGAGCCTGCACGTCCGGAGCCTGTGCTCCGCAATGGGAGAGGCCACAACAGTGAGAGGCCTGCGTACTGCGAAAAAAAAAAAATTCTATAGATAAATGCTGGAGAAGGTGTGGAGAAAAGGGAACTCTCCTACACTGTTGGTGGGAATGTAAACAAAAATTATGAATATGACCTATGATAAGTTAAACGTAACCTAAATAATTAAGAAATAGTTTTTAAAAGTATTGTTCTCACTTAATATTAATGAAATACATATCCTTAATCAGGAATGTCTTTTCTATAGCTTTTATAATTATAAAAAATAAGACGAGTCTCCATTTTCTCTGACCCATCTGATAATTCATTGCACATATTTTATGATGTGCATCTCGTACAACCTATGTGTATGTTTATCTGGAAAATAAGGTCTTGTCCATTTTCTTTAGGAGAGGAACAGAGTTTAATAACCAGCAGTGCTGGCAGCAGCCTCAGTACCATGATCAAGAGCAGAGATCACAGGATGATGAGAAAGACCTGGGTTTGAACCCCAGCTATACCATTTTAGCCCTGGACAAATCAGTTAACCTCTTTTATCCTTATCTGTAAAACAGTCATAATGATTATCTCACAAAATTGTTTTGAGATTATAAAAGAGCATGTCTTTAAAAAGCCTGGTATATGATAAGCATTCACAAATGGTAACATAAAAGGAAAAAGCAAACAACCTTTTTCTTTCTACAGAAATATTCTTACAGCAGAGAAAGGTATTTCATCATGCTGTTTAAGCTTAATGGAAATATTTCTTAAGCGCCTATAACTGTCATCTAAAATTCTACATACTCTAAGTAACCTTCTATATTCTATTATTTTTTTGAAGAGGAATTAACTCAAGTGAGATAACAATTGTCTTACAGTGTAAAATCATACATCTGCATTCTTGACTTTAAATGTTTCTAATAAAATATATTAGTGTATCAAAATAATAGTGCTTCATTATCTCCTCAGGGAAGTGATAAAATCAGTTTTTAGAAACTAAAAAGTAAGAAAAATTTGGTCCTAAAATTTGGTATATTAACCAAAATGCAACACCTGTGAACCTGAAACAATCAGCAGGTCATACCCATTTCTTTACTGGGAAAAGAAATTGAGTAAATTGCCTCCTGAGAGTGGATCGTCAGCTATTTCATACAGAGCTTTGTCTAGAAGCATGAGTTATCTTGATGAATATAATTTCTAGCCTGGTTTCCTTTGTGAAGATTCAGGGTAAGGCCTGAGGCCTTAGTATTACCACTTATCCCTTCTCCTTGAGTTATGATTAAAAGAGAATAATCACAGAGATTTGAGTCAAACAGGAATCAAAACATCAATATTATTACTGATAAGGGCTATGTCAGGGATAGTCTTTAATACTCAAGAATAACTGAAATACATTATTGCCTGATCCTCCTGTTAGTTGACAAGTGCTGCCAAGTGTCTATAGACATTTCTTGGAAACTAGAGGTCTCAGGGCCAAATACACTGTGTTCACATGTTCTCCCACATGAATGTATTTAGAGATGAAATCAGCTTGAAATGAATATTAAGAACAACCTTAAAGGGGAAATGAAGTCATAGCCAGGCAGTTTTATCCCTTTGCCTTGGTGATGTGGTATGTGATGTGCTCACTATATGCAAATGTCTCTGGGCTTTAAAAAGAAATATATATTTTTCATAATAAGAATAGGCACAAAAAGGAGTAGAAAAAGATGATGCTCATCCTCTACCACCCCAATATAATTACTATTAGCACTTTTCTGTCTCATTCTGTTTTTACAGATCTATAAAAATATTTATTCTGTTCTTTTTAGTTAAATTCCTAACATAAATATTTTCAATGTTACAACATAATCTTTATAAACATATGTTTAATGATAGTGTAGTGTATAATATTTCACTGAATGAATTTAGCATAATTTATTTAAACAGTCACCCTGTGTTTATTTCCAGTTTTTAAAGTTGTTTCTAGATTTCCTTTTGCTAATATAAACAATGCTGATGTATCATTCTGCATAAAACCTTTGCTGTTTTAGATTTCTTACCTTTAGAATCTCAAGAGTTGAACTTTAGGATTCAAAGGTATATTTAGGTTCTAAGGTATATTCCCATAAGACATTAGGGTACGAGGCAAGAAACCATTTTTTCCTAATAAAAACCTAATCAGCTTTCTAAAATATGGCGTCTGAAAGTTGTCCTGAGGAGCTATATTTTAGGAATAGCAACAAGGTGTATGAGACCTGTATATGGAAGTTGCATTCTGACACTGATAATAACCATTTAGCAGCACTGCTGCCAGAGGAAAATGCTGACTGTCTTTGCTGCTCTTCTGATGCACGAGAGGAGTTTAATAGAAAATTGAGCATATTTTCAACTTGGTAAATTCCTCAAGAAGTGAGAGAGGAGCTAGCATTTGGTGAGTGCCTGCTTGGCTCCAGGCACAGTGATTGTTATTTTACATTTATTATTGTTTAAGTTACACAGTAGGGGTTGTTGTCTCAATTATACCACTCACCTCTTTTCCCCTCCAGGGTTCTGGTCAATAGAATACAGCATCAGAGACCTAATTCAAACTGGGCTCAAGATTTCAGACATATTACTCGTAAAGTTGGATTGAAGGATGTGAAATGCCTCCTAATTCCTTCCAAGCCTAGATTTTGGAATCCATCTGTCTGTTATTATCTATCTGCTTACAGGTGAAAAGTTGGAGTTGGGAAAGCAGGCCCTCTTGGTCTGCTTATCACATAAAGATTACAAACACAGGTGCTCACTGTGTAAGAGAGCAAGCAGGCCCCAGAGGACAAAAGGCAGTTTCCTGTCCACTTGGCAGTGTAGTGTCTTGCCTTCTGGTCAACATAGACCAATGGAGAACTGCTTCTCTGTAATAGGTAAGAAACCTGAGGTTCAGATATGTTAAGCAACATTCTGAGGTCACATTGCTAAGTGGCAAGTGGCTGAGCCAACATTCAAACCTAGACCCCAAGGCCCATGTTCTTTTCATCGTGCCGATGAGCACTACTGCCTTCATGAGCCTCATTTCCCTCCAGCACATTCTTATTTTAATAGAGGCTTTCTGGGGACATAATATCTTAAGGGACAGGACTGACTCTAATGGTGGGAATTTCAGGCATCTTAGTAGACCAGGAGGATTGAGATTTGGGAGTTTGGTGTTTTGACATTTCTCAAATGATGAATCCATCTACAAATCTTGGAACAGCTATAGCAATCAGCCTAACTAAGCTCAAGACAGAAAAAAATGAAAGTGAAAAGTCAACGCCTAAGCTCTAAGACAAGATTTTGTAATGAGAAACACTTTAAAACTACATTTAGAAGTATTTAAGAAACTATACATAAATATTGTTGAGTTCTATGATTTAAACTTAAATCATGACTTTATAACAATGATCTACAAGAAATAGTATTGTTTCATGCTCCATATATTTCAGAAGATATGCTTGGTTTTTAAATCACATGAGGAATGAAATTCTAAAAGACATCTTTCAAAGAAAGAAATACTTTATCAGTCAAAGCTATTAAATTCTTAAATTTTATAGTATGGGGCTTCCCTGGTGGCGCAGTGGTTGAGAGTCTGCCTGCCGATGCAGGGGACACGGGTTCATGACCCAGTCTGGGAAGATCCCACATGCCACATAGCAGCTAGGCCCGTGAACCACGGACGCTGAGCCTGCACGTCCGGAGCCTGTGCTCTGCAACGGGAGAGGCCACAACAGTGAGAGGCCCGTGTACCACAAAAAAAAAAATTTATAGTATGAATTCTTTTTCCAGATTTCAAAATTTTTCCATAATAGTGATTGCTTTTTAGATTATAAAAATACTTTCAAAAAATGGAAAAGTAAATGAAGTAAAACAAATCAATAATCCCATAATCACACACAATCACCTTTTAAATTTCTTTTGTATTTATTGTCTTAAAATTTTTTTGCCCACTTTTTTTTCTCTATGTAAAATCAATAGTCTTTCATTTCCTCCCACTGGAGCTCTGGGTTCCATAATCCATTTTCCTGAGAGCTTCTTCCATTAATTATTCCTCTTCTTCCTGAATCTTTAAACTTTCTTCCCTCTGGGTTCTTATTTTTAAGCATATGAATAGGCTGTATTAGTTAAGGGTATGTGTCCTTTATGTAAGAATTTGTTCTAACACAGACACATCTGCCCTTTCCAACTCTAAGTAGCCTTCCGCCTGTCAGGAGAGACAGTTGCTCATGGGTCTCTTCTCTGCTAAGTGTGCCAAAACTGCAATGTCCTGACTGTTCTTTTACCTGGACCATTTCTCAGGGTTGTTTGTGTATCTAATACTTTAAGACATGAGATACTTCCTTCTCTAGAAAAAGAGTAGGCTTAATTACTGCTTGCTGTAAAATCAGTAAATTCCCCAAACCCAGTGTTTCTCAGGTGAAATACAAACCCACTAAATGCATGGTGTTCATCTAAACTCATTGTATCATCTAGATTGCATGGTACCGGCATAAAAATAGACATATATATCAATGGAATAAACTTGAGAGTTCAGAAATAAACCCATACATTTGTGGTCAATTGAGTTTCTACAAAGGTGCCAAAACACTTCATTAGGAAAGGAGTAGTTTTCCAACAAATGGGGCTAGGACAGCTGGATATCTACATGCAAAAGAATGAGGTTGTATTCCTACCTCACACAATATATAAAAATTAACTCAGAATGGATCAAAGACTTAAATGTAAAAGCTAAGATTATATAATATATATCATATATAGTATAGGTGTAAATATATATAATATAGGTGTAAGTCATCATTACCTTGGATTGGCAATAGTATTTTAGACATTTAGATATAATACCAAAAGCAGAAGCAAGCCCCCCCAAAATAGATAATTAGACTTCATCAAAATTAAAAGGTTTTATGCTTAAGAGGACACTAGTTTGAAAGTGAACACACAACAAACAGGTAGAATGGGAGAGATATTTGAAAAACATATATTTGATAAGAGTCTAGTATCCAGAATATATAAAGAACTTTCACAACTCAACAATGAAATGACAAATAACCCAATTAAAAAATGAGCAAAGATACTTCTCCAAAGAAGATACACAAATGAGTTGTAAGCACATCAAGTTATGGTCAACATTATTAGCTATCAGAGCAATGCAAATAAAATCAAAGAGATACCACTTCTCACCCACTAGAATGGCTAGAATAAAAAAGACAGATAAAAACAAGTGTTGGCAAGGATGTATAGAAATCAGAAACCTCATACATTGCTGGTGGGAATGTAAAATGATGCAGCTATTTTGTAATGATTTCTTAAAATGTTAAATAGAGTTACCATATACTCCCATAATTCCACTCTTAGATATGTACCCCAAAGAGATGAAAATGTATGTACATATAAAAACTCATACACAAAAGTTCACAGCAGCATTAATCATAGTAGTAAAAAAGTGTTAACAACCCCAAAGCCTATTAACAGATGAATGTATAAACAAAATGTAGTGTATCCATACAATTGAATATTATTTGGCTATATAAATGAAGTTGTGATATATGCTACAACATTGATGTACCTTGAAAACATGCTAAGTGAAAGAAGCAGACATAAAAGGGCATATACTGTATGATTTCATTTGTACAAAATGCCCAGTACAGGCAAATTGATAGATTCAGAAATAAGTTAGGAATTACCATGGGGTAGTGGGAGGATGGAGAGTGACTTCTAATGAGATTTTGGGCTGATGAAAATGTGCTGCAGTTATATAGTGATGATGGCAATATATCTTTGTGAATTTACTAAAAATTACAAAATTGTACAATTTAAAAGGGTGAATTTTATGGTATGTGACTTATTTCTCAATTAAAAAACAAAACAAAACAAATCTGTGCTGAGCCATAGTTTAGAAAGAGGTGAGTTGGATTAATGGCAATTACATGATGAGATTTTCTCTATTCCCTCTAGGAAAGGAATGTTGTAAAAGAGCCAGAGCAGTAGTCTCTCAGATAGAAGGTCAAGATCATTACACAGGGGTATACTTTAGATATTACATTCTTTTTTTAAAATTTGAAACCACACCAATTCTCGTGTGGGAATGAAAGGTGAGGTCTTTTATTTTTTATGTTTAGTTTTGAAAGCCAAAGAAGAAATACAATCAGAGAGGAGGTGGAAACTCCAAGATATCAGGGCTATGACTTCCTGTGGCAACAGTGAGACAGGGGAAGGAAAACCTATTTCTTTCTTGAATAGTGTGACTTTGGTAGAAGTCAAGGACTTAACCTAGGATGTAATATCAAGGACTAGAGTTAGGAAGTAACCTCTCAGCAGCTGTGTGGGACACTGCTCCCTTATCCCATTTAGACAGCAAGGAATGAGTGTGGAACCTGTTGGTGCCACAAACTGGAACTTGCTTGAGCCAACTTCAGAACATAAACTGGTTTATATTCCTGTGGGTATTTTAGTAGATTATTGGTCATATGCAAAGTGAAATTTAATCTATTTGCCTCTTGGAATCTGAAAAAATTTATACTTAAGATCTTTAGAGATTCTAGGGGAGAGGGAGGCCCAAGAGGGAGAGGGTATATGTATACCTATAGCTGATTCACTTCACTGTGCAGCAGAAACTAACACAACATTGTAAAGCAATTATACTCCAATAAAAAAAAATCTTTAGAGATTCCATATATCTCTGAGTAGAAATATGAATCTTAGTAGTTGAATGGGTTAGTTTCTCGTCGTTGGAGATCTCTGTAGCCATCTCAAATTGTCCTGTTACTAGGAAATAATTTCAATTTTTTCCAGTTTATAAAATAAAGCATTGGTTTAACCCTATATATCCCTATTGCCTCTCCCTTCCCTCTTCCTTCATTTTAGCTGAAATACTCTTATGGGATTGTTTGGCTGTCCTGTTTTCCTCCTGTGCTCTATTCTAGGTGGGCCACTGATCATGACCTGTCTTTCCTTAGAGGCATCTATCTTTCCTCAGGTTTCAGGCTAATTGGTTACCCTGAGATCTCTGATCTTTGATGGGTTCAAGGGAAGTTATGCTTTTATAGATTATCTGGATTTTTCTTATTGTTAGTGTGGGAGTGATGCTCTTTTCAGATTTCTACATCCTAAACAGAAGATAGAAGATACATCACTTACTAAATAATTCTTTTCTCTAGTGAATTGAAAGACACCTATCATCTTTTAAATTCTCATTTATACTTGTTAACTAAATTTTCTTATAATTATAAAATAATTCAAAGGATAATTTTGAATTTAAGGATATAGAATCATAACATCTACAAGTAGAAATTAAATTATCTCATTGATTTCAATATTTATTTTCAATAATTCAATTACTCATCTTAAATCATTGTCTAGGATTTTTAGAAGGCTGCTGAATACTAGAGGTGATTATAGATATTTCTTGTTTTTTTGCTGATTTTAGTGGTAATTAATTTAGTATTTTACTGTTTAATATGATAGTTATTATTGGCTTTTGTTAAATAGTAGTCTCTTTTCATTCCCATTTACTTATATTTTTACTAGGTATGGCTATTTTATATTAACGAATGCATTTTTGACATCTATGTAGATAATGCAAATATGATTACAACATAAGTCAAATGAATATAGAGAAAACAAAAAAATCTCTAAAAGTAATGGAATAAAAATAAATTCATAGAAAAGATAAATAAAATTTAAAAACAGTTCCTTAAACATTAAAAATATATCACATCTCCTTTTTAGTTTATTTACATTTAAAGTAATTATTGATAAGTATGTGTACTTATCTCCAGTTTGTTAATTGTTTTTGGCTTGTTTTTGTAGTCTTTTTTTTTTTTAACATCTTTATTGGAGTATAACTGTTTTACAATAGTGTGTTAGTTTCTCCTTTACTACAAAGTGAATCAGTTATACATATACATATGTTCCCATATCTCTTCCTTCTTGCGTCTCCCTCC